>NC_090932.1:777168222-777475972 GCF_040938575.1 Ambystoma mexicanum
TACTTCTTTGAATAATTGTTTGCCAAATAGCATTCTTTGTGTTTTGCTCCTAATTCTACAGGTGCCATGTCCATTATCTTAGGGTACCTTCTAACATGGAGAGCCTTTGTTCATTCAATAGGGAATGCACTCTTGGTATTGCCTACTAAACATAGGTATCTTTATATCCAACCACATAATCATGCAATGTCAATTAGATTGTTTGAACCTGAGAACTATTCTGTTATCTAAAATATCTGACTCAACACAACTGGCCCAGGATATCCAGTAGTTTATCTTGACACACTTTCCTTTCAGGGATGTATCAATACACTTTTTAGATCTTTCCCTTTTTAGTTATGAATGTGATTTGTGTGGGTTTTCAATTCAAGGGTATCAACAACTTTGCTAGGGATATATGATGTGATAAGTCATTTATAACGCGCCTGTACAAAAGTGTTTCTGGCGTGACAAGACAAGGGAGGGAAGACAGAGGGAGGACAAGACAAACAATCTTACCAGACCTTGTGTCATTCAGATCATGCAAGTACGAGAACGCGAAGTGAAAGGGGAAAGGGAGGATGGAAGGGGCACTGAGTCCTGCATTTGTTTCTCTTTCCTTTCTCTATTGATTGCTCACACTAATGTTTTAAATAATGGCTTTTTTAATTCAGAGAGCTACACTCATCGGAACACTAAACATGTATTTTGTCTTGGTTGAAAAAGCCATCCTTAGATTATCTAGAAAAGGAGAGTTCATGTCCATTCCTATTGTCTTAAAATTGGGTCTAGCTGGGGGTAGCAGCATCAAAGTTTACATCTGAAAAACTGCAACGAGTAAAGGAGACTGTAAGGACCAAAGGGACGTTTTCGCGGGCGTCGAACCGTATAATCATCTTAATTCAAATCACCAGCCCTTGACTTAGTTTGGGGCTTTTGTCAATTTTCTTGACTGTATTCGATTGATGAGAGCTAGGGAACATGGAAGAGTATCCTCCGGGAGAAGGAGAAATGTTTGAGTCACCCTGTTGCTCTATATCATTATGTTTGCTGGTAAATTGTTTGGGTGCTGGGGGAAAGGTGGATCCGAATTGGCTGCCTCATGAAAGCGCTCTTGGCTTTTTGGCGAATGAGCGAACTATTTATCTTCCAATTATTTGATACTTTTATCAAAGTCTCTGTCTAGCATTATCTTCATATTCCAGAGTGTGCTGTCCAGAAGCGAGTGAACAGAGTTAGTGAAAGATTTCTCCATCACTGTCAGTGGTTGCCATTGTATGTGGGCTTCTACTCTTCATCTCAGACCTGGAGGACCGGTGTAATGCCGTCTTGAGGGGTGTTAGTCTGTTTTTAATAGAATAACCCTGAAAAACATTTAAGGAACCTTTCTTCATCATTGTGTGTAAGGCGTTTTATTGGTATATTGGCCCTTTTGTGAAAATGTGCATCCAATGACTATATTAAAAATGTATATGTATGCGTTTAGCAACAGGAAATGGCCACTTGGTTAGCAACCCGGGGGGACAAGCAGCCTATTACGGTGAGCAGACCATGAAGGAGATGTCTGCGGAGCCAGCGAGCTACCAGCTGAAGGAAGCCATCAGCTGGTGGGAGCAAAACCCCCCCAGTACCTAGGACCAAACAGCTTCTCTCCTCCTATTACTTCCCTTCTCAGTGCTCCACCATGCACAGACTCTACAACTGACTCCCACACTGCTCCTTTTTCACTACCCACTGTGATCCACCCGCGTTCCCACCCATGGATTTGCTATCCTATGTATATGTTTCAGCCGGCTGATGCCAGTAAGCAAGCCCTGCGATTGGTGCTCGCTATAGGGAACTACCAACCTCTTAGCTGTGTTTGATCTGCAAGCAGGGCACAGCGTGGGTGCGCTCACCAGGGTCTTATCAAATCTGGGCGCCAGCCTGGATCCAGATGGGCTGGGCTGCATTTGCTGGCAGCCAGCATTGTTCTGTGTGTCTCCTGATCCCAATCACAGTTTTCGCCATTCAGCTCTGGGCCTCGCATGCTCAGTGTTCGAGGGCTCATGAGTTGGCACATGAGGGATGCCTGTTGATTTCCGACACTATTCAAATGAAGTTTATTTATTTATTCATTCGAATTTGTTGAGCGCGCAGCAGCCGGGGGCATCATGGCGCTGGTTACAGACAGTTTACTTAGTTACATAGGTGAGAACAATTGCAGTGCATACGTTTTTACAGAGATGAGGAAATAACATAACATATAAGAGGGAGTAACAGAGCAGGGGGTTATGCTTCCAAATCTTGAGCTCCCCCGATGCGCATGGCAGCGATTCCACGACTTGCTGAAGGCCTGGTGCTCCATTTTCGTAAATCAAAACATTGGTTGAAATGTGTGCAAACGTCATTATCTTTGTTTCCTTGGAAGTTACTCACATTCTTTCTCTTGGAGTTCTTGGGGGATCTCAGGTCTAAGGGGAAATTGACATTGTTAATAATGCACCTTCCTTATTTAATACAATGGATGTCTGGGCTTTGGGGAAACCCTGTTGTTTTAGTACACCTTCCTGCTGCACAGTGGCCCGTGGAGCATAGTACCTTTTCTATTGTCTTGGAAAGCACCATGTGTCTATTCTCCTGAGAGTCAATTCCCTGAGTCATTGCGTTTGAGATAATTACTGCTCAGCAGCCCTTTATCTGCTTTTTCAGACTTTCTCGGGGTTGACCAGGAGGTGTCTGTACCTAGAGGTGGGGGCGGGGGGAGAGTGTCGGGTTCAATGCTGCTGATGAATTGAGGATTATTCAGCCTCTGACTGGGGACTTGTCCCATCATGTAAAAGTGTCCTGTGGATTCAGATGGCCATTTGCAGGCATCATGGGATCGGCTGCAAACTCTGTTGTGTATGAAAATCAATGCCTTTATTGCAGACAGGTACACTTGTTTGAATGCTCATGGGGAGAAAGCAGTACCCCGTGTGTGCAGAGCTGGCTCCCCCTTTCCATGAGCTTCTGTTTCCTGTACCATCGTTTATCAATTAATCTCCCTTTTCAGTAATGCACTGTATCAATTCACTGCCTGACTTTGTTTTCCACACCATCTCTCACACAGCTGCTATTCCCCGTAGCACAACAATAGCACCCTATGTTTCACTCCCAACAGATAGCGAGCAATGCATAGGCATGGCGTATGAACACCCTCCTCACATGACTGGACAGGTTTGATGCAAGGTGGCTGGCAGTGTGAAAGGATGGAACAGGTGGGTAGTGTGGGAAGCTTGCACGTGTTGCTAATTGGCGACGCACGCACTGTTCCGGGTGTGTAGGGAGCTGAGAGCAGCGAGCAATGTGAAGCTTGCACTAGTGGCAGTGTGAGGAATAGACGCTGACGAGCAGGGCGAGAAAGAGACACTGTTGAAAGGGTGCCCCAGTGGGCAGTGGTATAATGACACCCTTGTAAGGAGCTTAAAAGCAAGACCTAGGGAAATGTAACCCAATAAAGCATACCATATAAGTGGAGACCATACACTCTTTATTTGAAGCCAATACACATTTTGAGCAGTAATGAAAGGGATCTGAGTTACATGGAACTTGGATGCTAGAAATATTGTTTACAAATGTATAAATCCAGCATGGTTCAGTGCTGTTCTCACCTCTATGTTCGTGATCTCTTCGTGATCGGATATCCCTGCGTGTTCCTCTATGGCAGGGGAAAATATTGTTGACTCATTTTTATTTTCGGATATGAGGGGGCACTCAAGAGCTACCTATAAGCCATTTCTATTGCATTAGAGTACAGATTGTGGGTGGTCCTTGGTTATTTCTCCATCCGCTAATGGCCCATGGCCATGCTTATCTCACTGGCCATTCGCACCCAATACTTGCACCTCTCTGCCCAAAACACATCACCCTGGCATCCCTTTGAGCTAGCTCATTATGAAGCAGTAACATACAACTGCAGGCCTGCCAGTGTTATTTTTTTAAGCAGTCTGCACAGTTAATGGCTCAATTGTAGGTGTCAATGTGCTACTGCTATTGATATTGATATTTTATTTGTATCACACTCGTACATAAGTGTTTCAGAGCGCGACGAGGCAAGGGAGGGGAACAAGGGAGAAACAAAACAACGATCTTACTAGGCCCAGTGACATTGAGAACGCACAAGTGCAGGGGAGAGGGAAAGAGGAAAGTGCATGGGAGGGGGAAGGGAAGTGGAAAGTGCTGAGCAAAGGAATACAGATGAATAAACATAAAAGTAGATAATAAATAAGTAAATAAATAATAAAAGCAACACACATTGGTAGTGCAGCCGGATCTGTGTGACTTGTCCACAACGGAAATGTTCGAGGGAGAAATGACCGAAGATTATTTGCCTGAAATAATCTTCGGTCATTTCTCTCCTGAACATTCCCGATGTGCGCAAACTCCTACCCAGTCCCCCACCCAAACACCCAACACACCCCAACCCATACTTACCTTTCCTTCCGACGTGCTGTGTCCCTGCGGCGCCGGTTCCCTTTCACTTCCATGATCGGGAACTGGAGCCGCAGGGTCCTTTTCTTTTCTTTTTTTAACTTTTGATCGGGAGAGCTGCGGGGGACAACCCTGCACCCCCCGGCTTTTAAAAATTATTTTTATTTTTTATTTTGAGCGGGTCAGCTGCAGGCGTGTCCCCCGCAACACCCGCTCACTATACTATGTAGTATAGTGAGCGGTTGTTGCAGCGGACACTCCCGCAGCCCCCGCAGCCTTTATGTTTCTTTTTTTTACCTGACCCCACCAAAAGACCCAATACCACAAAAAGTTCAAACTTTTGTTAGTTTGAACATTTTGTGGTATGGTGTTTTAGGTCTTTTGGTGGGGTCGGTAACTTGGATACAGTCATTTTGGCCTGCTCCATGCAGCCAGCAAGTGGCAAGTGCCAGGTTTAAGGCAACAGCCAGGGTGTGTCTGTTAAGTGCAGAAAGAAAAAGGGTGTGCTGTAGGGTTACAGCTACAGACCCCAGTGCAAGGGATTGCCAGGAGGCGGTGTGGGTGGGTGGCAGGGTGAGCAGGTACCTGGGCCCAAAGGTCAGAGGGTGACTAGGTGCACGAATCCGAGACAGAACAGATCAGCAGAGGAGAGGGGGAGCAGAGGCAGAAGCAGAGATGAAGTTCTAGAGGTGCTTCCGCAACCGGAGATGGTTCTCCTCGCGTTTTCAAGTGGCAGGTAGGCTGTTTCAGAGGGAGGCCCCAGCCGAAGACAGAGATCTACCCCCAGCTTGTTTCTTACAAAAACGACTGAGCCCGAGGGAGTTAGATGTGGAGGAGCGAGGAAAGGTATTTGAAGAGGGAAAGCTGAAGGTATTTTGGGGCCAGAGAGTGACAGGAAAGGACGGTGAAGGTGTGCCGATAAGGAGGATCTCCATCTTGCTGCTGTGCAGGCAGAGATTGTTGGCGGCACACCAATTCTGAATGGCAGATAGGCAATCAGAGATGGGAGAAGCAGGGGTGGTGGCTGAGGGGAGCCTGAAAATGAGTTGAGTGTCATCAGCATAGTACTGAAAATTGGAGCAGAAAATGCAATGAGGTGGGCAAAAGTTGCCAGGTATTGGTTGAAAAGCCAGGGTGAGAGGTTAGACCCCTGGGGAACACCACAGGCAGAAAGGGAGGTAGATGAAAGGAAGGACCCAAGTTGGTCCCTGGCGGGCGATCCGAGAGGAAAGAAGTCAGCCAGGCCACAGCCTGATCAGTGATACCCAGGTTGTCAGAGAGATGGTTGAGCAGGGTGGTATGATTGACTGTGTCGAAGGCAGAAGAGAGATCGAGTAGAATGAGGACAGAGGGGATGTTAGAATCAAGGTTGGAGAGAAGATCTTCAAAGATGTTCAGGAGAGCAGTGTCTGTGCTTCTGGCAGCTCTAATGCCAGACTGATGGTCGTGGAGACAACCAACAGAATCAGAGTGAAGGTTAAGCTGTGAGATGGCCGGCTTTTCCAGGAGTTTGCCCAGAAAAGGAGTGATGGAGATTGGGCGATAGTTAGCCGGGCAAGAAGGGTCAGCAGTGGATTTCTTGAGAAGAGGGTGCACAAGAGAGTGTTTCAGAGGGAAGGGGACGGTTCCTGGGGTGCAGGAGAGGTTACAGAAGTCAGCCAGGGCAGGAGCGATGATGTCAATGTGGTCCTTGATGGTTTTGGAACAACAGGGAGGAACGTGTTTTGATGAGACTTTCATAGATCAGACTTGTCTAGAGACCTCGTCAGGGGAGAAAAGGGGAAAGGACAAGAAGGAGGGTGGGAGGTGGCTGTAAGCGGGCCATAGTTCACAGAAGGAGATGGGAGAAGAGTGGGAGGGGACAAGAGAGTGGACAGGATATCCTAGGTTTTTGAGATGAAGTGAGAGGCAAGGGCCTTGCAAAGGGCCTGGGAGGGGACAGGAGAGGTAGAGAATGCAGCAGGGTTGGTCAGCTCCTTTCAGAGTTTGAAAAGTTTGGCTGAGTTGTTAGAGGCTGCAGAGACACGGGGTTGGATGTGAGCTCTCTTCTTAATGTGGACAGAGAGTCAGTATTTCCTTTGGAGCAGGTGACAGGCCAGTTTGTCAGAGGATGAGCAAGAAGTCCTCCATCTCCTCTCAGCCAACCTACACTTACGTTTAAGTGTAGCTAGGTGAGAGTCATACCAAGAATTGCACTTGGCTTTGGGCTTCAAATGGATCCTCATGACAGGGGCAAGAGCATCAAGAGTATCGGAAATAGAAGAGTAGAGCATAGACAGGGCTGTGTCAGGATGTGAGTCAGCAAGAGGTGGAGGGATTGGAGAGAAGGTGGCGGCTAAAACCTCAACTGCCACATGCTTCATGGGCCGGATGACAGAGAAAGTAGGTGGCAGTATTGAGGTAGTCTTGGCCTGGGGGGAAGAAAGGGAGAGATGGGAGGAGGGAGTGATCACTCCAGGAAAGAGGAGTGGTCAGAGGGATGTAGAGGGGGAGGTCAGAGGAGAGATGAAGACATCAAGTGTTTTTCCCCCGCAGAGTGAGTCAGGCCAGAGGGGAGGATAGAAAGGGAGAGGGGATAATCACAGAGATCACGGAAGAGTACACAGGAGGAACAAGGATAGGCTAGATGGATATTGAGGTCACCATGAAGGAGGAGTTGAGTGGTTGAGGCCAGGAGGGATAGTGGAGAGGTCCGCCCACTCAGACAGAAATGGGTTGACCTGACCAGGATGCCAGTAGATAGTAGCCACAGTAAGAGAGTGGCTAGGCGAGAGAGAGAGAGCCTGCAGACAAGGCATTCGAAAGTGGAGTATGTCTGTGTGGAAATGATAGAGGTGGGAATCCACTCAGGAAGGATCAGGGTTACAACCCCTCTGGACCCGGTGGATCTGGGTGCAGAGAGGCTCTTGTAACCATCATTGAGGAGAGTGTCAAAGCTTGTGACAGAGCTGGCCATGAACCATGTCTCGGCAAAACCGAGGACATCAAGGTCAAGTTCTTCCAGGAGGTGCCAGATGTCAGAGGAGTGTTTGACAGCAGAGTGAGAGTTGAGAGTGGCAAAATGAAGGTGGTTTCCAGCCTTAAAGGCCTTCCGGGAGGGGTACAGATCAGAGGAACACCCTGCAGAGGTGAAGAAGGAACCAGAGGTGGGGTAGAAGAGGAGGGAAGAGGGAGCAAGGTAGGCAAGGAAGTTTGGAGGGGACAGCAGGAGAGGAAAGGAAATTGATGAGGCAAGAGAAATGCTTGAGGGCCTTGGACCATGATGGTGCCATTAAGGTAGACATTAATGATGACTCTAGAGGAGTCGAAGGGAGCCATGAGAACATCCCAGCGGGTGCCACCATTAATGGGAGAGGAGTAGACAGGACAGAGCACAGAGATTATATGAAGAGTCCATAGATCTGGCGACGGCACGACAAAGAGGATGTCAGTGAGGGTCTGTCTGGAGGAAGTGCTGGAATAGGTGTCAGCGATAGGGAGACCAGGGTTGGAGGCCAAGACATCCTTTTTGAATTGTTTTCTTCCAGACTTAGGGAGAAGGGAAGGATAGTCAATGGAGAAGCAGTTGAAAAAGATAGGAGAAACAGAAAGCGCCATGGGTGTGGTAGCAAGAGAAAAAGGGGGGGAGAAGCAGGGTGTAGGGGGGAAGCAGGTAAGAGTAGATCAAGGAGAACGGTTAAGCCACTGGGCCAGGAAGTTACCGAGAAGCAACAATACAAGCACAGCAAGGTTTGACTTTTAACCAAAATGCAAAACAGTAGGATTCGGCTTTTAACCAAAATGCAAAACAGCAAGTTTTGACTTTTGACCAAAATGCAAAACAGCAGGATTTAAAATTTACAAATTGGGTTCAGATGCTATCAAAGGGTGTGATAACGCAATGCAATTGAGAATGTAAACATGGGAGAAACAGGTAGAGAAGGACAGTGAAAGTCAGGAGAGGTTAGGAGTGAGTCCAGATGGAGAGAACTAACCCATAGTTAAGGGGGGAGATGGGGTGAATGTCATGGAACTCCAGATTTTATTGAAGAGTTGTGTGCCAGCATCATGCAGGTTCAGGTGATGGGGAGCAGAAGCCCCCAGAGTAGTATTCTGGCAGCAGACAGGGGCTTTATAAGTGGGCCTTTGGTGAGGGGGCAGCTAAAGCCTGCCGTTCCCCAGTTGGCTGCAAAGGCACTCAGGTAGCCAATTAGAATGCAGAAGGGAGAAGGAGGCACATCCACACTGCCTTCACCACAAAGAAAAGGCGACGGCCATCTTAAAGTGCAAAGCAGGCTGCACAGATTAAAAACAGGAATGTGCTGCAAGAAGGCAGCTGCAGGGAACTGGAGTAGAAATGCAAAGGCAGTGCAGTGATAATGCACAAAGTCAGATTTTTCTCAGATGAACATAAATGTTTTCAGTTTTTCTTCTTATTTTGTTTTTCTTGATTCTGTGTTTCCACAGGAGGTGCAATAAAACCCAATAACTGCACCTACCTCGTGGAGGGGTCCAAAGCTGCCTGACACGACCTCAAGTCGTGGTGAATTCAAAAAGTCGAGCAGTATAGCTGGCATGGGGAGAGTAAGCTGGACCTTGCGCTCCGTTGTTGTTCTGAGGGATGAAACAAATCAAGGCAGTGGGCCTTGGTGAGGGGGCCGGCTTACGCCTGCCGAACCCCTCTTGGCTGCAAAGGAAGTCAGGTAGCCAATTAGAATGCAGACGGGAGAAGGAGGCACAGCCACACTGCCTTCCACACAAAGAAAAAGCTGTGGCCGTCTTAAAGTGCTGCAGGGTTCCTCCGTAAGCAGGCTGCACAGATTAAAAATAAGAATGTGCTGCAAGAAGGCAGCTTGAGGGCATTGGAGAAGAAATGCAAAGGCAGCGCAGTGATAATGCGCAAAGTCAGATTTTTTTCAGATGAAAACAAACATTTTCCGTTTTTCTTCTTATTTCGTTTTTCTTGATTCTGTTTTTCCCCAGGTGCAATACAACCAAATCAACTGCATCTACATCATGGAGGGGTCCATAGCTGCCCGGCATGACCTCAAGTCGAGCAGTATAGCTGGCAAGGGGATTGGGAAGCTGGACCTTGCACTCCATTGTTGTTCTGAGGGAAGTACTGCTATAATAAAAATGTCTTAACCAAGGGTACCTTCAACAACATGATTTATAACTGTCACATGTAATGAAGTCCTCTTAAAACAGGCATTGAAAAAACCAACATGTTTTGGCTTGCATATGGGTAGACGAGAGACATCTGCCAGGCCCTGCTATTTTATGCCCAGGAAATCACACTATTTTCCAGATGTTGCCGTTTTATGACCGGGCAGTGCCATTATGGCAGTGCCTGGCAAATGCCTATCCTATACCTACACAAAAGACAGAACTGTTGGCCTTACCAATACGTGTTAGATAAGACGGGCAAAGCTTTAGATGTGTGGTCCTAGAGACTTATGTTAATATTAATAATGTTTATTTTTTAATTAATGTATTTATTTCTTGTGATTCGGTAAAATAAAGAAACCTTACACAATGCAATAAAGTTATGGTTTTACAAATTAATTAAATAGAATACAGATTCATATAATAATTTTTCATCAAAGACCAGGCTACATATCAAATTCAAATTACATCTCATTAAACATTTCTTAACAACCCACAAATAAATTGCCTAAAACATTCTTAAATACAAAATTAGTCACATAAATATATCTTTCAAAATAGTTCATAAATAAGGCTAAAAACATTTTTGCCAGTCAGTCCCCATTGAAACTCAACACATTCTTAGTCATAAGTGAAATGTCCCCCAAACTGTTTAAAATGTCTTTCAAAAAGTCTAAAAGAGCAGCTGAACGTGAAAACAAAGTAACGCTCATCAGACTGGACCGCAATATTTCAGAGCAAACTGCTGAAGTAGAAGAGGGAAAAGTGAAACAATCTCCTCGGAGTAAGTGCCTCGCATTTCATTAACAAATGATATAGATTGTCACTTTTATTTGATTTACATAATCTACAAGAATAATCCAATAACCCAAAATGAAGGCCTATAACCTCATGGGTCATGTAGCAATTAAAGCGGAATCTAAGTAATCTATCATTAAATTGAGATGGTGAATTGCGGACATAAAGTATATGTTGACCCTTTGGATATGAAAGATCCACCCATAATGCTAAATTTCTGAACAGCAATAAATTATGAAAATACTTTAATTACTCATTCTTATCCAAAGCCTGAAGTTTTCTTTTAATAATAGACAAATTCATATCAGCCGACCATTCTATTCCTTTCAAGTATTGCTCACATTCGCCAAAAAACAAGCTTAAAGTGGGCCAGGGGCTCACCAAGGTATCCTCTCATAGTATCCTAAGGATAATCCATGATTAAACTTGCAAAATCGACGTATCATTTCCAATTATAATAAAAACACCAAGAGCCCAAGTTCCAATCTGATGGCCTCAATCGGAGTATGCGGTGGAAGATTGAAAACCTTTGACCAGACATTCCTGTACATTGTGTGAAGCCACCTTCTAATAGACTCAGGAAACAATGTACATCCATGCAGGATAGCTGGGGTAACCTTTACCTTATATAATTCTAGCAATGGTGTTAACGAGTAAAAACATATCTTTGCTGTATTACCATCATCTGTCTGAGATACAGTTCCATTTTAACATTCAGTCTATGTTTGACATTAATAATGAGATAAAAATAGGTATCCTAAATAGATAAGTGAATATTAATAATTATATTATCGCTGCAAAAGTCACCAGAATTCCATCTGTGTTTTGCTGTTACCAGGAGATTTTAAAGAATTAGAAACAATTGAGATTTTCCAAAATTAAGGTCTACTTGTGTCGCAATGATCTGCAATCTGAGATCTCATACGCAGAGAAGTGATAACAATCAGAAGCAGGAGCAATATCTGTCACTGACTCTGTGATCACTCAATCACCAATAAAAGGTTCAAATTGTTTTAATGTTCATAATCCGATTTAATTGTCCTTAACCTAAAGTGATTAACATTTTTTGGAAAGATTATTAGAATGAATAATCTCTTGCTTTCATGTTATTTTAGAACGAATGTCTGATCCATTGATATCAGTCTTTCTGAGAGCCACTGAATTAGAAGATGCAATGTGATTGCTGAGTGCATCCAAACAGCAACCCGCATCTCAGCTCTTCGAACAAATGAGAGCTTAATTATTGAGTGCAGTCACATTTCAGGAGGTGGTAGAGTAATGTAACCAAAAGAGTTTGGCAATTATTGTAAATTGTCTCTTACCTCTACCGTCCCTACTTCTCTATATCGTTGAATGTAGGCATGTTTGTCATTTACCCTGGAGCAAGATCCCATGCAATGCACAGACCGTTTGTGTGAATAAGGTGACATGCACATTTCAGAGATTTGGGCACCCCCATCCTATTTTTATATACCTCATTCCTCGCGAATCGGGTTCCAATGGATATCGGTACAGAAACAAAAGCATGCTCAAAAGCCTGTGTAACCAAGCGTGATGCATGAGATCATTGCATATGTTTTCCCATAGTGATCACCACTCCTCATGCTCTTGTAGTTAGAATTAGGTGTAAAGAAAATAGACCAGAAACATTTGCCCTGTGGATTAATTGAATAAAGAAAAAACGACAAAAGCTGATCCTGTGTACATCTAGTTTATAGCAAACTCATAAAAAAAGTTAGTAACAATATACATTTATAAAAGACCTGAGTGACAGACAAATTATAATCTGCATTAATTTTACAAACCAAAAAGAAAACAAAGTGAAATATCATAATGTACAGTTATCCCGACACCTAAATCATAATCTACATTTGTCCAAACGCACCTAAATCACTATCACAAGTTGATCTTTAAATAATAAATAGAATGTAATCCTACAATAACTCATTGGACAGCACGTGCCAATGTTTCGCCCTACTCAGCTTTTTCGAGGTTGTTAACAGAGCTAGTCTAAATATTAGCAGATGATTTATTGTATAAGTTAGGAGAGAGAGAAAAATGGAAAGGATAAGGAAACATGTTAAAGTATAGTACATAATTGGGTTGGTTGGTTACACAATAGTAAATACATTCTTATGTCCATATTACATTGGCTCATATTGCATTTGCATATTGACAGCAGTCCCTTACAAACATGAATATCCCCAGATACAAAATAAGACAAGTTACAGGTACATATACCATTGCATAGTCATTGGTTGCTATGGATCTGACCTTGGAAAAGGAACTTGTACCCACTACCTCAGCGCTCAACCAGAGAATAACTGCATCTAGGATTCTTTCAGCTCAACTGAGTGCTATTTTCTATATGTCTGATGTCTATAGACCAAAGTATACATCATAACTTAATGACATTCCTTTGATCTCTATGCACACCAAACTAAGGTTTGTTCAAAGACAATTGGGTTTACCTGTGTTTATTGCTTGGTCACATTAAAGTTGTGTTTTAGTCACGTACAATATACCCAAGCTTCAAATTCCTTAACATATGGTGTCCTGACTATAATAACTGAAATCACAAACAGTCTGTATTAGGTCTATATACACAATCCTCAAAGGATATTTCATCAAAAAAATATTTGTAAAGAGATATTACCTATAGTCATTGGGTCTTCACTTGCCCAGTTAAATAAGTTGATATTAATGCATGGAAATCTTTATTTCTTCTTTTTGGTTCTCAAGCTATTTCAAAGTTGTCCTATAAGGAATAACTGCAAGAGAGATATATGTATAATGTAATGGGATAGCTATTGTTTGCTAGCATCAAAAGCATTGTAAAAAGATAACAATTACATATACTTGGTGACACAATTTATTCTGATCCATTTATGATAATTACCTTTCAGTCATGGTTTCTGTGTCTGATTAGTTGGATATGAAAATTCAGTGCAGCAATAATGTTTCACTATACTCCTGTTTAGGTAACTGATACTTGGGGTATGGGCCTACTTGCAAGTAGCCATATATTAATGACTCAGAAATCTAACACTGTGCTTTAATTTAAATGAGTTAATTTGCTTCCAGTTAGATTCATAAGCAATCTGGTGCCAATTATTAGCAGTATATATGTTCTGTCTATATATCAGTAGTAAAACTTCTATTGTGTTATTAAGTACACTCTTAAATGTACAAACAGTATACCAACCTGAGTGGGTTCTCTCCTTTAGAGAGGATCAGCAGCAATCAGTTGTTTCTTATTGGCAATTCAATATTTATTGCTCAAAATACTAGAATTATAATATCAGAATAATAAACGTTTAACCTTTCTTGGCCCTCATCAACTTCACAGGAAATTGCTGTGCTTCCGGCTAACAAGCCGGCAATGACGTCATGATGCTGGTGACGTCATGGTGTTATTAACGCAGTGACATCATGACACTAGCTGCGTGATGACGCCACAACGCACTCATCAGTGCGGTTTTGATTACCAGTATAGGCACAGGAAGCCAATGCATGTACTGGAACAAAGAAGTTCTGAAAGATGGACTCCATGAAATAGGTGAGTAGAATAGCAAAGGTGTTGCTTTGTTTCTCTTGACACTTGCCATTTTATTGAGCAATACGAAGCATGGAAAATACATTTTTCCTGTTTAATTTTCTTTTTTCAGGTACCTAAACAGGAGTATAGTGAAATATTATTGCTGCACTGAATTTTCATATCCAACTAATCAGACACAGAAACGATGACCGAAAGGTAATTATCAATAGTGGATCAGAACAAGTTCTGTCACCAAGTATATGTCATTGATATCTTTTTTAAACTTTGTGAATGTTTATTTTATTCTATAATAATTGCAGATATAGTGAAAAGTAAAATTGGAACTCACTTGTGATAAAATGCTAAAGATCGTGTATCAGTCAGTTTGGGATTAAGTAAAAAACATAGTTTTTTAGACCAACAAATAGATCTCCGATTACGTAGAAAAACGCGTGACATCTTTACACAACGTAACGCATGACGCCATCGCGTTGCGCGGTGTGATGATGTCACGCGTAGCGGGCCCGCAAGTATAAATAAGAGGACTCAAAACACTTTTCATTATAACATGGATTGAGAAGAACTGAAGGCAATCGTACCGGGATAAATAAGGTGAGGAGAGTAAACTAAGGGATACTGTATGTCACTGAAAAAATAAGGTTTACTTAAACTTAACCATAGCCTAAAAAATATTATTTTACTTCTGGTTTTTATAGGAATCCCAAGAAATTGGTTTGGAAGTTAGGAAAGGACAATTGTTTATTAAACTAAAGGGAAAGAAAAAATTGTAAAATCTGGTGAGTATGAAAAATGTATATTGGTGGCTTGCCTCGACCACCAAACTTGTTATATACAAACAATACATTGTAGTTTATATAGCTAAGAAAAAAATGTTTTTCTTTTTGTTGTTTTGTAAATAGAAAACTCTCCTGATGAACCACGTGCGTTAAACGTGGAGAAACACGTGTTGCCTGAATACTTCAGCTAGGAATAATGGAATAGGACTCCGGTTCTATTTTGTTGGTTTTCGGAACTGGGGCCATGATTAAGAGAGAGACTGAATGCATACAATTATTTGAAGAAGATAATTCTGTTTGAGAGAGACTGAATGGATACAATTATTTGAAGAAGATAATTCTGTTTGAAAGGGAATTAAAAAAACAAAGATGTGTTTAATCGATCAAAGATGCTTCTCTGTTTGATTTAAAAAATTTGAAAAGGAATACCGGAAGCGCACTTTAAGGAAGCGTACTAATAAAAAGAATAGTTTGTGCTATATTGCAGCAGCCGCAATATACGCTTCAACAGGTGCAGCATCCAGGTAACAAACAAATAATTTATTACTGCACAGTTAGAAATCGCCAATTTAGGAAACCAAAGCCGCAAAGGACTGCAAAATTCATACAAAAATCTTTTTACAATGCTATTGATGATAACAAACATTAGCTATCCCATTACATTATACATATATCTCTCTTGCAGTTATTCTTATAGGGCAACTTTGAAATAGATTGAGAACCGACAAGGAAAAAGAGGAAATAAAGATTTCTGTGCATTAATATCAACATATTTAACTGGGCAAGAGAAGACCCAATGACTATAGGTAATATCTCTTTACAAATAATTCTTTGACAAAATATCCTTTGAGGATTGTGTATATAGACCTAATACAGACTGTTTTTGATTTCTAAGTATTGTCAGGACACCATAGGTTAAGGAATTTGAAGCATCAGTAAATTGAAAGTGACTTCTTAAAACACAACTTTAATGTGACCAAGCCATAAACACAGGTAAACCCAATTGTCTTTAACACGTTAATACTTTGAACAAACATTAGTTAGTTTGGTGGCAATAGAGTTCTAAGGAACGTCATTAAGTTATGATGTACACTTTGTTCTATGGACATCAGACTTATAGAAAATAGTGCTGAGTTGAGCTGATAGAATCCTAGATGCAGTTATTCTCTGGTCGAGTGCTAATGTACTGGTTACTGGTTCCTTGTGGTATATGTACCTGTAACTTGTCTTATTTTTTATCTGTGATATTCATGTGTGTACGGGACTGCTATCAATATGCAAATGCAATATGAGCCAATGAAATATGGACATAAGAATTTACTAATGTTTGACCAACCAGCCTAATTATGCACTATACTTTAACATATTTCTTAATCCTTTCCATTTTTTTCTCTCTCTCTCCTAACCTATACTGATAAATCATCTGCAATTATTTAAAATAGCTCTGTTAACAACCGTGAAAAAAAAGATTTTTGTAAAACTATTACGGATTATAATTTGTCTTTCACTCAGGTCTTTTATAAATGTATATTGTTACTGACTTTCTAATGAGTTTGCCATAAACTAGATGCACACAGGATCAACAGGTGTCCTTTGTCCTTTATTCAATTAATCCACAGCGGAACGGTTTCTGGTCTATTTTGTTTACTAGTTTATTTTTAGGTTGGGTAGAGTGTCCCAATTACCAGATTCTTGCAGCTACAGCAGATGCAATCGCCCACCTTTTATTAGGGTTGTGCAGTGTCCCTTACCTTCAACACTTACCTTGTATAGTATTTAAGATTTGGGTGTAATTTACATTGGAAGCCTTGGAAGCAAGACAACATGGAGCAACAATATAGGTTCGAACCCCGTGTCCGCGTTTAGAAACCTCTGGGTATTAAGCACATTATAAATAACCAATTATATCATATCATACATAGGATTACAACTTTACATGGTTTAAGGTGATAATGTCTAGGAATGCCCTCACCATGCCAAGTTGCACCAAGTGGCAAAGGAAATTTTATATTATCTGATGATTTGTTTTTAATTAATCAAAGTGAACCGATGTAGTAGATTCACTTGTTTGAGGTTGACTAGTTAAGTGCTTAAGATCACATTTTAACCAATTGTATGCTCAATAAAAACAATCTTATTTAACAAACACATTTGTGGAAACATTGTTTCTGATAGGTCAATGTACTTACCAGGTCATTTTCTCACAACAGTTCTATGTCCTGACCCCATTCCGAGCCAACACTGCACTTGGAGCACGGCCTGTGACCATGTACCAGACAAATACTCGCTACTCATGGTACCAAGTGGTGACATTTGTTTCCATTTTGTGCCCCCGAGCAAATTGATTGATAATTAGTACCAAATGTTGACTTTGGTCTTATAAGGAACGTATTCTACTCATCTGAAGCATTCAATGCAATTGCACTGCCTGAATTGGGGGCATGCCTCTGGGGATGTACATGCCCCCTAAGCGGGTTTTTGCAGCATATTGAGCTACAACCTTTGAGATTGGCCTCAACCAATCATGTTCCTGGATAACGGTTTTAATGTGGGCCCATGTTCTGAAAATGGACACAACATCCCAAATATCTTTATTTATTTGCAATTATTATTTAAAAAAAACACTAGAAGTGTTTCACCAAACTAAGTTTAGATAGGATGCCAATGAATAATATAACTTTGATGTGGATCTGCCCAGGAATGTTTGCACTGTTGAAGATAAATCATTCTCAATGGCAGTGAGTGTTGTTTGTTTGTGGAGCCCCCACTAAAACTTTGCTAGACTCCTGGATTAAACTTCACAAACCCTTCCATAAAAGAGTGAAGCTATATTTGCTGGGCACAATGTCATTCATCTGGGTCAAATCAAGTCAATTCATCTATTAGGGTCAAAGTAATGAGCCTCTCAAACTTCCTATTTCATTGAAAATCCCAATTTATTCACATGTGGAGAACGTCTCTGTTCACTGATGCCACCATTTGCGTTATATGTAATGTCATCAGTGATGCAATGGATGATGTCGTTCGTGATGCCATCTGTTATGTCAATTATAAGTATTGCATCGTGAGGGAGATAATGTTCATTGTTTCTTGGACATCACTATACTATTTGCAATAGTACAAAACTATTGTGTTTGGACAGACTATGCCACTCCCTGGGACCAATGTTTGAGCAGTGGTTGAACATTGTAGTGTATTTTGTTCATTTGCACAATTTCTTGCCACTTTCAATTAACCCCATTTTGCACAATTGCGCTTATTTCACTTTAGACTGTGATATGTAACATATGCAATGTCTTTTAAGAATGTTTTAGAGTTTTGTAATAAAAAGATGTATTTTCTTAAAAACAAAAATGACTTTGAATACAGTTTGGCTCAAGAATATGTTGGAGTATAAAGTTGGGTAAGTTATTCAACTGCTCAGGAAGGCGTTTACAGGCAATTAAGCAGAAAACACGGGGTAGCTTGTGGTAGCATGTTTTAGTTCCAGAGTTGTAATAGGAGCCTTAGGTACTAGTCACCTAGACTATTGCAATGTCCCGGCTGCAACACCTTGTCACATGTTGCACTATGCTTCCGCCTACTCTCTCCCCTGCCGAGACCACAGTTCCACTAATTTGTTCAGTACACTGTTACCACTGATGTTGAGTGGAGGGATCAGCATATATATTATTTGAAGGGTAGGGTCTTCTGAAGTGTAGGATGTTGTGGGCAGTATTCTGGTGATCTGGAATAGCATTCCAGTAGACCTCAAGAAGAAAGCAGACCATACACGTCAATTGCTGATTGAATCCTCAATCAGATTCTCAATCCTCAAAGCTGTTGTTCTGCTTGTGTAAATATCCTGTTACCCGAGGGTGGACAGAAATAAGAGGGTCAAGTACACACTGTATAAACGTTGGACGGTATAAATGTGTATACTCACTTAAGCTATTAGGGAGTAGAGTAAGAGAAATCAGGCAGAGAGTGGGTGAGCAGACAAGTCAGGCTAAAGGAAATGTATAAAGAATACAGGTTGAAGTGCAGAGAGCTCAGATGGTGGGGGAGTAGCCAGAGAGCTGTAGGACAGTGACATCAGCCTGTGTCAGGTGCCATTTTGTATCAGTCGGTGCTCTCAAGTGTCTCTTCATGGGATTTATCAAACCTGCTGGGCTCTCTGTCAAAGGCTAAGAGGAGAAAAGGTTATGTTTGTGGGCAGAGACCAGGGTACTCTCTGCCCTTATTTCTGGTGGAGGATAACTATTTGACCCTGTGAAACAAGTCTGGCTCATTTCTACTATCTCCTTAGAATCTTTTGTATTTTATTTTTATTAGTGCAGCCAGTTATACCAGAAACACTTTAGAAAAAAGACACATTAAACAATATATTGTTACATTTCATTATATACCAATAAATACCTCAATATTAAAACATAATACATACATTTACAACATTAATACTCAAATTCATTATTATATAAATTCACTTTGTTAAAATATTGCAAGTTAAAACAAAGTGCGTAAATTGTACTGTGTAATAAACCCTAAACTATCACGGGTTTAGAGAATGATTGAATAAAAAATAATGCTTTCTTCCAAATATAAAAGGCTGCTGCTGTGATCACTATGGATTCGGCTCCGTAAAGACTACTCCAAAATTGATCTGTCTCTATGAATTCAATTGATGGAGTAATCGCTAGGTAGCCCTTCGAGAATGCACTATTTAGTTTGGGACAAGAGGAAAGAACGTGTCGAGTAGTTTCTAGTAATGATTTACATAGTCAGCACCTTCTACCCTCATATAATATCCCAGTCCAACTATACTTCAATGTAGGAAGGATGTTATACCTCATATAGGTGATAGATCTTCTTAGTTGTCTACAACACATCTTAGTAAGATATTTACATGGTAAGTCTGGATGTAAGTCTTGAGTGCTGTACAGTTTTTCTTACTATGGAGTATATTCAGGTTATTTCCCACATCACAAGCCTTCGTTTTTCCCTTTAACATAATCAATGTGTTGGAGATCAGATGCTCCATAGTTAACCGTTGATTACTCGGGTCATTTGTCACGGTATCCCAGAGGTCAGAGAGGAAATTGTTAGTTTGTTCACAATGGTATTGTTTTGCAATTAATCCTAATAATAGTTATATCATCAATTGGGGAGAATATAGAAAAGGTAAAGAATTACAATGTGACAGTAGCCATAAACATCTCAAAGACTATAGGCCAAGCTCTGATCTTAGTGCTCCCACAGGAACCGATGATGGTACTCTGAGTATGGAACAAAGAAGTTTTCCGGCCAGCTTTTTGAACCACCTTATTTCAGATTCAGGAAGAACCGTAGGTCCATACAAAATGCTGGAACTATACTCGTCCTGCAGATGTCAATGAGTCCTTCTATGTTGTAACCACCTTTATTGCTAATGAACTTATTTTTATAATTAACCATTTCCTCAGTACACTGGGTGTGACAATATCACTACAGAAATCACATCCAAGGCATTATTCCATTGGCACCCCTAAGTACATACATTGTTCTACCACTTCCAGTGGTTTCTGATTGATCGTCCATCTAAAGGAAATGTTCTTTCTAGGTCTACCTCCAATGATTACAACATTTGTTTTAGATATATTGATTCTGAGATTTTTTAGTTTTGTATAAGATAAAGCATCTATTGAGTGCTGCAATCCAATGGCGCTGTGATCCAGCAGGCTGGTATTGTCCGCGTAGCCTAGCCACGCTACTGGCTCACCCCCAACTGATGGAGGGAAATTACGAGCAGTTACAAGAGCTAAGTCCAGGTCTGAAATTTACAAATAGAAAAGCAGCGGTGCAAGCACACACCCCTGCTTAAGACCTTTATTAGTAGTTATGTGTTGTGTTATCCGACCTTCTTTATTTATACGTACAACAACCGATCTGTCCAAATAGAATGCCTTAAGTAAATATAGCAAGCAAGCATCAATTCCCCAATGGCTCAGTTTTTCCCATAATAACTGGCAAGAGACCGAATCAAAAGCTGTGGAAAAGTCTACAAAGCAAAGATAATGTTTCTTTGGTCAATGACCAGTGGTCTCAGCCATGGCATAATGGAAGGCACAGATGTTATAAATAGTGCCAGGGCCTTTTTTTGGAATCCAGTCCGATGCTGGTGTACCAGACTCTTTCCCTCAGCCCATTCATTAAGATGTTTTAAGAACAATGTAGAAAAGATCTTTTGGCTGGTGTCCATCAAGGCAAGTAACATATCATTTGTGGGATCATCTACCTTGCCTTTCCTAAAAACTTGGATTAGGATGGATTCCCGTCAGCTAGATGGGATGACCTCTGTTGCCATGATGTCTAGAAATTGTTGCTCCAAAATATATGCCCAGAAAATAAGATTAGCCTTGATTATGACATTAGCGACACCATCAGGGCCAGGTGCCCTGGAGCGCTTTACTTTTTTTATGATGTCATGAAGGTTGCTAATATCAAAAACAAGGTCCCCCTTCAAAAGCGAATGCCATGTTTCAATTTCAGGGATCATAACTTCGGGTTCATAGTATAATTCAGTAATTGCTTTTATCCAAACAGCTTCCGATATTGAATTCTGTTCCTGGGATGTTAGTCCCACAGTAAAGATTCAAATCATTGCCCAGAGTTTCTTATTATCATTACTTCTTAGTTGATGTAACAATTTCCAATTGGCATTGGTTATAGAATAATTATGGGTTCTGAGCCAATTCTTGTTTTGAGTAGTTGTGTTGTTTTATCCTCAATGGCTATCAAACTGTTCTTTTTAATCTGGGCTTTAGACCGTCGATAAGCCCTTTTTGTCTGATGTATTATTATATCAAATGGGCTCTTGTGCATACTATTTCTATTACCGAACTTATGGTTCAAACCCAGTTGCTTTCCAAGAGAACACATCATCCCTCTAATAGCTCAACTATTGCTTTCCAGCCATTTTATAAAGGGACAAACAATTTGCATTTATGAACCTGGTCAATCTATTTAAGTTAACTTCTGTCCATATAATTCGATTTCCCTGGGTATTAAGAGTAACCGTAGTATGTGTATGAATCAATTTACGAGGATTAGATAATAAGTGTGACCACTTGAGAATAGCATGGTCACTCACCTCCATTTGATGTATTTCCATATTACTACAACTAGCCCAGAATTCGACTACAATAAGGATATAGTCCAAGCAAGAAGACGCTTGACTATTAGGCCAGGTCATGATTTGCATATGTGGTGCCTGTCCCTTGTTGTTCAAACAATTAAAATCATAGGAATTTATTATTTTACTCCAATCAAACTATCTTTCGGACGGCCTTGTTTTCACTAAATTTAATTTAGATCATCTCCAATTTGAGTTGGCAGATGGACATAAAAGTTGGATGCCCCTGCCAAAACCACATTCCCCCCTGGACAATCCTCCACCCAGCGTGATAGCAAATTATGAATAGTTTTCTCAACCTTTTACGTGGGAATGCCATCCAGAGGATCGTAGATTTTTACAATCAATATGCATGTTTTCATATGTTTTGAGTCATAGAGAAGAGCTGGCAGGATTAAAATGTCCCACTAAAAAGGGCTTTAACTGAAATTGTACACAGGCTCCGATGGCAAGGCCACCAGTCGGTCGACCTTTGGCTTTCTGCCTGGCTGGTCGATATAGAAAATGATATCCACCGTCATTAAATTAATTAATTGCCCATGTGAGAGATATCACTGGTAACGATGTATGAATGACCCTGCGGATGAGTCAGAAATGATCTATGACATTTAGTGTTCCAATTAATCCACTTGATACTTTTCCTCTTTTGGGAATTCAATATGGTGTTAATCCCCCGTTCCAAAGGCTGGAACAGGGGGGTAACGGCCAGGCAGCCCAAGTTATCAACCTGAGCAAAGCAAGGGCAGATAACAAGGGCTGTTAGCTGTTCCCCCGTCCCCTTTCTAGCACTTGGAACAGGGGTTAAGGCTATTAGCACCCCGGGTTGCCAAGAAAATAAGTATTTTCCTTTTTTCAATGGGACACAGTGCACGTACTGTTGAACGAAATGAAAATACTTTTCCAAGATGGCCACCATGGAAAGGGAAGGCGGGGCTCTGTGCGTAGCCCCTCTTCCCTTTCCATGGCAGCCAGGGGGAGACGAGAAGAAGGAGCGGCTGCGGCAGCTGCCACAGAAATAAGGTAAGTGGAGGTGGGAAAGTGTTAAAAAACAAAAAAGAGGGACGGAAAGTGGGGGCAAGATGGCTGCAGGGGGAACCAGCTGTCAGGCGGCTTAGAACATGGGTTGAGATTGTAGGTTTCAGCCACATTCCTAGCCACCTGATTGGCTGGCTCCCCTCACCAGGGTGCTAATGACCTTTTATACTCAAAGTGTCAGGAATCCAATGCACCATGTCCTTATTTTGACCAATTACCTCCCTACTTCTAGCTAATGAAGCCTGCAAACTGGAACTCTCTGACAAATACATTTTGGGCCAGCATACTATGAATTCTCCATCATCTTAATCGTGTATTTCCTACACACAGTGAATTGAAAACCCATATTGTTTAGCTCTGTTATACACAAGCATAAAAGGGCAACTACAATCAGGTTTATACATTCTATAAGTGCCCGGTTAGTTGGGCTGTCAATTTCTGGTAATTCAATATGGAGAAAATCCTCAGAGTTTATTGGTGACAGGCGAGGTATTTTTCGCCATAGGTCCAATAGAAATGTGCAATTTAAAAAAAGACTCTTAGTTCTCGGATTGAATTCCTCTAGTTTAACCCACTTCCCAAATGGTGAAAAGCCTCCCGAATCATATTGTGTTGTGTTGCCCAAAAATATTGATCAGGAGATTTGTTTACATGAGCCACGTTATTAGGTATTGTTGCTTGTGTGGGCAACACTAAATCATTCATATAAGTCTGGTCTGGAGTATGGAAATATTTTGCTATAGCTGGAGGGGCCTGAAAATGAGTATTAAAGTGTGTCTGACTATTAGGAAGGAATGGAAGCGGCCCACCTGCAGTGCCACTCATGGATGTTACAGTTCCTGTATTCGACATCTAAGGTGGCATCATTGGCTGTTCAGGGCCAGGTGGGAGCCATCTATCTAAAGGTCCCTGCAAATACACTTCTCTGACTGTCCCGTCTCCTTGATATCTAGTTTCTTTATGTCCCCCTACTGGGCCAGGAACAGCGTCCCACTGTGGGCTATGCTGTATTGTATCTGTTACCCCTTTCAGTGAGGACCACTTTAGGTTTGTTCAGTACACTGGGTTTGTTCATCAACCTTAACTTTCGTTTCCTTCTACGGGTCCTTAATGGACAAACAGAGATGAAAGACTCGTCCACAATTTCATTGTGAGTAGCATTTTCAATTTGAACCTCAGTAAATATAGGTGATAGTGGTGTTTCTAGGGGCCGAGAGTGTCGACCCAGGGGTAAGAATGGAATAGGATATTCCTGCTCATTAAATAATTCCACGGATACAATGTCATTATCAGCATGTATATTACTTACCGTCGCAAGGTTTCAATATTACGCAATTAAAGTCACAGGCTCCAATTCTGTACACTTCCGACCGACAAGGAAATACAAAAACGACTTGCCACACACAATGCCACAGACACAAGAAACACTCCGGCCGCACTTAGAATCTATGTGAGTATTAGTCCATGCTGCAACCTGGTCCTGGTAGATAAGTATGTTTCCTGCTCATGTAAGAAGTGTTCGGCTTGGAAGGTTGGTGTTCTCAGAATGCTCTGCAGTGGTGGCAGCAAGCACTCACTTTCCTCTTTGCCAACATGGCACTCTTGCAAGCAGTATATGTGTGAAATATTCAGGACCACACATCAATGTGGTCACAGTCCCGGCTCTCCAAAAAGTGATGTGCGTCCTCCTCCTGAAGAAACCCAGCCTGTTCAATACAGACGCGTTCACTTATCAAACTATTTCCAACCATCCCTTTGCCCGCCAACCTCCCTAGATTACCCTATTTGTGAACAACTTTAAAGGCATTTTGAAAATCATATTATCCTCTATGTCCTGTATTCTGGTCAGGGCACAGGACAGAAATGCCTGTGGAACCCTAGCTGATCAATCTCTGTAATGCAGTGGATGTCAGCTGTGTCAATGCTCTAGTCATTCTTGTTCTCTTGGCAGCATTTAGCACCACCAACTACTCAAACCAATTGGAGTGTGCCCGGATCCTAGCCGGCCTTAATGGCTCCAACCTGAATTGGTTGTTATTTTCTCTGGCAAACAGTTAATAAAATGATGCTATCCCCATCCCCTTTTCTTTCTCTGACATAAAATGAGGCAATGCTCAAAGCTACCTCTTATCCACATCTCCTCTGCAACCTCTACCTTCACCCACCTGTTGATATCAGCTGCCTGTCGGGGTAGGAAAAGGAAAAAAGAATAACACCTAGGTGTAAGTTTGTTTATAGATGATGGGTATGGTTTAGGAGAGGTTGCAGTTAAATGTACTGTATGACATGATATACATATTTAATTCCAAGCAGCCTGCCACTTTTAAATAGTGGTTTGGTGAGATGCTTTTCCTTTCTTAGAAGTCTGTTTCATAGTTTATTATTGACAAAACAAAGGGATGACTTATAACTTACAATTTGTTTGTGTATTGATAAAAAGGACTTGATTTGTATTCAATACATTCTATAAGTCTCTCTGGATCCCTATCTATAGATTTAATGTTATTCGCATGTAGCTAGGCTTGATTCTGAACTGGGTGACCTCCAGCCCTTTAAGATGAGTAGCAATACCCTTGAGATGGGTGGGGATGCAATGTTTATTCATACATCAATAATCGGAAAGACTCAGGTAGTTGGCAATAGAATAACTGTTTTAATATCAATTATCTAAAACAGGGAGTACAACGGGCATCATCCGAAGTCGCAAAGCAAATCTCTCAATGCATTTTAAAAAAACAATCTTATATAGCAAAAAATCGTCATAGGTGACGTTCAACCTTCGTATTACTAACGTCATACTACATGGCTAACTTCTAAAACCTATTGAAGAAAGTGATTGTTTCTAAGGAACTATTTAAGTATACACTCTATACTGGTATGGGACAATGAGTGAAAGTGATAGGTTTCTTAACATCAGGTGGGGCAACTAAGCCTTCCCTTCAGAAATGGCCACTAGGATCGTCACTAAATACATGACATCCCATTGGCTACTCAACTATAGGACCCCCTAATTATGTGGTACCCTACAATTGGCTGGCACTCTAACCCTTGTCAGTACCTTTCCACCTACGTTAGCAGCACACAGATTGGACTTCCAGATTCTGGTGAGCTTGTTAAAACAGAGCTTCCCACCAATTAACATATCCACCATCATGACCTCAGTGGTCCGCTGACAATTAAGACTTTGAACTTGTGCCTGGGAGTGTTCTTAGCTCTGGAGAATTCAGGGGATTGAAGGCACGCTCTGCCCTCATGCGTAGGTGTGACCATCTCATCCATCCAACTTCATCTGTCCACGTGACTGTAGACCATGATTTTGAGCTTCTTGTGTATTAAAATAATATTTTTTAATAGACCTCTGACGTTTTCCTTGTTTGGTTCATGCCTTTTGAACAGGAGTTTTGTTCTTTCACACGATTTAAATCCAATGCCTGCTCACTCCAGCCTGATAAAACCCTGACTTTCTTGGCTTGGCTTCATGGCTCATCCAACCTCGCCTTTCTGAGATTCACTTTTAATTCATTTGTTTTCTTTACTGCGAGACACTGAAAATGAGGCCGTCCTTTTTCTAGTCCAATTCTGCTTTAACACGTAGTGGAAACATTCATCCTTTATTCTTTATACATTTATGTATATGTTGGCACATGCCACAACTTATTCACTACTTAGCTAGCCTCAAGAATACTCCGTCTGTTTGCCTTTCTCAACATCTCTTCTATGCACGTCAGCTCGATTCTCCATGATGTCACCATTCATCTTGGCCATTCATTTGCTCTGCTTCTTCCGGGATTTAATTCGAATGGCCATCATATCGTATCTTTTGCAGGTATGTTTACCTCAATGGGAACCTTGCTTCCAGGATTCTCTTTAATACTGGTATTCTTACTGGTACCACACTTGCCTCACACTCTGGCTCCCAACATATAGGCAATAAGGGCAAAGTGGTTGAGGTGGGGGTACTTGGCTGCACCTCTACACTCCCTTCTTGGGTCGATTGATTGACTGCTCTCCCATCATCCTTCACTCCTAGACATCCTTGTCTGAAGAAATGCTTCTTTGGGATCCATATCTTAATGACTCCCTTTAGGCATCCTGCTGATTTCACGTGCTCATCTTTGTTCCAGGTCATAGGCATGCACTGCCTGCTTGGACTGCAGCAGATCCAGCTTCCCACATACTTCAAGTGGTTCTTAGGATACAGGAATTTTGTTCCCTCAGGTGCATGTATACTGGCTTTCACAAAATCTCTGATTTATTCATCTGTCAAGTCTTTGGCCTTCCATCCTGATTCAACATCAATCATGATTTTCATCCCCATGGCTTTCTTTGCTGTCTTCTTGCATTGTGTAATTATTATCTTGATTACACAGAATCCAAGCAACACCAAAACTATCAGGGCTCCAAGGAACTTGAACATATCCGCAATCCATTGTGGAATCCAAGAAAAGAGTGATCCGAACCAACTGTCCATCAGCAATGTCCTCAGCTTCGTCTACCATCTGGACATGTAGCTTTGTTAGCATTCCTATGGCCTACGTCAAGGTTCCATTTTCGTGGTCATGAGAAGGTCTGAATGTGCAACATGATTCACCAATTTTTGCACAAACACCTCCATCCATAGCTGTGATCATGTCTAGGACACATCAGTTCTGGAGAGTCATCAATCGCATGGCTCTCAGCTTCTCTCTGATAGCATTGAATCCCTTTACGGTTGTATTGATCGTTTGCAGCAATTCCCATCTGGTAATCTGCAGCCATTTGGTATTTGCTCCAACCTGGATTCTCAGCATAAAGATCAACGTGAAGACTGATGAATAGCATCAAAAGCTTCTATCGACTTTTCTGAGAAATAGTCTTCTCTCTTTACTCGATTCAGAAGTTCAGCATATCTCTTCTTTCTTAAGTATGCATCTGCTTTCGGAAATTCACTGGTGTTTAGGTCACTTTTAGGAATCACCAACTCTGGAACATGAACATTCACCAGTGAGCATCTTTCTCCCAAATCTGTTGGCAGCTTCATATATGCTTTGGATCAACAAGCCCAATAGTGATCCATGTTCACTGCTGTTACAAGTTTCATTCCTGGTACATAAACAATTCGACCACAGTTCTGTTCTCTCCAACTTTTCTTGTGCCGTTATTTCCAAAGCACAATTTTGCACTTTCCAAAGGCACTATCTGCAAGGGTCCTCCTCTGTCTTCGACCCAGGTCAGTAGCTTAGCAAGTCTCGGCCATAGTGGTTTGCATCCATTCTGCACAATGTCAATGGCTGGTTTATAACAACCAATGACCACCCAGGCTCTGCAGATGACCACTCCTTCTTCCCAGCCATCTAGTGATAATACTGATCCCCAAAATTCCATCTGGCCTCTGTTTTTCCATCTACGGACTTCTTCTGCAGATTTTCCTGGACTCTCAAGTTTCTTGTTTACTTCCCAGCTGGTTCCAGCTCCTTTTACTCCAGACTTCTCATATCTGATCACGTGATTCTTGGTATGAGCTCTGCCTCTTGTCTTCGTGTCTTGCACATAGTCATCTTCATCTGGATCTGTCCATTCAGTTGCTCATTTGAGATAGGTATCTCGACCCATGAAATGGCCTCTTGTCAGGCAGAGTGCTATGTGTGATAGACAATGTTCTGTCTGGACATCTATTTCAATTGTTATGAAGATTTTAGACTTCGCCAAGCTATCCAGCAGGAGTGCACATACAAAGCATTCCTCCTCCAAGGTCCTCCTTCCAACTTCCTTCATACGCTGATACCATATGTTATTCCCCAAATGTGCTGTACTATCCAGGTAATCATTCAACTCCTGATCATTCTCCCTTGCACTTCTCCTAGATCTTATATTTCTCTTATGAGTTTCTATTATCATTCCATTAAGCATGTCAGCATAATTCCTTCTTACTGAACTAATTACCGAAACATTTGTCAGTGGACTTGGCGTTTTTGAATGTACTACTTGTGTAGGAGAAAGTTCCAGGAGTTTCATTCTATCAACATAGATTTTAGGCATCAAAATGTCTTGCATAATCTCTATACATGATTTTCTTCTAAAAGGTAACCCAGGCTTGTTCATCACAGGGCCAGGTGCTCTCGTGTGTATCTCTAAAGTATGAATAATCATATAAGGTCTCGGCTGCCTAGTAGTTGCCATGTTTGTACCTTCCTTCTGTTCAGGAAGATTCTCAGGAGTTCTTGTTACATTACATCTATATAATAAGACGTACGCACTGTGAGTGAAAGCAATATCAGTATAAACAGGCTGCTTACTGGATGATGAACACGAATTCCCAATTAATGCCATGAATTGGCCTCTCACCAGATGGCATAATGATTTTCTTTCAGTATGAAACAAGAGTTCTTTTTCCAAATGGATCTCGGATCTGTCCCTCGAAAGAAAGTCTCATTCAGTTCTCAATGTTCTCTCAGAGTACCCGTTCACCTGATTTATTATGTCTCTTAAAATGTCATTAAGCGCTGCATTGTTCATCGGGTCTCTTAGGAATGTTCTAACATTGGTCCGTCTTCCAACAAGATACGGGCACTCTTCAATCAGGTAATAGAAGACTAAACTGTCTGGTTTGTGTGCATTATCCGGTGATAGGGGCATTTGTGTTTTCCCCGCTGAAATCAGGAAGCTGGAGAATTTGCTCAACAATTGCTATGAGCAATCTCCTTATGATCGGACCATTTTTAGGATCTTGCAAGAACACACAGATGCTAGTAGTTCTCCCCACAAGTGCAGGATATGCGCGCAGTACAAACACAAAAACTGCACCGATCCCGAAACGGTGTCCTCAGCCACCACCATAAGTGCCTCTAAACAGGAATTCAGTAAGAAATGAATCTGGATACTGCTCTCTTTTCCAATTGTCGAAAATAAACTCCAGATCTGGCATATCCTTTTCTTTTCACTCAAGGCTTAAGCATGCCTCAGTCCAAAAGTTACCAACTCCTGTGGCGAAAGAGTACAAAACTTCCCTTAACTCCTTTTTATTTACTGAAAAGAGTGTCCCAAACTAAGACACAGTCCAATAAACGCTTTCTCATTATTCAACAGCTTTTGCGTCCTTCTTCCTCACCATAGATCTAGTCTGCATTTGCTGTGGTAGTTCCCCGATGCTTGCTTCCGATGGGTGTGGGTGTGTAGAGGGTTCTGCAGCCGAGATCTTTACGTCACCTAGAAAAGTCCAAGCACATCTGCCTTGCACCTTGACTGCAGACGGCGTGAGGTCCTCTACAATGAAAGGGCAGTTAAAGCGAGGTTCGTGCCACTTTCGAGTGTGATTGTGGATTAGGACCTCATCTCCGGGGAAAAGCTTGGGAGGACAAAGTTGTTTAATTCCACTTGTTGAAGCATCTCCTTCTGTATTCTGTGCTGCCCCACACCCTTTTCGCATGAGCTGATCTAAAATGACAGAGATAATTGAAGTCATACAAATAAGATAATCACGTAACTCCTTTCCTAACAGTTCTGTGGTAGACTGGACATCACTTCTAAACCTAGCCGGAGGTGTGAGATGTGTTCTCATCCACCTCCCTGTCACTATTTCGTGCGGGGTAAGATGGTGGTCTGACCCTGGTTGATTTCTCTATGCGCATAATGCCAATGGAAGGCAATGTAACCATCCTTTTTTCAATGAAAGTTTCAATTTGGCTATTCTTTCTTTAAGCAAGCTGTTGAGCCTCTCACAGACACAAATTGCTTGCGGGTGATAAGCCAATGAGAATCTGTGCTTTATGCCAAGCAACAAGCTTATTTTCTCAAAGACTGTTTAACAAAATGAGGGCCATTATCTGATCTTAATATTTCACATATTCCCCATCTGAAAACACTTCTTGTACTAAATGTTTAGCTGCACAGAAGGAGTGTGGGTGAGTACACGGTCCAGCCTCAATCCACCTCGGGAAAGGACATGCCACTACAATCATATATCTATATCCATTACATGCTTGCAGCATGTCGACATAGTCAATATGCAAATGCTGAAAGTGGCCACTAGGTCTAGGAATAACTCCTCTGATTGTGCACAATTTATGCCCAGCAGTAAACATTTGACAAACAATGCAATTCGCTACATAGAGTGCAACATGCTCTACCAAATTTGGAACGAACCAATCCTCTGCAATAGTTGCAGCGAGGTTCTCTCTAGGTGTGTGTGCAGGGTAGTGCAGCTGGTACAACGCCACCCTTAATAAGGCTACAGGCATCACTGGTTTACCACCCTCTCCGTGTCCAAAAGTTCTTCTCGTCTTGGGTTGCTTCCCCCTGGATCTCTATCAATTGAATTCTGGACAAATTGTTATAACACTCAGACACACTCATCACCCCCATGCTTTCATTCACATTTGGTGTATCTAATGTCATAATGTCTTCTGAATATGCAACTCGTTTAGCTTCCTCTTCTGCTTTTTGATATCCTCATAATATAAAATCTGATCTATTAGTGTGAGCTGCACATTTGATGACTGCAATGGTTACTGGGAGCTGTAGTGCTTTTGTAAGCCTGTCCAATAGGGCTGCATGTTGCACTATAGTGCCATCCGCTCTGAGATAGCCCCTCATTTTCCAGTGCACTAGCCGTGCATGCACCATCGACGTAACATAGGTGGAGTCACTGTACACCGTTACTTCTTGACCTGCTTGATTCTCGAGTGCAACAATCAGCAGCATCAATTCTGTGGCCTGTGCCGAAAAATGAGATGGCAGCCGTTCGCTTACCAACACTTGAAACACCGCATTGGCCATGTGTTTTACCACAGCGCACCTGTATATCTCTGTCCATCATTTTGATCGATTCTTGAAGAACCGTAAATAAAAAGAATCTCCCCAGCTGTAACGCTCACCTGATTCCCGCAGAGGCGCCGGTCTTGACTGGGTGAATGCCATATCTTCAAAGGTGATGTGTAACACACGGTTGGCTCTTTGGGCTGGACCTCTGTGCACTGTATGTCTGACTCGAAGAGTAAGATGTCTGCAGATAGAAAATATGGGATTAATGAACTGGGGTTATTGGCCTCTTCCCTTTCTCTCCTCCTGTAGAACCCCAAAGGTTAACACCCTCACCTTAGGTAAGTGAACGCCGAGCTCTCCATCTGCCTCGGGGCAGGGTGCCGTAACCAGTTTCTTCACTGGATAAGGGTGCAGGCCTCTTGACCTCAGAGGACTGCTGTCCGTCGTTAAGTGCACGAACGGTAAGTTCTGGGCACTTCAAATGTCTTAAAAGTCTTTTGTAATGATATCTCTTGTTTTGCAGGGTTCCGGCGATGGCGGATGGCGGGCTGATGAGAGTTGAGGATCGAACCCGCATGAGGAATAGAAGCGCCTGGAAGCACGTAAGTAAGCGCTTGTAGCCTGCTTCACGATGCGCACTAACTGTCCCTTTTATCTTGCAGGTACAAGTTCGGAGCTTTAGAGAAGCTGAAGGGTGCTGGAATACCCACTGGATTCGGCGTGGGAAGGAGTAATGGCACGTGAGTAATAAAGTTGCCCAATGTCTTTAAACGCACCTTCTTTTGTCTTTCAGATGCGGGATGCAGCGCCGAAGGCCTCCGGAGCGTGCGAAGAGCTGGTAAGCTTTTGTCTTTCAGATGCCGGAATGCAGTGCGAAGACCTCCGGAGCATGCAAAGAGTAGGTAAGCCTTTGTCTTTCAGATGCCGGAATGCAGCGCGAGGCGTTGGTGACAGCCGATGGACCAGGTAAGAGATGCGCTGCCACTGAAGACCGTAGTGCTAACCTGTTCTTTCTTTGTCTTTACAGGTGCTGCTGAAGACTGTCTTTACAGGTGCTGCTGAAGACTGGATTCCAGGATGGTAAGCCTTTGTTCCCTTAGGCCCAGGATCAGAAGCAGAAGACACGATGAGCGTTCTGCTGCAGAGAATGCAGAATAACGCAAAGCAAGATTCATCCATCGGGTGTGGTTTAAATAGCCTCCTGTAGTGCTTAGGTGTCTCCTTCCACAGCCACGCCTAGGTAAGAAAAGAGTTCCTGCTTTCCAGAAGAGTTCCAGTGTTCTGAACCTAGGGAGTGGCTCCTGCCCCACCCAACAGGAAAAGTAGTCCCAAACAGAAGAGGATCAGGGGTTCAACTGGCAGGTAAGTAAGCAGCATGGTCTGCTGCAGGTAAGTCCACCCAAGCATTATGAGCCCGGCGCTTCCAGCGCTGGGACTGGGCATCTTTATGAGCCTGGTGCCACTGGCGCCAGGACAGGGTCCAAAAGGTCCCAATTGGGACTGGCTGGCACTCGGAAACGGGGTTATGGGTCTGCTTCCACGGGAGTCGGGCAAGTCCTGATCTTTTGGAAGCAGAGATCATGACACCAGCTGCCAATGGATTTTCTTTTACTCTTGGAATCTCATCAAAGAGCTCTTCATAGATCAAACAATCATGTGCATGCTCATCTTCTGCCAGTGGTTCAGCTACAAACATGGCAGGATTTACTATTCTGCATTGAACTATTTTAATCGCCGGATTGGATATGACCACTTCATAAGCAAAAATCCCTTTGAGAAGTTAAAGTACCCTTAGGATTCTCCAAAATGGCAAATAATGCATGTTCAACAAATAACGTCATGGAACATCCCATTACTACGCTGGCAGCCTTCTCAATGGCGAACGCGGTGGCAGCCAAAGACTGTTCGCACGGATAATGACCCTTCATTACTGGGTCCAGAATCCCACTGTAATATGCAAGGGGCTTGTACCCCAAGGTGGTTCTCTGCGTGAGGACTGCTGTCATAACAGTAACATCTGTGTCCGAAATCACAAAAAGAATTCCTCAGCATAATTAGGAATCCCTAGAATTGGAGCAGTAGTAATTGCTTTTTTCAGTTCATCAAATCTGTCTTCCATTTCCTCAGCCCAAAAATGTTTTCCTGAGTTGCCTGTACTATTTTGAGAGCTTGCAATAAGGGCCTTACGTATGAATTTTAATCAAAGACCCATGCCCTCACATAGTTACAAAGCCCCAAAAATCTCTGAATGTGCTTTATCATCTGTGGCTTTACTGTTTTCAAAATAACCTCAGATCTTTCAGAAGTAACCTTTTTTCCTTCATGCAAGATTAACTTGCCAATGTACAACACTTCTTGTTGACAGTACTGTGACTTCTCTCTGTCAACCGTATATCCTTTGTCAGCAAGAATAATCAGTAGCTGAACAGCATCGCGTCTGCACTTTTCATCTCTGGTTCTACAGACCAATATGTCATCTACATAATAACACAGCACTTTCTAAATCAATATTGCTTAAGTCCATCCTGCAGGACCCTATTGAAAATTGATGGAGACTCACAGTACCCTTGGGGTAAACGAGTGCTTTTCAGGCGAGTCTGTGTGAACATAAATAACGTCAGATATTGCAAGTCTTTATGCAATGGGATTGAGAAAAACACGTTTTCCAAGTCAATCACAGTGAAATAGTGTGCCTCCACAGGTATATTACATAAACTTGTCACAGGAGTTGGAACTAGAGGGAACTCTGCCTCTACAATCTGGCTAATTGGGTGAAGGTCTTCAATTAAACGCCATTACCCCCATTTCCCCTTTTTGATTAGATGTATTGCGGTATTACATGATGACTCTGATGTCAGTAAGATACCTTGTTCCTGCCATGTACCATCGGACTCGTCCCTTCTGGACTTCCTGGTCCCTGACCCATAGAGGCTTGCACTCAGCTGTACTCCCAATATGGCCACCAAACGTGGAACGCTGTGTACCAGTTTCCGCGTCGCACACATCACATTCTATAAAGCAGACACACCCCTGCGGCTCTGCGCGTGTCAATGCTACCGCTTACTGTGGCTAGACGTGTGCTGTTGTAGTTCGCTCTCGTTACTTTTTGTTTCCTGGTTCCTGGTTCCTGGTCCCCATTTGTTACCTTCACATCCTTTCCTTTCCTTGCCTTCACTTCATCCCAGACCTCCGAATACTCGCTGCCGAGTGTACGCTTCGTTGTTTCCAGGACTTCCCGGGCTTTCTGAACGATCCAGGACTCGGACACTGAACGTACGCTGGATCCTGAGGACTCTCGCACTGGTTTGTAAAAGGCCTGCACTGTACGCAGGAAGACTCCATCGAAGAAAGAACACAGACAGGTGAGAAGGGGGGAAACCTGTGAAAGATTGAGATGCCAACAAACCGACACTGATACGGACATGGAGGCGGCAGTCCAAGACTGTAAGCGATATTCAATCAACACAACAGCTAAGTCAATGCCTAGTCTGGGATGCTGAGGAAAACCCTTATTGATGTATTTTTATGTCCAGTTCAGTACTCTGGATGACAACCCTTGTATAACACCCCCCTCTTAGAATCCCCCTGACCCCACTAAGCCAAGAAGTAGGTTTGTTTTGCAAATTAAAAGGTTTATTTGAAAATGTAAACAATATATATATATATATATATATATATATATATATATATATATATATATATATATATATCACACTTCTATAAATAAATTGATAGTGGATATTACACTTGTGAATATGAGCAGTAATCAGCAAGAGGTAACTTATGAATAGGAACAGAAGAATAAGGTGGGAAAGAATGCTTTCTATGGTTCAAGGAAACGCAATGATGAATGAAATGCAGTACAGAAAATAACTTGATATGGCTTCAACAAAAGACAATGTAATCACTTTCTTTTCCTTGACAATTCATTCCCCCCCATGCAATGTAAGAAATGGAAGGAGAGCACACAGTCTTCAAGAATCCCAACAAAATGCAATATGAAATGCAGTTCCCCCCAGCAAGCTTAGAGGAAAACAGGTAGAGGTTTGAAACACAGGCCCAAAATGCTTTGAATGTGATGACAATGAAGTGCAAAAATGCGCTAAAAATGCTCTTAATTCCTTCTAGAGGTTTCAGGGTGGGTGATATCTAGTTTATATTAGTTCAGGCTCACTTTAGCAATCTATGTGTAACCAGCAGGTTAAAACGAATTTTAGCAAAGGAAAGCAAGAAGCTGCTGATTTTTACACGTTGCTGAAATTGTGCAAAATGTCAAATCGCGGCAAATTTACTCGAGCGCGTCGAGCGTAATTACGCAGGCACTATAAGGTTAATTGGAAAGCCTAGAATCTTAGCTTTAAGATGAAAGTTAAATCTTGTTCCTAGCACAAACGGTTCCAGACATATGGACGATTTTGTGAAAGTAGTTTTTCGGATTTGAAATTTTAAAGCTCAGGATGACAGATGACAGTTTTCAGTTTTACAGATGACAGAATGACACGATTCTAGAAGGCAGTTCTAATAGGCTAAAATAGTTTGGATAAGATTATTTTAAACTAAGAGATTGGTTTTGGCACAGTGAGTACTCACACTATATTTTTGAAATAAGCCGTCAAGATCTGGTCAGGTTGGACGGGACTTCCGGTGGGTGGTTCTGAACAGCGGTCTGGTCTCTGGTTCTGCTCTCAGCACTGCACAGTTCTGGTCTCCCTGGATCTCTGGTCTGTCTGGATTTCTGGTCTCTCTGGATCTCTGGTCTCTGGAGGTTGATGGATTTGAAGTCTGGAGTCTCCCGGCCAAGCGTCCCGCAAGAAAGTCGAAAGTGAATTCCCCACCTGGGTTTCAGTGGCCCTTTTTATGTGTTTTGAAAATGGGTGTGTGCCTGGGCCTAGCTAAGCCTGCCCCTCTCACTTATCATTGGCCAAGTTCTCCCCTCTCCCATGATTGGGGAAAGAAATGGAGTGTCAGAGTGATGCTGTAGGTTTTATGGTCAGAGGAACCTCCCCTTGTCAAATTGCACACAAATCTATTTCTGATCCAAATACATATTTATCTATGTACCATTTTTCTAATATTATTGGTCCAGTTAACATATTTTCTGTAGCACCAAACCATCCGATCCCTGTCTTTGTACGATGTCGTGTCCACTGATGACCGAATTCTCCCCTTTTCATCCAGATAGCGACCTCTAAACCTTTCCAGATTTTACACAAATGTGCACCAGGGATATGGGTTTCAGATGATAAAGTGTCAGATTTTTAACATGCATACATTTGGAGCAACAACCTTTTTTCCGCTACTATCCCCAAGAACATCCCACAGGGTCCTAACACCTTTTAAAATGTGCACGGAAAAATCACAAGAATAATGGTATTAATTATATAATTTTGACCAGTCCGCACTATGAGTTATCTATCTTTTTCAAATTATGCCCTGGTCAAAAAGGGGTGTGGCTTCCCACATCACAGGGTGGAATAACTGGTTTATCCACTTCCCCCAGGCTCAGCTGCTAGCAGAGGCACTGCCCCTCCCAGTTTCTCCCAAGAGTAAGCTATTTTACGACCCCCCCCAAATATAACATTTGCCTGAGTCCAGGACAGTGCATTGTTCTGTGTCTCTGCCCAAAGTTCTGTAGGTGCCCCTCCCCTAATCTAATCAGAGAGTTGTCATCTCCTTTTGGTGGGGAAGCAGGATGCAGCTAGGCCTGGGAAGAGTGACTGAGCAGGTTTCTCCTGTCGGGGGTAGTTGTCAGGCAGAATTCAGCTAAATGTCACTTTTGTTCCCAGTTTTCTACATTCAAATCCAACTTAAATGCAGCTATTTTTTTATATATACATTAAATAATTACTTCCTTCAAGTCATTTCAGAATATAGTTTTACATTGTGCCACCTCTTAGCAAGTCTTTCCTTGGCCTGGTTTGGGTTCCTCTGTTCAGTTTTACACAAAGGTCTGGTGGTTGTAAAACGCCGGCTTTCTGATAGTGGTGAGTACCGGTATTGCATCCATTTTTGACATTAAGAAAATGAATTCCCCACAGTTCTGGGTTGCTTTTGGCAATCAGCATTGCCATTCCCAATGGTTTCAGGCTACTGTGTGTGCAGCCCAATGGTGGTTTTAGGCGGTGCCCTCCTGTGCTCACAACATAGGCAAAAATGGGTGGCAGCCTATTCTTCATGTTTTCCCTGTGCACTCTCTGGGGAGTTCTGGCCATCATGAGGTTTTCCATGCCAGTACTGCACAGTTTTATGGTAGGGCTTGGATGCATGGGTAAAGACATCCCAAAAGCCCCCCTCTTGCGATGGCCATTCTGATCTTTCACTGATGGAACTCGCAAGATCTGGGATGTTCGCCTCCTCTTCCTCCAATTCCGTAGATGGCACAGTTCAGCATCTTTTCCTCCCTCCAGTCGATCAATCCGTTCTCCTTGCTGGTCTTGATGGGAGGATTGGGCGGTACCCCGGGCCCCTCGGATCTTCGCTCCCGGTCCCCAGGTCGCCTTCCGTGGTCAGTCTCCATGGTTTCATCTCTCCTAGGATGATAAAGCAAAGCGGCAATACACATTCCTAGACATTTTTCCACCACTATTAATGGTGTGGCGAACATATACATTTTATAAATCAGGAGATATGAACATATACATTTTCTTTTTTAAATTAGGAGTCAAGAACATATATATATACAAGAATCACAAAATTTTATATGCTATATGTGGAATATTTTAGGGTTGGAACTGAATTACTCTGCAGCGGCCCCCTCTGGGATTCCAGTGGATTCCTCCAGTTGTTGCAGAGTGTGCCTGGGATGGCAACACTTCAGCTGATTAATATGTACCCACTTGTCTTCCCCTTCCGCCAAACTGCCTTTTGGGATGCAGATCTTGTAGGCCACAGGGGAGATTTTGTCTATAATTTCAAACGGTCCCTTCCATGTAGGCAAACATTTTCGCTGCTTGGCCTGGTTCCTTTGGAAATTGTATAGATAGACCCGGTCCCCCACAGTATATTCCTTCCTGGTGGTATTCAGGTCGTAGTGGGTTTTCATGCTATCAGCTGATCTTTCCAGATTCCGCTGAGCATAGGCAAAAGCATGCTGAAGGTGTTTCCTTAAATTCTCCACATACTCATGAGTTGTGGAGGCATTTATCAGTGTCTGCTCTTGGATCCTGTAGAGCAGATGCTGGGGAAGCACCATCTTGCGTCCGGTCATCAACTCAAATGGTGACATTTTAGTTGCAGATGAAGGGGTAGATCTGATGGCCATTAGGACCAGAGGTAATTGGATATCCCAACTTGGCCCAGAATCTGCCACAAACTTTATTAAGATGCTCACAATGGTTCGGTTGTAGCGTTCTACTTCCCCAGAGGAAGCTGGCCGGTAAGCAATATGTAACTTCCTTTTGACCCCCAGTATCTCCCTCATCGTTGTCATTACTTCACTGGTGAAGTGGCTACCCCTGTCTGACTCAATGCTTTGAGGTAGACCAAAACGGGAAAGATGTGGTTAATCATCAGGGCAGCTGCTGTTTCTGCCTTGCAGTTTGGGGCCGGGAGACATTCCACCCACTTGGTAAACAAGCTGTAACGGTCAACATGTACTTGTTTCCTCTAGACGAGCGAATTACAGGGCCTACAAAGTCGATTTGCAAATCTGACCATGGCAGTGTCATCCCCCTCTTTTGGAGAGGTGCACGGTGTGTGAGGGATGATGGCTGAAATTGTGCACACACAAGACACCCCTTCAAGTATTGGTCAAGGTCTTGCCCCATGTGTGGCCAGTATGCAACCTCTCTTAAAATGTCCAGTGTTGTGTGAAACCCCCTATGACCGGCGGTGGCTGCATCATGGGCGTGACTTAACATTAGGCTTCGGAATGAGGTAGGGACCACCCACTGATCATGGCCAGCTTGGAATTTCCTTACCAACAAACCGTCTTAGATTCGGAACCTTTTTGGACATTTCATCAACACTCTTAGGTCCTCCTTCCCAATGTAATCGGTATCCGTCAGGGGAAAGTTCAATGTGTTGGTAAAACTTACCAATTATTGGATCACCCTTCTGAGCTGTAATCAAATCAGCATCAGGGGTCTCCTTACTCCATTGTGCAGTTGAAAGATCATTTTGAGCATTTGTCTGGGACCTAGTGATAGCAGTGACCTGGATTTCCCCCAACAGGGACTCTATTTCTATTAGATCCCCTTGGATGGCCCCGGTTTTGGCCAGCTGATCAGCTAAGTCATTTCCTGTTTTGTCTGGTCCCACTACTTTGGAATGACCCTTGATCTTTTTCCAGTAGATGGTCATCCCATTCGATGTGACCAGATCATCAATATTTTGGATTAACTTCCCATGTTTCAGGGGTTGGTTATTAGCACATAACATGCCTCTGGTTTTCCAATTAACATACATAATCTGAATCTGTGATTATGACCAGTTCGTGGAGTTGATGTTGGACAGCAGTGAGGATGGCCTGATGCACAGCCATCAACTCTACTGACTACTTCGGGGACCAATTTTGTATCCAGCGGAGGGTTCTGGGGACTCATTCACCCATGCATTCCCTACGCCGGCCACCAGTTCTTTCTCCCCGTTGTTGTCAACATGGTAAGAGCATCCATCCACATAGACAGTGGGCATTCCCTCACACTAGTCCTCTTCAAAGACTTTGTGTGGGGAATTGAGGTATGCCTCCATGTTGTCCTTGATTTTTTGACTTTCGTCCTCAAGACAGTTTTCTCTGGCACAATCATGCAAATCAGCCAGACCTTGCGCGAGGGGACTCTTCTTGTTTTGGCCATATCTGACCTCCACAGGAAAGCCTTGCATTGACAGAATCCAGGAAGTAATTCGGGAATTACTCACATTTCCGGCCCGGATTCTGTCACTTTGGAGATATTGCAGAGGCTGGTGTGGAGTCTCCACTGTGATGTGTTCCCCCTGGATAAACGGGCGGTAATTCTTCAATGCCCACACCGTTGCCAGGAGTGCCTTCTCACAATCGTTGAATTTTTCCTTCACAGAGGATAAAGTTTTGCTTGCATAGGAGATTACTTTATTGACCGTGTCATGCTTTTGGTATAATACTGCCGTCAAGCACGTATTAGAGAACCCTGTCTCCAGGAAGAACTCCTTGTTTCTGACAGGGTAAGCTAGGCAAGGCGCTTGTGAGAAGCTTCTCTTGAGTTGTCTTACTGCCTTGGATTGTTCTGGACCCCATTCCCACTTGACCCCCCCTTCAGGAGATGAATCAGGGGTCTAGTGATCTCTGCGTAGCCCTTAATGAACTTTCTGCTGTAATTAGTCAGTCCCAGGGGGCTCCTTAGTTCCCGCAGAGTTGTGGGATCCTTCAGTTTCCGGAGTGCTTCCACTTTCTTTTCTTGGGGACAGAGACCCTGAGCAGTAATCTCATGCCCCAAGAAATTAACACGGGTTCTACACCACTGTGCTTTCTGAAAGGAAAGTTTTGCTCCGGCGGCCCTCAACTGTGTCAGAACATAACGGATCTCCGCTATGTGTTCCTCCACAGATGAACTTTTGATGAGGACATCATCTACATAAGCCAGGTTACCCCTCCCACCCAGGTCGGGCATGGCCTTATGTAGGAAAATGTTGAATTCATTGCCAGAGTTGAGGTATCCGAAGGGAGTCCGGGTCCATGTGTACTGCTGGCCCCCAAAGGTAAAAGACAGTTTGTATTGGTCCTCCCTACTGACAGGCACGGTCCAGTATCCATTGGTCAGGTCTATTGCTGTGAATACCTGTGACCCCTGAATCTGGGCCAGCCCTTGGTCAATGTAGGGCAGAGGCCATCGGGAAGTATGGGCCCGTTTGTTGAGCTCCCTAAGGTCGGCGCAGAGTCTCCACTGGCCGTTTGGCTTCAATATTCCCAGCACCGGATTATTGAAGGTGCTGTGTACTGGACATATTATTCCCCGGGACTCAAGGTTCTTAATTATTTCAGTAAGGGACTCCATGGATGCGAGAGGCAAGCGATATTGCTTCACAAACACTGGAGTCATTCCAGGGTCCGTGGGAATTGTTGTTGTGTGGATGTCGGTGCGACCACAGTCATATGAGTCTACCGCAAAGAGATCTTGGAAATCCAAGAAAACTTGTTTCAACTTTTGCTTCTGTTCCAGAGTCACACAGGCATCAGCTAGGTTGACTCTTTCTTCCACCATCTGCCTGAAGCCTGGAAAGACTTCTGGCTTGGCTATCTCAGCGGCCTCCTCCAGCTGGGTGGAGAAGTCCCTGGTCAGAGTGCTGATTTGGACTGGAGGCCTCAGGTGGGAAAGGCAGCCTTCATGGACCTGAAAAATCACCTCATTCCTCCTGAAGTCACACGTCACATCTTCCTTACCATAAGGGCAGGAGGTGTACACCAGGAAGTTCCCCCCATGCCGGATGAAGATCCTGTCTGGTGTTGTATTGTCCTCACTGTCACTGTCAAAACAGTCCTTGGGGATTGGTCCTATCAGTTAATTCCCTAAGTCAATGGAGAAATGTCGGTCATCAACCGCCATTCCAATAATGGTGTCTGCGGCTAGAGTAATGCTCTTTAAGTCGCTGTTATCCACCTCTATTGGAATGGTGTCATGTTCTATGTTGACTAATGGTGTTGGGTTTATCCCCAACCCTTGCTGTTGGAGAGAAGCATTTAGATGTATATAAGCATCAGGGTTTTTCAATTTTTGTCCTCTTTTAACTTTCACTTCCAGGGAGAATTGTTGGGTCCTTTCTGGGATGGTGACTTCCTCTTTGATCTGAATTTCAACTGCATAAGGTAGCAATTGAGCTGACCTAAATGCTTTTTCTGGATCATCAAAGCCCATGGGATTATCCGCTAACCGGGACCAAGCTTTGAAGTTTATTAGGTCCAAACTAATGGCAAAGCGATTGAGAATGTCACTGCCTAAGTAAAAGGCGGCAGTGACGTCTCGCACGACCCAACAATTATGGACTATGATCTTGTTGCCAATGGAGATTTTGAGCATACACCTGCTTGGCAGGAGATGTTTGGAATTAGGTGCTTCCAGGTCCATTTACCATTTGTCTATCAGTTTGAATGTGGGAATGGCTGGATCTTTTGGGAGTTGGCGGAACATGGCTTCGCTGATGAAGCTCTTACCGTTGTTCACACACACTCGAGCGAGAACAGAGTCCTTCCCATTATTTACCTGAACAGGGATGAACAACTGATCTCCAAATTGCTGAATATCAGCCAGGCTCTGAGCTGATTTCACATCTTTCTGGACTATAGGAGTGGGAGTGTCTGATTGTGGATTGGTAAAGAATTTCAGAGTGTTTCCTTCCAGTGTGGAATACCACCTTAAACTGGAAGGAAGGTTGATTTTCAGAAATAGAGAGGACCCCCCACCACCAGTCTGTTGTCCTACTACTATTACTGTCACGTCTGGAATTTGGTTGTTCTGGAAGTGAAATTCTACTTGGTCAGATTTTTGTTCAACCATGTGGCAGGTGCCGTTTAATTTAACATGGTTGACACTCTGTTTTAATTTTATTGGTCGGCTAGTCTGGGTCCAGAGGACCTTGTTTACGCAATCTATTAGGGGTGACAACCTTCTCAGGAGGTCATTCCCTAGTAAACAAGGGGTGCCCTTTGGAGTCACTACTATGACCGGGTGTTTCACCTTGTGTCGCCCAATTTTGATGTCCAAATCTGCAGTCCCCTCGACAGGAATTTCCTTCCCGTCAAAGTTCTGCAGTTGTCCAGGAAGTGAGGTGAGAGGAATACGGTAATTCTCCCCCCTTCCTGCATTTAGTTCATCAAAGGCCCTTTTGGACAGAAGGGTAGCTTGGGATCCAGTGTCCACCAGTGCCGGAATTGTACCCTGCCCCTGTACTTGTACCAGGGAATAATATCTTCCCTCTTTCTCCTCAAGGGGGCACAGATAATGCACATTTTTGGACAACTGGTGGGCTAACCTTCTGGTTTTGGACATTGCTAGCGAAGAGATTGGGCAGAATTCTGTGGAGAGCCTGGGGAATCTGAAAGAAAAAGTTGGCAACTGGAAATGGTTTCGGGTTCTGGGCCGCCCCCCTCTTTTTGGAGGCAGTCATCAGGATGGGTTTGACCCATGGGATTTTGGTATTGTCGGTTCTGGGATGAGATGATGGGCGGTGGTAGCTCAGTCTCCACATCTCCCCAGTCTGAATTGGCATCCCTTGGGACCCATTTTTCCTTGGGAGGAGTTCCCCCATCTCTGAAGGAGAAGATCCTTTTCCCAGGATCTTCTGAGGATCCCTCTCCCTCAAATTGGAAGACCTGTACCTCCTCCACAAAGTGGGTCTGTTTGGGTCCTTTGTTTCTCCTACCCCCCCTCTGCTCCTTGGGAGGCAGGCTCTCAGGGGCAGGAGATTTTGTTTCCGGTTCCTGGTTTTCCAGGGGCTGTTTACAAGTTGGGAAGGAAGCTTCCTCCAAGACTTTACATCCCCCTTCCCCTTGTGCCTCCTCCCTGGGAACCGGTGGGTTATCGGGGTGCTGCCCCCGTCATTGTTCTGGAGCACCAGGTCCAGAGTTTGGGGCATTCTGCGGTGGCATGCTCATCTGAGGGTTCTGTTGAGGCCTCAGTATGTGACCCAGATCTCGTGCCATATTTTGGACCTGGCGCCCAAGTTGTGAAACCCGCTCAGGCTGATACGGGGCTCTATTTTCTCCCCTGGGCTGATCCCGGGTAGGGTAGCTATCCCTTCTCTGGTAATACCCCGGATTGGGAAGATGTGGGTACCCCTACACCCTTGGCCTCCCCTCTCCCGGATTAGGTTGTCTGGGCTCAGGGAATTGGGGAAAGAAGGATAGATGGTTTTGGGGCTGGAAATTGGATGGATACCTAGGGAAAAAGTTCTTCCCAGGATTTGGTGAATTTCTGCCCTCCTGGGGGACGTTAGGAGGGAAGTTCCCTGGGTCAGGTGCTTGGCTGGATCCCCCCCTTGAACTGGAGGAGTCCACACATAACCCAGAATGGGTCGGTTTCCCTTGTAGCGGGGACTTACATAATCAGGGGAGCGAGGGACCCCATTTGTGGGACTACCTCCTCGACTCCCTGTCTGTGACTGGCCCGAGGGCCTTCTGGGCTGTGAATTATTTGGTGCAGGCAGGTTTTTAGGCCCCCCATCTCCAAATCTAAAATGGGGGCAACCTTTACCTCCGCCACCTTGGCAGCAGCAGGGGTGCTGTTGGTTTTGGGGTTTTTCTGCGCATTACTTTCATTTTCTATGGGCTTCTGCACCTCATAGATCCGGGTAGCCTGTTCAATGACCCAGTCTAGTGACCTCTTCTCGTGAAAATCTCTCACTAGCTGGGTCATGATGTATTTGGGCAAGGCATGGAAAAAAGTATTGACAAATTCTCTGCTGTCCGTGCGCACCCTTCTGGTGGTCTGCGCAAAGGCACGCTTCAATTCTTGTACGAATTCTTGTGGGGCCTGATCCTCCCCACATTGCAAATTGTAGGCTGCCTTGCGAGCCTCTTGAGGATTTCTATGAACAGAAAAATGTTTCAAGATGGCCGCCCTATAAGCGGACCATCTTGAATGGTTTTGGTCCTCCAGTCCTGCAAAGAAACTGGAGTATTCTGGGGAGAAGGTCCACTTTACATATTGAATACAGCTTTGGCTGTCCTTCAAATGGAAAGTCTCCATCATTTGCTCATAGAGCTCCAAGTGTTCCCAAACAGAATACTTGGCGTTCTTATGATAAGGCGTGATGACACTCCTTATTGCCTTTATTTGTTTCAATGGGTCCTTAAGCAAGGCCCTTTTTGCCTTATTGGCCTTTTTGGTTCGGGTAACCCTGGTCCATTCCTCCTCCGACTCAGAAGCGCTGCTCCCAGAGGTGCCCGTCTGATCTTCCAGGTTTTCCCGGATTCTGCGAGCCTGGGAATGGCTGGCAGAATGTGGGGACCTGGTCTCCTGTGTCCTGTGATGCTCAGAGGAGTCTTCAGAGCCCTCCTTGCTACCAGGATTTGATGGGTACCCCCCCCCCCACTGACCTAACTGGGCAGAGGTTTTCAGGATGCCCTTAGTGGGCCTACTCTCCTGGGGTTTCCCACTAAATTGCACTGTGCTTGGGTGCCCATACCCGGATGCCCGCCCCTCCATTCCTGGGTGGTACTGGCCTATGAGCCCCATACTTTTAGCTGGATAGTAATCTGCCATCCCTGTGGCCCCGTGCTCATGTGCGCCAGGGAATATGGGGGTGGCAGAGTCCAGGGACTGGTAGAGGTGAAGGTCTCTGGCACTAGGTCTCCTGAGGTTATGCTCAGGAGTTTCTCTTTCCCAGCGTACCTCATCTCTATCCGCCCCTGCTCCCTGTTGCAATGCCTGCGCTTTCAGTTCCTCAGTTAAGGCCTTACTAGACTCTATCAGTCTCTCCTGCATCGCTACCTGTTGCTGGAGCCTATCATTGTGCTGGCAGAGAGCCTCATTCTCTCTCTGTGCCTCCTGATTGGTCCTGGAGTACTGGACCAGTCTTTGCTGCAGGAGGGTTACCTCCTGAGCTGTGTCTCTATTGGCCTGCTCCTTTCTTGCCAGAGCATCCTCCACCCTCCTGGTGTGCTCTAACAAGTTCTGGTGTTCTTTTTGGAGGTCACCCAGTCCCGGGAGGGCCTGGTGATTTTCTTCCATTTTCCTTTTTAAGTGACAGACTTCCTGGCCTAAGGTATCCCTTTCCTGACTAACAGCCTGCATCTGTACCGCCAGGTTGTCCCTTTGCCTTTGGAAGGCACCAGCTTTCTGGTGCTCCTGATCAAACTCTGCCTGGGTATCCAGGTCTTTCAGAATCAATTTATTGCTTTCCTCTTTCTCTCTGTCTAATCGAATTTGCAGGGTGGCTACCTGCTCTGTTCATGCCCTGTTGAAGTCCAGTTGTTGCTCCAGTTTTTTCTGGCTCTGCAGAAGGGAGTCCAAACCTTCTTGGTACTCCTTCTGCAAGGCCAGAAATCTGGTATCCTGGTCAGCCTTTTCCTGTTGCAGCCTATGCATATCCTCCTTTAATTTAGTGATGTACTGTCTGCTGTCATTTTCTGACTCCTGGCTCCCGTGCAGCCTCTGCTCAGAAGAGACCAGGTCAGATTGGGCCTTTTCTAACGCCATCTGTTGCCTATTTGCCAGATCTTGGCCTTCAGCACATTTGTCCTGCATGACTTCCATATATAGATAGAAATATGCCGCTATCCTGGCAATCTTATTGTGTTCATCTTTTGCCTTAGGGGCCATATATAGTTCGCTCACGGCCACATGTAGGGGACCCGGATCTCTCCATATATCTGACCCTGTTTCAGTGACCTGTTGCGCGATTGCCTGCAACCAGACCGCCTGGTCCTCTCACAAATAGCTTATGTAAGAGGTGCTCCCTCGCTATTTTCATATCTACCATGGTCGTCATGCTGGAGATTGATCTCCCTCCTGACTTACAGAAGTTAGTATTTTATTTTGCAAAACAGACCGTTTCCTTAGAGCGTTCCTTTGAGGGGTGCTTTCATAGTGTAAAACAGTGTGGTGATCTAACCGGATATGTGTATCTGGTCAGTTGGCACACTGTATTAATCTGCACAAGTGGTAAATCTAACCCAGAATATTCCGGCTCCGAGCCCCCACTTTGTAAGCGATATTCAATCAACACTACAGCTAAGTCAATGCCTAGTCTGGGATGCTGAGGAAAACCCTTATTGATGTATTTTTATGTCCAGTTCAGTACTCTGGATGACAACCCTTGTATAACACCCCCCTCTTAGAATCCCCCTGACCCCACTGAGCCAAGAAGTAGGTTTGTTTTGCAAATTAAAAGGTTTATTTGAAAATTTAAACTATATATATATATATATATATATATATATATATATATATATATATATATCACACTTCTATAAATAAATTGATAATGGATATTACACTTGTGAATATGAGCAGTAATCAGCAAGAGGTAACTTATGAATAGGAACAGAAGAATAAGGTGGGAAAGAATACTTTATATGGTTCAAGGAAACGCAATGATGAATGAAATGCAGTACAGAAAATAACTTGATATGGCTTCAACAAAAGACAATGTAATCACTTTTCCTTGAAAATTCACTCCCCCCCATGCAATGTAAAAAAATGGAAGGAGAGCACACAGTCTTCAAGAATCCCAACAAAATGCAATACGACATGCAGTTCCCCCCCAGCAAGCTTAGAGGAAAACAGGGAGAGGTTTGAAACACAGGCCCAAAATGCTTTGAATGTGATGACAATGAAGTGAGAAATGTGCTAAAAATGCTTTTAATTCCCTCTAGAGGTTCAGGGTGGGTGATATCTAGTTTATATTAGTTCAGGCTCACTTTAGCAATGCTCTATGTGTAACCAGCAGGTTAAAACGAATTCTAGCAAAGGAAAGCAAGAAGCTGCTGATTTTTACACGTGGCTGAAATTGTGCAAAATGTCAAATCACGGCAAATTTACTTGCGCGCGTCGAGCGTAATTACGGAGGCACTATAAGGAGTAGGATGTCGGTTCAAGGTTCGTTGGAAAACCTAGAGCTTAGCTTTAAAATGAAAGTTAGATCTCGTTCATAGCACGAACGGTTCCGGAGATACGGGCGATTTTGTGAAAGTCGTTTTTCGGATTTGAAATTGTAAAGCTCAGGATGACAGATGACAGTTTTCAGTTTTACAGATGACAGAATGACACGATTCTAGAAGGCAGTTCTAATAGGCTAAAATAGTTTGGATTAGACTATTTTAAACTAAGAGATTGGTTTTGGCACAGTGAGTATTCACACTATATTTTTGAAATAAGCCGTCAAGGTTTGGTCAGGTTGGACAGGACTTCCGGCTGGTGGTTCTGAACAGTGGTCTGGTCTCTGGTTCTTCTCTCAGCACTGCACAGTTCTGGTCTCTCTGGATCTCTGGTCTCTCTGGATCTCTGGTCTCTGGAGGTTGATGGATTTGAAGTCTGGAGTCTCCCGGCAAAGGGTCCCGCAAGAAAGTGGAAAGTGAATTCCCCACCTGGGTTTCAGTGGCCCTTTTTATGTGTTTTGAAAATGGGTGTGTGCCTGGGCCTAGCTAAGCCTGGCCCTCTCACTTATCATTGGCCAAGTTCTCCCCTCTCCCATGATTGGGTGGAAGAAATGGAGTGTCAGAGTGATGCTGTAGGTTTTATGGTCAGAGGAACCTCCCCTTGTCAAATTGCACACAAATCTATTTCTGATCCAAATACATATTTATCTATGTACCATTTTTCTAATATTATAGGTCCAGTTAACATATTTTTTGTAGCACCAAACCATCCGATCCCTGTCTTTGTACGATGTTGTGTCCACTGATGACAAAATTCTCCCCTTATTATCCAGATAACGACCTCTAAACCTTTCCAGATTTTACACAAATGTGCACCAGGGATATGGGTTTCAGATGATAAAGTGTCAGATTTTTAACATGCATACATTTGGAGCAACAACCTTTTTTCCGCTACTATCCCCAAGAACATCCCACAGGGTCTTAACACCTTTTAAAATGTGCACGGAAAAATCACAAGAATAATGGTATTAATTATATCATTTTAACCAGTCCGCACTATGAGTTATCTATCTTTTTAAAATTATGCCCTGGTCAAAAAGGGGTGTGGCTTCCAACATCACAGGGTGGAATAACTGGTTTATCCACTTCCCCCAAGCTCAGCTGCTAGCAGAGGCACTGCCCCTCCCAGTTTCTCCCAAGAGGAAGCTATTTTACTACCCCCCCCAATATAACATTTGCCTGAGCCCAGGACAGTGGATTGTTCTGTGTCTCTGCCCAAAGTTATGTAGGTGCCCCTCCCCTAATCTAATCAGAGAGGTGTCATCTCCTTTTGGTGGGGAAGCAGAATGCAGCTAGGCCTGGGAAGAGTGGCTGAGCAGGTTTCTCCTGTCGGGGGTAGTTGTCAGGCAGAATTCAGCTAAATGTCACTTTAGTTCCCAGTTTTCTACATTCAAATCCAACTTACATGCAGCTATTTTTTATATATACATTAAATAATTACTTCCTTCAAGTCATTTCAGAATATAGTCTTACATTGTATCCACCTCTTAGCAAGTCTTTCCTTGGCCTGGTTTGGGTTCCTCTGTACAGTTTTACACAAAGGTCTGGTGGTTTAAAAACTCCGGCTTTCTGATAGTGGTGAGTACCGGTATTGCATCCATTTTTGACATTAAGAAAATTAATTCCCCACAGTTCTGGGTTGCTTTTGGCAATCAGCATTGCCATTCCCAATGGTTTCAGGCTACTGTGTGTGTAGCCCAATGGTGGGTTTAGGCGGTGCCCTCCTTTGCTCACAACATAGGCAAAAATGGGTGGCAGCCTATTCTTCATGTTTTCCCTGTGCACTCTCTGGGGAGTTCTGGCCATAATGATGTTTTCCATGCCAGTACTGCACAGTTTTATGGTAGGGCTTGGATGCATGGGTAAAAACATCCCACAAGACCTCATGCGCAGCATGCAGGAGTTAACAACAGAAGTTCAGAATCTCAAAGCCGAGAATGCCACATTAAAGCAGTTAGTCCTCTCACGTGATTCCGGGACCAAGGAAAGTGTATTGCTGGGCGGAGTAGTGGATAAATACGATGGTTCATCCAAAAGCCTTTACGGATTCCTTGATTCATGTTTAGTCCACTTTACCTTTAAGCCCTATTACTTCTCTACCCCCAGGGCAAAGGTGGGCTTTATGATTTCGCATCTTTCCCGGAATGCGCTAACTTGGGCTACGCCATTTGTTAATTCTGGAGATGCCCTCCTGGATGACTATGAGGGGTTCGTACAGGCTCTAAAGGACCTGCTTGACTGCCCAGAAAAGGTCTACAGTGCCCAGGAACGACTACTGGATTTCTAACAAGGTTCCCAGGATATGCTGACCTATATGACACGCTTTAAGCAACAGGCCAAGGAGGCAGATTGGTCCCCAGAGGCCTGCTTTACCCTTTTTCAAAGAGGACTGAATGAGGAAATAAAAGATGAGCTAGCTAGGGTAGCTTGCCCAGGTTCCTTCCAGGCTCTTATGGATCTCTCTTTACAAATAGACTTCCGTGTCCAGGAAAGGAAGGCAGAAAGGAAGAAGACTAAAGTGTCTTGCCAAAAGGCCTCCATAGAACCTTCCTCTAAAACTGAGCACATTCCTGCCCCCACTACAGAACCAGAACCTATGCAAATGGGGGCCTTCCGTGGACCCATATCCCCGCAAGAAAGAATGCGACGGATTCACACTAGGCTGTGTATGTATTGTGCCTCAGATAAACATCTTGTGAGAGAATATCCCTTAGCTCCACCATGGCATGCGGGAAACGCCAGCTTCTGATCCTAGATGGAGCACAGTTTCGGGAGAGAGATGTTTGCTCCACATCTATTCCATCCTTGAACTCTCCTGGACAAAGCAATCTTGTGATCTTGCAGGCCTTTCTATCGCCATCCAAGAAAGTAACTTACCCTATTTTGGCATTGGTGGATTGTGGGGCCATGGGGATATTTATAGATCAAGATTGGGTCACTACCCACCACATTCCATATGAGACTCGAGGCATAACGCAGCCTGTAGAAGCTATCCATGGAAGGCCCCTCTCTTCAGGACCCATCACCTTGCAAACCAAAGAGATCCAGCTCTCCATAAACCATCATCGAGAGGTTATCAAATTTGACATCATAAAGTCTGCCCATTATCCAATGGTACTGGGTATGCCGTGGTTGCAGAAGCACAACCCATACATCAAATGGGCAGCAGGATCCTTGTTTCTTGGTTCCGAACATTGTATGTCTCATTGTCTCTCCCTGGATTCCTCGTCAACAACCCCAGAAAGTGCCTCGACAAAACAGCAAGGCCCATTCACAGTCTCAAATATTATCCAGGTTCCTCGGGCCTATCAGGATTACACTGATGTGTTCTCAACTGCTATTGTTCAGTCTCTACCCCCTCACAGACCTGAAGACTGTGCTATTGATACTGAACCTTCAGCCGTGATTCCTTTTGGAAGGATGTTCATACTATCTGAGCCAGAGAAAAAGGCCCTCCGAGAATACTTGGATACCAACCTAGAAAATGGCACCATACGACCATCCAAATCTCTAGCGGGAGCTTCATTGTTTTTTGTTCCCAAGAAAGATACCAAGGAGCTTAGACCTTGTCTTGATTATCGTGGTTTAAACCAATGTACCCTCAAAGACCGCTACCCGTTACCCTCAATCTCGGATATCCTCGAAGCAGTGAAAGGAGCTGTAGTCTTCTCGAAATTGGATCTCAGGAGTGCCTACCATCTAATCCGTATGAAGGAGGGTGACGAATGGAAAACATCCTTTAGAACACCCTTTGGACTTTTTTGAATACCTGATTATGCCTTTTGGACTCGCCAATGCCCTGGCAGTCTGCCAACGTTTCATGGACCGAATGTTCTCCGATATGCTGTTCCTCTTCATCATAGTTTATTCTGATATATACTCCAAGGACCATCTCAAGCATGAAGAGCATGTTAAGGCAGTCCTACAGCGGTTATGTGAACATAAACTCCTGGCTAAACCCGAGAAATGCCTTTTCCATGTCTCTAATGTTCACTATCTAGGATTTGTCCTCAGTCCAGAAGGAATCGGGATGATTCACTCAAAGGTAAAAGCCATACTATCCTGGCCTGTCCCAACCACCATGAAACAGATTCAATCCTTCTTGGGGCTTGCAAAATTTTACCAGAAATTCATACTTTCCTTCTCGGAGATAGTTCAACCGATCATTACACTGTTGAAGAAAAATACTCCCTTTCTTTGGTCAGCAGCCCAAGATAAAGCCTTCTAACGATTGAAATCGGAGTTTACACAAGCCCCCATCTTGGCTCAACCTGATATTGATCGACCTTTCATAGTGGAGACGGATGCCTCCAACCACGCCATCGGAGCAGTTCTCAAGCAGGAACTCGAGGACAAGTTAGAACACCCCAACGCTTATCTCTCGCAAACTCTAACTCCTAGCGAGACTCATTACTCTGTCCTGGAAAAGGAACTGTTAGCCATTCGTCAAGCCTTTACCGAATGGCGTCATCTACTCTTGGGGGCAAAACATCCTGTTCAGGTCCGTACAGACCATTGGAATCTTCAAGTTCTGCAATCCCTGGAATGTAGGAATAGTCATCAAGCCCACTGGGCCTTCTTCTTCGCACAGTATCAGTTCCAAATAAAACATGTCCCTGGAACTCACAACATAATTGCTGATGCCTTATCCCGATGACCCGACTATGAAACTCTTGAAGATCGATCCTTTCCAAAGATGATTCCCCACACAATGTTCGTAGCCCAAGCAATCAGCCTCCTGGAAGACATTCAAATCCAAACCCAGTCCTCCGAGATCTGGAAGGAATTTACCGGAAAGAACCGGTGGAATCTTAAAACAAAGGATGGGTATTTATTCAACGATAATGGCCTGGTTATCCCCACACAAAGACTGCGACAATGGATCATGAACCTCGGCCACAAAACCCTTCATTCAGGACATCATGGCATCATCAACACTCTCCGTTTGATACGAAGGCAATTTTGGTGGCCACAAATGAAAGTTGATATCCAACGATACATCCAAGCCTGTGCTGTCTGCAATCAAAACAAGCATGACAACAAGGGACCGCCGTGTCTCCTACTCCAACCAACACTAACAACAAGGCCCTGAGAATTCATTGCTACAGACTTTATTGTGGAATTGCCACCTTCCAGGGGACACACAACTATCATGGTTACCATATATTTATTCACTCACATGGCTCATTTTACACCCTTGTATAAACTACCATCTTCCTCAGAACTCGCTGGAATTTTCCTGGAACACATATTCCGACTTCATGGACTCCCTTCTAAGATCATATCAGACAGAGGACCTCAATACATATCTCAATTCTGGAAACACTTATGCCGTATACTAGGAATCCAACGTGCCCTCTCCTCAGGTAATCATCCACAGACCAACAGAGCTACAGAACGTGTGAACCAAACCCTAGAGCAGTATCTTCGTTGTTTAACCACAAAGGTCCAGGACGATTGGTCACTCTTGACACCTGTGGCTGAATTCGCCTACAACAATTCGGATCACTTGGCTGTCAAAACCAGTCCCTTTTTCTGTAGACATGGGTTCCATCCTTCGGTTCTACCATCCTTGCTTCCACATCCTCCACCAGTACCTACACTCGACTCCTGGATTGAAAACCTCATCAACATACACAAGCAAGCCAAAGAACACCTTGAAAGGGCCTGAGCTTCTACCAAGCTCTATGCATACTCCAAAAGAAGACCAGGGCCTTCCTATTCAGTAGGTGACAAGGTCTGGCTATCCTCGAAACTACTGCCTCAGCATTTACGACCAAATAAATTGGCCCCCCGGTATTATGGTCCCTTTTCCATAAAGAAAATTATTAACCCAGTGGCCTTCCGACTCAAACTACCAGACTCCTGGAAGAGGGTCCACCCAGTGTTTCACACGTCTCTACTGAAACTATACGTCCAGTCCTCCCAGACTGCTCCAAGGTCTACCCCTGTGATTGTCAATGACCAGCTCGAATATGAAGTATCCAGAATATGTGACTCCAGGTTCAGACGTGGTCAGCTACAATATCTGGTCGAATGGAAAGGGTACCCTCCCAGTGAACGCACCTGGGAACCATTCTCAAACCTCAATGCCCCGAGATTACTCAAAAGGTACCACCTTATACACCCCGGCAAACCCGGAGGGACAGGCCTTTGGAGGAGGCATGCTGTCATGTACCATCAGACTCGTCCCTTCTGGACTTCCTGGTCCTTGACCCATAGAGGCTTGCACTCAGCAGTACTCCCAACATGGCCACCAAACGCGGAACGCTGTGTACCAGTTTCCGCGTCGCACGTATCACGTTCTATAAAGCAGACACACACCTGCGGCTCTGCGCGTCTCAACGCTACCGCTTACTGTGGCTAGACGTGTGCTGTCGTAGTTCGCTCTCGTTACTTCTTGCTTCCTGGTTCCTGGGCCCCATTTGTTACCTCCACATCCTTTCCTTTCCTTGCCTTCACTTCATCTCAGACCTCCGAATACTCGCTGCCGAGTGAACGCTTTGCTGTTTCCAGGACTTCCCGGGCTTTCTGAACGATTCAGGACTCGGACACTGAATGTACGCTGGACACCGAGGACTCTCACACGGGGTTGTACAAGGCCCGCACTGTACGCAGGAAGACTCCATCGAAGAAAGAACACAGACAGGTAAGAAGAGGGGAAACCTGTGACAGTTCCATCATAGCTGTAATCGTCTTAAAAATTCCTTCATCTGCCTCTCGAGACATGGGATACTGCCTTGCTCAAGGTAAAATTGCTTCTGGTTTCAATTTAATCTTCACTTCTCCAACCCCCTTTAGTAGGCCTACATCAAAGGGGCCTGTCATCCATAATGAAGCTGGCACTCTCGCTATGTCTTCCTCCAAATACTCGGGACGTTTCTGTGCTAACATCGTTTTCTGGGGAACCTCACGTTTAATTGCTCTCACCCAATAAGTGATACTCATCTCAAATACTACTTCGTCATCTGATGGATGGTCTCCAAACATATCCTCATCCGTGACGTCAGTCAAGCTGCACCCGTCCCCAATGGCAATCACTGTGCACCATCGTCAGCCATCATAATTATTCCCATCAAGCAAAGCCATTTCTCTTTGCACTATGGCTGCTTGTAATTCCAAAGGAAAGATTCGCCCTTCCTTTTCATCCATAGGTATCTTTGGCCTGAAAAAGAATTCATCGGGTATTCTCATAGTCCTGCACACTAAACCTGGCAACCATGTTAACAAAATGCATACACCATAGCGAAACACTCCTGGTTCTAATGGCACTCATCGTATGACCAATTGTCCTGCAAATTCCATAATAAATTCACTCACATTTATATAATGCATTCCTGGTGTTGAACACACTATGCCGTCATCAGTGAACAAAATTGTCATATTCAACTTGGTCATCACATCTCAACCCAATATATTAACAGGTTTCTGTCTTGAATATAGCAATGGCACATACATATTACTCTCCGATGGAGACTGGTAAATCTTTAGTAAAAGAAACTTTGCTTGTAGCTCCTGTGAAACCTTGAGTATTCATGGCATTTCCAGACATCGAAAACTTCCCCTCTCATATACATGAGCGCGTTGTACCCATATCTATTAAAAACGAAAAAGACTTGCCTCCTATATTGACGTCAACCCTTGGTTCCTCTTGAGGATTAGGCATCACAGATAGTACTGAACACATCAGGTCCTCCAGTGAGTTGTCCTATTGTGGATACAGCCTCATCCCTGTGCCTGTAAAAGGATTCCCTTTCATCGACCGTGGCACCCCCTACCCTAGGAGTCATTAACTGTCCTGTGCTCGTGCTTTGCTGTATCTGCATGGGTGAATGCTGAGACTGCCCTTGTGGCATACTCATTGCTGCCTGCTGTGTTTGTAAACCTTGCAGCACTCACAGCGCTTATGTCTGCTGCATTGTTTGATTCTGGGCAAACCCATCTCCACTCTGTTGCGAATATGCAGGTGGGTTTGAATTCCCCCCTATTGAAAAGGGATTGTTCTACACAAATCCTTGACTTCTACATGTGCGAGAAAGATGACCTGTCATGCCACAAGTCCAACATACAGGCGAAGGTCTTTCCATTTGTCCTCCCTGCATGCCTTGGTTATCATTCAGAAGATTGTGAAACCCACCTTGATTATTCTGAAAGTTTTACGTGTTATTCTGAAATCCTCTTCCTCAAAATCCTCCCTGTCCTTGAAGTATAAACCCATTATTTCCTGAATCAAACTGCCTCTGGTTATTCATCTGTGGCATGGTTGCTACTTGCTGTGAGCTCAATCCGTCCCCACTGGTTAGCACTGCCCCTTCAATGGCATACTTGGAGAGTTTTTTCTGCACTAACTTTGCCTCTTCGCTTTTCCTAGCATTATCTTTCTTGAGATTCATTTCTTGCAAGAGTCTGCAATAATTCGCAATGGTCAGCTGTATCTCTGACCATGGTTTTGCTTCCATGCCCACCAATTTCTTGAGCTGCTTCTGTACTGTTTCTGGCAGCCCTTGGCATAATATATGATAAAATACAGGTATACATTTCCCCCAAGCCTTACCTATCTCCAAGGCCCACTGTTCTTGGACATTCTGAATGTAAACAAGTGGATCTTCCCCTTCTTGCATCTTTTTCGTCATTATAGCTCCCATATCTGGCGTATCCGGATACAGCACTCTGAGCGCTTTCCAAACTGCTGCTCTGCAATTATTGAACAGTAGTCCATCATGAGCAGTATTTACCATAGTAACACCAGAATCTACTACTTGAGCCCAAACGTCATCAGCACTTTCCCCAAGGATTGCAATCAGGAGACCATTAATGTCCCCTCTAGCCAATATATTTCCTCCTGTCATTTTCTCTAGCTCATGTATCCATTTCCCAGCGTCAGAAGTTAAATCCGGGAGTTTACACCTTAAATTATCCTTATCCATTTGCGGCCACGGTATATACTGCGGTCTGACTGCTCCCTTTTCTAACAAAAGAAACTGTGAGACCCCAAATTCGCCTTCATCTCTCATCGTTTGCCTATCCATAGCAGGGACAATGGTTCTGCACCACTTTCTGCCTGGCAGCGACCTTAACCTACTCACGTAAGGTGGCGAGTCCCCCCTCTGACCATGGGACTGCCCTTTAGATGGTGGTTTTAGCCGTGCCAGTGACTCTGACGCCCGAGATTTAAGTAGATTCAAATCTAACCATCAGACTTCCTTATCCATTGTAAAACATCCATCAGGACCACATGCATTATCTCCCTCCTCCCCACGGAAGGTTTGTCTGTCTTCATCTGAAATCTCCTGTGCCCAAATCTTGTGATCTCCCTCCTCCTCATCTCTCTCCAGAGTCAGTCTATCTAAAGACAGCTCTCTGGGCTCAAAGGCTCAAAACTACACGAGGCTCCTTCCTTGTGGTACAGCTGCATACTCTCAAGTAGGTCATGTTTACCCTTCCGCTGCACCGCTTTCTGAATCTTCGTATTATGATAACCTTGTCGATAGCACCTGCAATGCTTCTGGAATCAAACTCATCCTCTAGATTTATTCTAGATGGACCCGCTATTGGCTCTTGTTCTGGGAAGAACTCTTCTAAATCTTCCCATGATACTACTGGATCAGGATTCCTTACCTCCTTCCTTCTCCATGCGACCAAGATGACTCTCACCAACACCATCCAAGTGTCATAACTTCCATCAAGCCATACCTTTTGCCCTCAACTTGTCATACAGCTTCTAGTTACTGAACTTGAAGTTCTACACACACACACTACCTCACCCTGTAAGTTCTAAAATAGTATACTACGGAAACAAAATAAGATCACAAGACACAGAAATGGTTGTTATAATAACATCTATTTCCTCTGTTCAGCTGCATGAACACATTTCCTTTCGTACTAAGCAAAGACTGATTCATGATGGACAAAGACCCCTTGTAGCGCTTAGAAACAAGAATGTGCACTTTACAAAATAACAAGTATATCTACATTATATCTTTCTGCATGGCTCTCAACAGATGTTAATCCAAGATAGCTCAGAGCAAACTATATTGCTAAACATATTTTAAATTAATGCAAGAATGGATTGGCTCATGATAACCATAAAAATATACAGATTGACAACCCAACTGCCCTCTTTGTGGTTTCGATAAGTTATAATGAGTGCTACCTGCCTAATTGTTTCTATTGGTGGTCACTACATGCGCATTTTCCTTCAGAGGTTCCACCAACCTATTTAAATTGCTTTTGGTTGCTACTGGCCTAGTTGCCTCCATTGTTGGACACTACCATGACATTTTTGTTGTGTGGTCACTACCAACCCATTTAAATTAATGTTGGTTTCTACTGACTTACTGTCACCATTGTTGCTGGCTCTCAGCCTATTTCCATTCAGTGCTTGCTCCCGGCCTATTTAAATTGTTTTTGGTCCACACTGGCTTAATTGCCGTCATTGTTCATTGTTGGCTAATACCAGCCTCTTTTCATTCTGTGAATGATGCCTGATAAATTGTTTGTTGTCTCTTGCAGTTGCCCTACACAACTATACAGGTCCTCTGTACTCAAACATGGCCAGGGTGACTGCTGCTTTTATATGAGAAACCCAACATGCATCTGTCCATCTCACCCCATAGATGCTCTCCCACCTCCATCATTCCAGTGTCTACCTTCATCCTCCTCTTAGTCATTACCTAAGCTCCTTGCATCCCTAAATCGCATCCCATGCCTATGGCCGGAACAGTCGATGCTACATATGTTAAACCCCTCTAATATCCTACATTGCCCTCAAAGGCATATACAGCTCTCTGCTTCTTCTTAGATAGCTGTGCAGTGTATAAAACCCCCAAATACAAATATTATATACCCCACCATGACTAAGGGGCTTTATTCACCCAACAGCATGGTATTGGATGGTATCTCCACTATCCCTCCATCATAATCATCCCCTCCTCCCACACAACTTGAACCATTTTGCTTTGTATCACTCTGCCCTCATCCACCCCTCTTGCAGTGCCCTCTTCATCCTCAGGTCACCCATCACCCCTCCAAATGTACTGCAGCGCTCCGAAATGCCCAGTCCCTCCGCAACATGACTTCCTAATGAACTGATTATGTTGATTCTCACCTCCCATTTGACAATGATGTCAGTCATAGAAAGCTGAATTACCCAAGAGCCAGCAAAGCCAGCAGCACTTCACACAGATTCCACATCCTTCATTTACTCTTATTGCCTATCTAATTGTGCTAAACTAGGTCAACTAATCAGCAAAGACACACCAACATCCACTCCTCCACTCTACTTTGTTCCCTTTTTGTTTGATCAGATTACTGTTTACTATAACTCATCTTCCCATCATTCTCATCTATTGTCTCATACGTGCTCCTACCATATTTTCATCATGACCTTTACCTCATACTTGAATATCAATTATCATACATCCCAGACATTATCATGAAAGATGTCAACCTCCTAAAAATGACAAATGCCCACCATCTTCAGCTTGACTCCTCCCTTCCGGACCACTTTCTAGTCCCACTCCACAACCACCCTTCTCACATTCCTGTTAACACACTAGATGTTGTTTTTCCCTTTTCCTCTCGCCACTCCTCACCTGTCTCGATTAAGCCCCCCTGCAACCATGCACTCGCTCGTGCACTTTACTATACATGTACCCCCTCCACTTCACTTCCTTCCCTCCTCCTTGATCATAAACTTCAAATTCCCCCTGAGTTCATGGCTCCCTAACCATTCATTAAGTCCGGTCCTCCACTCAGGTGCACCCTCCACAACCATACAAGACTTCAACCTAGCACTCAATTCTTCAGTATCCCTCCTGAACCTTCAATGCCTCTCACCCATACACTCAGCTTTGGATGTCCCCTGTCTTCTCCCATTCACGCACTCTGCCCCATTCATTGGCAGGCCTATTTCCTCTTTGGGGTCTCGTTTCATCTCTGTGCTGATGTCACCTCAGTCTTTCATCTCCCCTCTTATTCACCCCATTGCTTTCTTCCTGCACTGACTGCCTGACTGCTTTTCTCCTGTGGATGGCAATTCGCTGTCTGGGACTCAATTTCTTACAAGCCACGATAACCTATCACCAAGCTTCCAGCCTCCATCCCCTTTTCCCTCCTACCATCTCTTTCTTCCTTCCTCCTGGCACCCACATCCCATCCCCTATAGCTCATAACCTGGGGGATTTCTGTGACAAGTACCTAAAACTGCATCAGATCAAAACAAATCCAACTATCGCTAAACAGGCTTCATCTCCTTAATATCCAGGAAATCATCCTTTTTCTCATTTTTCACTCAGCTAAAAAAAAACTCCCATGGCCTCCTTGATCCTTAAAAAATAGTTTTACAAAGGTAGCGGGCGCCCCTCTCTCGCAAGAACAGACATGATAACCTGTTCAGTGGTTATTAACCACTTGAGAGTTCGCAGCCACTGCTTTTACTCACTGTGCCTTTCACAGATGGGAAATATCCATTTGCATATCAGTCTTTGTCCCGCCCTGGGGCAGTCCAGCACCGAAATACAATGGCAATTCCAATCTGAACGAGAGTACCACCAGCAACCCCATACACGTGTTTCACCCTTGTTGGGGATCATCAGTGAGGTGAAGCTGATGCCTCTCTAAGCACAGTGAGAGGGAGACCACGTCTGGTTGCCCCCAGGAGACCTAGGGTTACCAATCCCAGGTTCCTTAAAAAATAGTTTTACAAAGGTAGCGGGCGCCCCTCTCTCGCAAGAACAGACATGATAACCTGTTCAGTGGTTATTAACCACTTGAGAGTTCGCAGCCACTGCTTTTACTCACTGTGCCTTTCACAGATGGGAAATATCCATTTGCATATCAGTCTTTGTCCCGCCCAGGGGCAGTCCAGCACCGAAATACCATGGCAATTCCAATCTGAACGAGAGTACCACCAGCAACCCCATACACGTGTTTCACCCTTGTTGGGGATCATCAGTGAGGTGAAGCTGATGCCTCTCTAAGCACAGTGAGAGGGAGACCACGTCTGGTTGCCCCCAGGAGACCTAGGGTTACCAATCCCAGGTTCCTTAAAAAATAGTTTTACAAAGGTAGCGGGCGCCCCTCTCTCGCAAGAACAGACATGATAACCTGTTCAGTGGTTATTAACCACTTGAGAGTTCGCAGCCACTGCTTTTACTCACTGTGCCTTTCACAGATGGGAAATATCCATTTGCATATCAGTCTTTGTCCCGCCAAGGGGCAGTCCAGCACCGAAATACAATGGCAATTCCAATCTGAACGAGAGTACCACCAGCAACCCCATGCACGTGTTTCACCCTTGTTGGGGATCATCAGTGAGGTGAAGCTGATGCCTCTCTAAGCACAGTGAGAGGGAGACCACGTCTGGTTGCCCCCAGGAGACCTAGGGTTACCAATCCCAGGTTCCTTAAAAAATAGTTTTACAAAGGTAGCGGGCGCCCCTCTCTCGCAAGAACAGACATGATAACCTGTTCAGTGGTTATTAACCACTTGAGAGTTCGCAGCCACTGCTTTTACTCACTGTGCCTTTCACAGATGGGAAATATCCATTTGCATATCAGTCTTTGTCCCGCCCAGGGGCAGTCCAGCACCGAAATACAATGGCAATTCCAATCTGAACGAGAGTACCACCAGCAACCCCATACACGTGTTTCACCCTTGTTGGGGATCATCAGTGAGGTGAAGCTGATGCCTCTCTAAGCACAGAGAGAGGGAGACCACGTCTGGTTGCCCCCAGGAGACCTAGGGTTACCAATCCCAGGTTCCTTTAAAAATAGTTTTACAAAGGTAGCGGGCGCCCCTCTCTCGCAAGAACAGACATGATAACCTGTTCAGTGGTTATTAACCACTTGAGAGTTCGCAGCCACTGCTTTTACTCACTGTGCCTTTCACAGATGGGAAATATCCATTTGCATATCAGTCTTTGTCCCGCCAAGGGGCAGTCCAGCACCGAAATACAATGGCAATTCCAATTTGAACGAGAGTACCACCAGCAACCCCATACACGTGTTTCACCCTTGTTGGGGATCATCAGTGAGGTGAAGCTGATGCCTCTCTAAGCACAGTGAGAGGGAGACCACGTCTGGTTGCCCCCAGGAGACCTAGGGTTACCAATCCCAGGTTCCTTAAAAAATAGTTTTACAAAGGTAGCGGGCGCCCCGCTCTCGCAAGAACAGACATGATAACCTGTTCAGTGGTTATTAACCACTTGAGAGTTCGCAGCCACTGCTTTTACTCGCTGTGCCTTTCACAGATGGGAAATATCCATTTGCATATCAGTCTTTGTCCCGCCAAGGGGCAGTCCAGCACCGAAATACAATGGCAATTCCAATCTGAACGAGAGTACCACCAGCAACCCCATACACGTGTTTCACCCTTGTTGGGGATCATCAGTGAGGTGAAGCTGATGCCTCTCTAAGCACAGTGAGAGGGAGACCACGTCTGGTTGCCCCCAGGAGACCTAGGGTTACCAATCCCAGGTTCCTTAAAAAATAGTTTTACAAAGGTAGCGGGCGCCCCTCTCTCGCAAGAACAGACATGATAACCTGTTCAGTGGTTATTAACCACTTGAGAGTTCGCAGCCACTGCTTTTACTCACTGTGCCTTTCACAGATGGGAAATATCCATTTGCATATCAGTCTTTGTCCCGCCCAGGGGCAGTCCAGCACCGAAATACAATGGCAATTCCAATCTGAACGAGAGTACCACCAGCAACCCCATACACGTGTTTCACCCTTGTTGGGGATCATCAGTGAGGTGAAGCTGATGCCTCTCTAAGCACAGTGAGAGGGAGACCATGTCTGGTTGCCCCAGGGAGACCTAGGGTTACCAATCCCAGGTTCCTTAAAAAATAGTTTTACAAAGGTAGCGGGCGCCCCTCTCTCGCAAGAACAGACATGATAACCTGTTCAGTGGTTATTAACCACTTGAGAGTTCGCAGCCACTGCTTTTACTCACTGTGCCTTTCACAGATGGGAAATATCCATGTGCATATCAGTCTTTGTCCCGCCCAGGGGCAGTCCAGCACCGAAATACAATGACAATTCCAATCTGAACGAGAGTACCACCAGCAACCCCATACACGTGTTTCACCCTTGTTGGGGATCATCAGTGAGGTGAAGCTGATGCCTCTCTAAGCACAGTGAGAGGGAGACCACGTCTGGTTGCCCCCAGGAGACCTAGGGTTACCAATCCCAGGTTCCTTTAAAAATAGTTTTACAAAGGTAGCGGTCGCCCCTCTCTCGCAAGAACAGACATGATAACCTGTTCAGTGGTTATTAACCACTTGAGAGTTCGCAGCCACTGCTTTTACTCACTGTGCCTTTCACAGATGGGAAATAGCCATTTGCATATCAGTCTTTGTCCCGCCCAGGGGCAGTCCAGCACCGAAATACAATGGCAATTCCAATCTGAACGAGAGTACCACCAGCAACCCCATACACGTGTTTCACCCTTGTTGGGGATCATCAGTGAGGTGAAGCTGATGCCTCTCTAAGCACAGTGAGAGGGAGACCACGTCTGGTTGCCCCCAGGAGACCTAGGGTTACCAATCCTTGATCCTTAGCAGGCTGAAATGGTGATCCAGCCTCCTCCTAGGGCACCCTCTTTGCTCCTTCACCCCATTCAATAAAGTACTTCACTTTGCTGCCCACTGCCTCTCCAGTCTCCTGTGTTCCCCGCCCACCTCTCATCTACCGCTCTGTGCCCTGTCTTCCTTCCCTGTGTGACCTCTGGATTTATCTCCTTCTCCCTATGCGCCCCCCACCACTGGAACACCCTACCCCTAGCATCAGGTCCATCCGTGTTGTAGCTTCAAAAACAGCCCTAAAAAAGACACCTCCCCTTACTAGAAGGGGAACCGGAAACATCAGCTCCCAGTCCCCTCCCCTATCCTCCTCCATCTGCTATACACGCCTGCATAACATGGCTATGATAATCCTGCAATGTATGTAAATACACATTATTATCTGTCTTCCACATGACATTTTAATCATGTGATGTATACACTGTTTAGTATTGTTTATGTGATATTGGTTAATATGCCATACTGTCAATATTGTGTCCTGTATGTTTTAATCATGTCGTATATTATTTGTTTTTATAATGTTTTATTTGTTACAAGTTAATCATACAGTAAAAAACACACGTCAACTAAACAAACCTTTAACATTCACTTTATTCAATTAAATTTCCCTCATAAAATTTCACATCCTCAAAATAATCTATAATCCTCTACCTTCACGAATCTTTATGTATTGTTTTCTGTATGTTCTAATCATGTCATATCAGGCCTGTCCCCTCGAGCTGTCTACTACACCTGTTTAATGTTTATTACTTTGCAGCTTGCCTGCTAACGTAAGCTACACAGACACGGGTCAATGAGTCTTGCTCGTGTCCATTTTCTTGTTTAAGCCCTCCTTGTTATCGGAATAAATGCAAATACTGCAGCCGAGGACTGCGGACATCATGTTCCCTGTGTTGGGTGCAATGTGAGGTGAAACGTACAGAGGCGAGGAGTGACCACCAACCTTGCACAAGGTTTAATTGTGACTGGAAAGGCACACAAGAATAACGTTCACCTGGAGGAAACTTTAAGATAAAACACAGGAAACCTCAATGTTTTCACAGTGTGATTCTGCATTCTTGATAACACGTGTCAGTGCACTTTCAGGATATTGCACCACAACGTGCTTCAGGAAACACAGGCAGTATCGTTATGTGGCGAGCACGGGGGCACACGTGACGCACGTCTCATAACATGAAGACCAAGCATACATTTCCCAAAAGCCTTCCACGTGAATATCATCAGAAATGTATGCAAAACAAACTAAGTTAGATGATTCCCCTGGGCACTGAAGAGCAGTGGGTTTCCATGTCTCATGAAGGGCTGGGAGAAATATTCTACATTTTTGTGCAGTATGAAAACTTGTGTTTTGTCAGCAATCAACTCCATGTGTGACATAGGCGATTTTTTAAAAGAATGTATTAGTTTTTGCAACAAAAAGATTTATTTTTAGCAAGGATTTGTTTTGCCACTGTTATGATTTGATTGTCCTAAAAGAAGCATTTTGGCTTTTTCAAGGAATTCCTGAGGGGATATACACTGAGGAGGTGGGCCGACCCAGCCTGTAAAGGCCCGCCAACCATGCTAAGGGCCCGAGCGAAGTGTAGTTCGCCATTTGCACCAGTGTAGTTTATACGCAGCTGCTTAGGGTGTTTACATTTTTTTTTTAAAGAAAAGAAAACTTCCCTTTTCCTTGCAGTGCGGCACTCCTGAAGTCCAGTTGCTATGGTGATGACTGCGATATCATTAACAAGGAAACAGAGTTCAGAAGCACTCTGTCGTGCCGCAAGATAAAGGAAAGTTTTCTTATTTTTTATTTCACCACCCTTCTCACCTGTGAGTAAAGTACACGGGTCTAAGAGGTGAGGGAAGGGGGGGGGGGCAGGGAAGGAGTAACCGGAAAGGGAAGGGTACACTGGTTAGCAGGGCTCGGGTTTATACCAGAGGATACAGTCCATGTTTCGAGCTTCCTGATGGGCCAGTGACCCCTTCCAGAGTACTAATTTTGTTTACAAAAATGTATCTGTTTGTGTAACAAGTTGATTTACTTTTTCTTTTCCGTGTGAAATTTCAAGGCAAATATTATTCACAATTCGATGAGGAAATGAATATTGAGCCAAATCCACCGAATTGGCTTTTGGGGAGAAGTACATTCACCCAGCCCAATCCATGAGTAAATGTGATGTCTATACATCTCCAAAGGCAAAAGCATATGGCAGGCAATGGAGCTCTCAACACTGCTTACCTTGCTTTGCCCGTGTAATGATACTGCAAGAGCATTGTGAATTATTGAATGAATTAATTAAATAATTAATGGTTGATTGAGTTGGCGTGTCTTTCAGGAAGTGGGTGGATATAAGGCTGATTGAGTAACTGACCAGGTATGGGAGCGGGTGAATATCTGAACAGGCAGCAGGGTGGTTGAAGTATTTTGAACTTGTGAGAGTGTATACTACTGAAATGAGTGAATTAATTGGTAAGTTTGTGGGTATGCTGGGTGCTGAGCGAGGGAATTTCTGAGTGAGTGAGTGAGCAAGTACACTCACTAGCAAATAGCACACGACAAAACAAGCTGTTCGTTTAGCACTGAATACGTGAGAAGAATGACAAAGGTTGCAAAACTGCAAATAAGAGGCCAGGGGAAGGGGAGGCAGCACAGTTATACCGCAAATCAGCATTTCACCTTTGGCAAATCGGATTCATGTATTGGCAGCAATGTCTCTGGAACTTATTCTCTTGACCACCCCTTCATGTTGTAATCAGCCTTCTACATTTTCTCACTGCCCCTACTCTACTCTACTCATATTGGTCTCGCATCCTTAGCATTCCTGCTTAAATGGCCTTCCAGGCAGTGGTGGCTAGTCCATTTTTTTATTGACAATGCGTAAATGTTTCTCCAATGTATCAAGAATGGACCGACCATAGCAAAGGAGCCCAAATCAACTACGTGGGTTTGGGGGAGGGGGTTCTCCCCATTGAATATTTTTATAATAATGGTTTAAAATGGTGCATTTTATAGCACACATTTTTGAAAAGTTAGGTATATATCTACACAGTTTACAAATGCTTTTGTTGGGTAACTCATGGAAAAATCCAATAGATTCAAGTAACAAACTGCACAGGAGCATTTTCAGGTTGCCCTTTCCCACAATTGACTGTGGCAGTGAGGTGTGCCTGTCCTCTTTTTAGAGTATTTTGTTACTGGTTTACCCTACCTTACTGTTACTAATCCTTAGCAATCCTATCCAGCAAGCACCTGTTAAGGAGTTTACAGCCTGTTTGGGGTTCTTTTGGAGGAGTTTTACCTGTGTTTTAGTGTGAGTTCCAATTTCTGTGCTGGATTTCTTGTAGACGGCGTGGTGTAGTCCTTTGTTTCTGTTCTTTTTACCCTCTCCTCCCATCTTCATAGCAATTGGCAGAGGCTCCCTCTGCCTCCTCCCCCTTCCATTTCCTTTTCCCTGTCTATCTTCGTGGCCCATTCCTGCCCATCTCATCCCTGATAGGACAATCCACCTCCAGGAAGCACTCTTAGAGGTTAGCCCCAGGGCAGCCTTGACTGGGCAGTCGACGAAGGGCAGAGACAAAGGGCAGCTCACCTCTGGGCCGCTCCTATCCCCTGTTTGCTCCTGTTCACCCATGGACGCCTGACAGGACACACTACAGCTACACCAAGGCAAGGTGGTATGGGCAGGTAGTACAGCCATTAGTGTGCTCTGGTAAAACCCTACCACTCCTAGATTACTACCACCTACTCTTAACATTATGTTGTCCTGCACTGTGCTCTTGTATTTGCCATTGTATTGCCTTAAGACAAAATTTGAAGGTTACCCTGCGTATTGCACTTAGAAACAATGCAAAGGTTGACCTATGTATTGCATTTAGAAGACATGTGAAGGTTAGCCAGTGTATGGCATTTAGTAGAAATGTAGAAGAAATGTGAAGATTAGCCTCTGTTTTGCATTTAGAAGTAGCGTGAAGGTTAGCCTATGTATTGTACTTAGATTAATTGTTAGGATTAGCCTATGTATTGCATTTTGGATGAAATGTGAAGACCAGCCATGCGTAGCACACAATAGATTTATGAGGAAAGCATATACACTGCACTTAGATGAAATATGAAGACAACCAATGTATTGCACTCAGATTTATTTTAGGGTAGCCAATGTATAGCACCTTGAAGAGCTGTAAAATTAGCCCATGTATTTCACCTAAGAGAACTTGAATGGATAGCTAAGGTATTGCAATTAGAACTGTGAAGATTAGCCAATGTATTGCACTTGTTTGTTTGTTTGTTTGTTTATTCATTTATAATGCGTGCCAGACCCAAGAGTATCAGGGCGCAGAAATTAGAAGAATATACAAGACTTGGATTTACAAAAAGTTGCACATGGTGAGCAGAAATAGTACAGGTACAGTAAACAAGTATGAGTGAATAAATACACTGAGTAGCATGCGGCACGGGCAAGCTATATGGTAGCAAAGGGTAGTCTGGCTAGTCAGTATAACAGGTGGGGGGGCTGGCAGGCCTCAATGATAGGTAGACTTGAGCTGGTTGATGTAGTTAAGTCTCAAGTTCAGGTATGATTGATCTTCTCTAATTGAAGGTGGCAGTGTGTTCCAAAGCTGGGCCGCTTTGACAGGGAAGTTGCAACCACCAACCTTCGAAAGCTTGAAACTGGGGATGGCAAGGCAGTTGGTGTTAGCTAGTCTCATGGGTCTGTTGGAAGTTCTTCTGCAGAATCTATCTGTGAGATAACTTGGGGCGGCGTTGTTCAGGGCTTTATGGGTAAGGGATGCAGTTTTTAGCTGGATTTTGTTGTAGGCCGAGAACCAGTTGTGTTGACGCCTAATCTCAGATATATGGGTTCTTCTAGCTACACCGATGGCCGCTCTAAGTACATTATTTTGGAGGATTTGGATTCTCTGGATAATCAATTTGTTGGCACCAATGTAGAGGGCATTACAATAGTCTAGCCTGGAGAAGATGAGGGCTCTGGCCAGGATAATGCAGCTGTCATCGGAGAGAAAGAGTTTGCCTGTCCTAATGAGCTTACAAGTGTAAGCGGTGGCAGAGGCCATGGAGTTCACTTGTTTGGTGAAGGAGAGAGTGGAGTCGAGGTAGTATCCAAGGGTCTTTACCTCATCAGCCACATTAATAAGGTTACCATCGATTATGAAAGATGAGTAATCCTGGACTCGTTTTTTGAGGTTGGTGGGGGTACCCAGGATGATGAGCTCAGTTTTATCATCATTCAGGCATAGACCGTGGGTCGCCATCCATGCCTGGATGATGAGGTACACTTCATTCACCAAGGCCAAATCCTTAACGTAATCCCCAGAAAGTGGGAGGAGAATCTGAGTATCATCTGCATAGTTAGTGTAGGTGATACCAAGATGGCCCAGATCGTTGAAAAGGGGCTTAGTGAATATGTTGTACAGTGTAGGGGAGACGCAAGCGCCCTGGTGCACCCCACAAGTGATTGGGGTGGGGTCTGCCACTGCTGAGGGGGGAGAAGACCCTCATGGTCCTGTCACTTAAGAAAGACTTGATCCAGACTATGGCCAATTTGGAGAAGTGGGCGGCTGAGTCTAGGTGGCTGCATAAGACCTTGTGATTCACGAGGTCAAATGCAGAACGAGAGGTAAAGGATGAGAATGAGGGCTGATTTGCCCCTGTCCCTTAGCTCATCGACTTGGGTCTTCAGGTTGATAAGGGCAGTCTCCGTTCCATGTTGGGGGCAGAAACCTGATTGTCGAGCTCCTAAAAGATGGTGAAGTTGCAGATATTTTTGGATTTGAAGGTAAGCAACCTTGTCAAGTATTTTTAACAGAAAGGGTACTGTCGTAATAGGACGGTAGTTGGTAGGTATGAGTGGGACTAGGGTTTTTTTTTTAACAGTGGGAGCACCCATGATTGTTTGAGGTTGGTGGGGATGGTGCTGGATGCAAATGAGGCATTGATAAGTTTGGAGATAAAAGGGGCAAGTTCTCTCACAGCACCCTTTATGAGCTGGGCAGGGCAGAGGTCACTCTGGCAATCGGATGGCTTAAGTGAAAGAATAACCTTTTCTACCTCAAGGATGGAGGTGTTAGTGAAGTTAAAACGGGCAGGAGAGGTGTCAGATATCGTATTCTTAGGGGGAAAGTCAGAGGTCGTATTATTGGGCGGTGATAGAGAGTTTAGGGATGCTTTTTTTTGGCTATTTTATTTTGGAGGGTAGTTACTTTATTGGAGAGTGCCTGTTGGATGTCTGAACACCAGGTTTTGTCTTTGGTACAACTGTGAGGTGTAGGGTTAGGAGTGACCAATTCCTTAAGGATTGTGAATAATTCCTTCATACTGGAATTAGCATGAGAGATACGGTTGTTGTAGGACTCACATTTGGCCAGGCAAATTTCCTTTTTTTTTGGGATGAGATTTCAGTCAATTTGATTCTATTAGCTTCTGAAGGGCGTGTTCTCCAGGAGGTTTCGCAGTTCCTTTTTATTTGTTGTAAATTTACTCAGTAGAATCATGACGGTTACCTAGGTATAACAACGCAGACGTATTGTGAAGGTAAGCAAGGCATCACACTTTAGAAACATTGAGAGTGCCCAATGTACTAATCACGTATGTTCCTGCTCCTGCTTCTCTCACGCATCCCTCCCAAGTACCACACATGCCCTACGGGCAAGACAAATTACATGCAAAACATGCATCCAACATAACAAACATTTGCAAATAACAAACAATCCCTGACACTGGGCCTCCCCCCTCTGGCTACAACAAGCCAGTGCGCACATTCAGAAATCACTTAGAAAACTGACCCACACAGGACGCCCATTCCTTCTGGTTCCTCAAGCATCAACAGACTCACCCCGCCCACTTTCTTACCGAGCCAGGTGAGCACCTGGAGACAATGCTAATGGTAATGTGCGCAGTATAAGACAACTTAACATAACTTAAAATAACATGACATAAGAATACATATGTATGCCAACATAAAAAACATGTTGATGCTGGCTATGTCCATACATTTACATGCTAGCTACAACAATATGTGCCAGCATTCCGATATCAAAACATGCTCACGTTTGCTTTGCACATAATGCCAATAAATATACTATAAGACAACATGTCAGTGTTGGTTCTGCCAATCTATGCCAGTATTCCCATGTCAAAACATACTCCTGATGGCTTTGCCAGTAAAAATGGAATGCCACAATACGAAAACATGTCAAGACTGCTTGCAAAATATAGGGCAGTCTCGCCACATAAGAACACTAATCCAACTGTATTTACCCTTGATGCCAATAAAAAATGCAATGCTGCATCTGAAAATCTGTTCAGACTGGTTGATTGATTGATATTTTATTTCTATTGCGCTCGTACACAAGTGCTTCAGAGCGCGACAAGGCAAGGGAAGGGAACAGGGGAGTACAAAAACAGCAATCTTAGGCCCAGTGACATTGAGAACGCGCAAGTGCATGGGAGAGGGCGAGGGGAAAAGTGCATGGAAGGAGGGAGAAGTGGAAAGTGCGGAGCAGAGAAACAGATAAATAACAATAAATAAATAATAAAGGCAACAAACAGTGATAATGCAGCCAGCAATTTGCAAGCGCTAGGTTTAAGGCAGCAGACAGGGTAGGTATGATAAGTGCAGGAAGAAAAAGGGGGGGGGCTGTATGGGGACAGCTACAGACCCCAGTGCAAGGGGTGGCCCGGAGGCAGTGCGGGAGGGTGGCAGAGTGAGCAGGTACATGGGCCCAAAGGACAGAGGGTGGCCAGGTGCACAGTGCCAAGAGAGAACAGATCAGCAGGGGAGAGGGGAGCAAAGGCAGAAGAAAAGAGGAAGGTCTTGAGGTGCTTCCGGAACCGGAGATTTTTCTCCTCAGGTTTTACAGTCGCAGGGAGGCTATTCCAGAGGGAGGCCCCAGCCAAAGACAGAGATCTACCCCCAGCTCGTTTCTTTGAAAAACGACTGACCCTGAGGGAGTTGGAGGTAGAGGAGCGAAGAGCTTGAGAGGGGAGGTATTTGCGGAGGGATAGCTGAAGGTATTTTGGACCCAGGCCCCAGAAAGCCTTGTGGACAATGCAGAGGGTTTTGAATTTAATCCTTGCATCCACTGGGAGCCAGTGGAGAGATTTCAGAGCTGGAGAGATACTATCCCAGGGCTTGAGGCCAAGGACAAGTCTTGCAGTCCTGTTCTGGATTAGTTGCAGAGGGTGGAGAGTGGAGGCAGGTAGATTTGAAAGAGGCTGTTACAATAGTCCAAGCTAGAGAGAACCAGAGCTTGGGATACCATGAGCTTCTGGGGGAAGGAGAGGAAAGGCAGAATACCTCTGTGGAGGTGCAGTCAGAGATTTGACTTTTTAGAGACCTCAGAGATGTGGCCGAGAAGGAAAGGGGGGAGTCAAAGATGACCCTGAGGTTCTTAGACTCGCAGGTAGGGGTAGGAGGAGGGCCAAGAGAGTCCGGCCAGAGAGTAAGGGGAAAGGATGGTGAAGGTGTGCCGATGAGGAGGATCTCCATCTTGCTGGCATTCAGACAAAGATCATTGGCGGAACACCGATCTTGAATGGCAGTTAGGCAATCAGAGATGAGAGAGGGGGAGGAGGTGGCAGAGGGCAGCCTGAAAATGAGTTGAGTGTCGTCGGCGTAGCACTGGAAATTTGAGCACAAAGTGGCAATGCAGTGGGCGAGAGTTGCCAGGTATTGGTTGAAAAGCCAGGGTGAGAGGTTAGACCCCTGGGGAACACCACAGGTGGAGAGGAAGATAGATGAAAGGAAGGACCCAAGTTGGACCTGGGAGGGTTGATCTGAGAGGAAAGAGGTCAGCCAGGCCAGAGCCTGATCAGTGATACCCAGGTTTTCAAGGAGACGGTTGAGCAGGATGGTATGGTTGACTGTGTCGAAGGCAGAAGAGAGATCGAGGAGGATGAGGACAGAGGGAATGTTAAAGTCAAGGTTGTAGAGCAGATCTTCACGGATGTTCAGGAGAGCAGTTTCCGTGCTTCTGGCAGCTCTGAAGCCAGATGGGTGGTCATGGAGACAGCCAACAGAATTGGAATGAAGGTTAAGCTGAGAAATGGCCAACTTTTCCAGGAGTTTGCCAAGAAAGGGAGTAATGGAAATTGGGCGATAGTTAACGGGACAAGAAGGATCAGCTGTGGGTTTCTTGAGGAGAGGATGCACAAAGGAGTGCTTCAGAGGGGAGGGGAAGGAACCCGAGGCAAAGGAGTGGTTGCAAAAATCAGCAAGGGCCAGAGCGAGGGTGTCAATGTGGTCCTTGACGGTTTTAGAGGAACAGGTATGAACCTGTTTTGACAAGGCTTTCATAGATCGGACTTGTCTAGCGACCTCGTCAGGGGTGAAAAGAGGAAAGGACGAGAAGGATGGTGGGAGGGTGGCTAAAGGAGGGTCAGCAAGCACAGACGGATAGGGGAGAGGAAGGGTGTGGGTGGAGAGGGTGGACAGGATGTCCTGGGTTTTTAAATGAAGTGAGAGGCAAGGGCATTGCCTGGGAGGCAACAGGAAGGGTAGAGACTGCAGCAGGGTTGGCCAGCTCCTTGCAGATTTTAAAGAGTTCAGCCGAGTTATTAGATGCTGCAGAGACACAAGCTTGAATGTGGACTCTCTTCTTGTTGTGGACAGAGAGTCGGTATTGCCTTTGTAGCAGGCGACAGGCCAGTTTGTCAGAGGATGAACAGGAAGTCCTCCATTTCCTCTCAGCTGCCCTACACTTACGTTTAAGTGTAGCTAGGTCAGAGTCATACCAGGAATTGCGCTTGGCTTTGGACTTCAAACGGATCCTCATGACAGGGGCAAGAGCATCAAGCGTATCAGAAATTGAAGAGTAGAGCAGAGACAGGGCTGTGTCAGGATATGAGACAGCCAAAGGTGGCGTGAGGGGGAGAAAGTGGTGGCAAAAGCCTCAACTGACACACACTTCATGGGCCGGATGTCCGAGAAGGTAGGTGGCAATGTTGGGGTAGGCTTGGCTTGGGGGGAAGAGAGGGAGAGATGAGATGAGAGGAGGGAGTGATCACTCCAGGAGAGAGGAGTGGTCAGAGGGATGGAGAGGGGGAGGTCCGAGGAGATCAAGACATCGAGTGTGCGCCCTGTGAGTCTGGCCAGAGGGGAGAATGAACAGGGAGAGGGAGTCGCAGAGGTCAAGGAAGAGTACAGAGGAGGAGCAAGGAGAGTCTAAATGTATAATTATGTCACTGAGGAGGAGGAGTTGAGTGGTAGAGGCCAGGAGGGAGGAGGAGAGGTCTATCCACTCAGAGAGAAATTAGGTGATTTGACCAGGAGGCCGGTAGATGGTAACCACAGTAAGAGAATGGGTAGGCGAGAGAGAAAGCCTACAGACAAGGCATTCAAAAGAGGAGTAGGTCTGAGTGGGAATGTTAGAGGCAGGGATCCACTCAGAAAAGATCAGGGATACCCCCCACCGGACCGGGAGGATCTGGGTGCTGAGAGGATCTTGTAGCCATCAGGGAGGAGAGTGTCAAAGCTTGTGACAGAGCTGGCCGTGAACCATGTCTCAGTAAGACCTAGGACATCAAGGTATAGTTCTTCAAGGAGGTGGCAGATGTCAGAGGAGTGTTTGACGGCAGAGCGAGAGTTGAGAGTGGCAATATGAAGAAGGTTGCCAGTCTTAAAGACCTTCCGGGGAGGGGTACAGATCAGAGGTATGCCCTGCGGAGGAGAAAGAGTCCTAGGAGGGGCAAAGGAGGAGGAGGAGGAGAGTGAGGGCAAGGTAGCCAAGAGGGAAGAGGAGGGGATAGCAGGAGATGAGAGGAAATTGATGAGGTGAGGGAAGCGCCTATCAAAGAGGAGGAGATTGGCCTGAGGGCCTTGGACCATGACAGTGCCATTTAGGTAGACATTAATGATGACTTTAGAGGAGTCGAAGGAAGCCATGAGAACTTCCCAGCGAGTGCTACCATTAATGGGAGAGGAGGAGATAGGGCAGAGAACAGAGACCATATGAGGAGTCCATAGATCTGGCGAAGGAACGACAAAGAGGATATTGGTAAGGGTCTGTCTAGCGGAAGCATTGGAGTAGGTGTCGGCGATAGGAAGACCAGGGTTAGAGGCCAAGATATCCTTTTTGAACTTCTTCCTATCAGACTTAGTGAGAAGGGAAGGATAGTCAATGGAGAAGCAATTGGAAAAGATAGGAGAAACAGACAGCGCCATTGGGGTGGAAGTGAGGAGAGGATGGAGATGCTGGGGGGGCAGATAGGTGTGGGACAAGAGAGAGTGGTGAGGTCACTGGGCTGGCAAGTTACAGAGAAGAAACAGTATACAAGCAAAATACAGAGAATTTCGCAATGGGCAGCAAGATTTGACCTTTAAGCACAAAGCAAAAACAGCAAGATTTGACTTTTTAGAACAAATCAAAAACAGCAAGATTTGACTTTTTCAATCTTGGAATCGGATGTTAGGAAAAGGTTTTAGGAAGCAACAAGCAGAAAGAACAGTGATAGTCAAAGGCAGTAGGAGTGAGTCCATAAGGAGGGAACTAACAAATAGTTCTGGAGGTGGCAAAGTCAAGGCAGTCCGGATATTTTAGAGGAGTGAGGTGGCAGCATCATTGTGGTTAAGGTGCAGGGAGGACCCCAATTAGCGTTCCAGAAGCGGACAGGGAGCAGACAGGGGCCTTGGAAGTGGGCCTTTGCTGAGAGGGCCGGCTGAAGCCTGATTGGATGGAAGAAAACACTCAGCAACCAATGGGAGTGCAGCACAGGGAGAGGTGGTTTATCACAGCCTGCCTACACAACAAAGAAAACTACGGCGGCCATCTTGGAAGGGCCAAAAACAGTCAAATAAGCAGCAATAGTAGGGAAAAACTTGTGCTTTCAAAATAACAAGGCAGCTCCAGGTATTAAAAAGCTCAAAAAATGGCTGCACGATGAAAATGCCAAATAAAACTGTCCTTTCCAACAATTTTATGCAAATTTCCTCATTTTTTTTCTTTCTTCTTTTTTTTTCAAATTTCGATTTTTCAGGTTCAATAATTCCCCTGGAGGTGCAGTAATGCACAGAAAGTGCACCTAACTAATGGAATGGTCAGCAGCCAGGCACAAACTCCACATGTGCAGGAGAACAACAGATGTCCAGGAGGGTGGAAACAGGACCTAACTCCCAGTGAGAGGCAGATGAAAGAAACCAAGGTAGACCAGTCTAGCCTCGTAATAACACTTATCATGTTTGCTTTACTCTTGATGGCTATTAAATCATGCTGTGCTACAGTAAAAAATATATATCCAGACTAACCCACCATAGTAGGCCAGTCTTGCCACGTAATAAGAGAACATTTCCATCAAGAATAAAGCAAACATAAACCATGTTTGCTTACCGCATGATGCCCAGTAAAACATGCCATGCCACCACAGTAAGAAAACATATACAGACTGGCAAACCAAGATAGGCCAGTATTGCCAAGTAGGCATCAAGAGAAAAGCAAACATGATAAGTGTTATTATGTTGCAAGACTGGCCTACATTGGTGGGCCGGTCTGTTTATACGTTCATAGTGTGGCATTGCATGTTTTAATGGTCATTAAGAGTAAAGCAATAAAAAGCCAACATGATTCATGTTTGCTTTACTCTTGATACCCATTTTGTTATTATGTAGCAAGACTGGAATTGGAATGGCATGTTTTAATGGCATCAATAGTAAAGCAATAACAAGCAAACATGACTAGGGTTTCTGGTTTGCTGTAAATTCTGAAAAAAAAACAGAACAATTCCCCCGAGATTGTTTTTTTCTTCCTCCAGGACTCCAAAAAACACCAGTTATTTTATATAATTGATGAATCGCCCAGTGCCTAAATGCATGAGCAGGATTTCAAACAGTGTTGCTCTGCATTGCCTTGCATCCGAGCCAGACGCATTGCTGATGAGCTATCCTCTCAGCCCTGGAAACCTATATAACTGGGGGCAGTGTGCTTTATGGATATGTTGTGGGTAGCTATAATTAAAATCAATGTGTTGTTTCCTCTGTGCGTGTCAGCTGTTAATAGATGAACACTTGTCTGCCTTTAAGCGCTTTCTTTTTAAAGGCATATTTTCACAGCATTAACCTTGAGTCCTTGAAATACGAATGCCCCACTGTGGAGTGAACAACGTCCTTTAAACTCATCCAATACACAAATAAGTTGTGCATGCTTCATGCTCTAATGTGTGGCAGAGGGATGTGCATTTTGGCAGATAGGGCCCCCATTCCTCACTTCTCTATTTCCCCTTTGCATTTGAAGCCCTAATTTGCTTTCTCCCACCGCAGCCCACAGCTTTATTTTTTCCATCTAGCATGACTTACAACATGCACCATATTTCCTTAAAAGTGCAGTTCTCCCTATTGCAAGTGAGTGAACACGTTAACGATATTACAAGGTGATAAATTAAAAGGCCTGTGATAGTCTGAGCATGCTATTTTCACTTTTTGGGTTTAAAGGGTGGGGTGGAGTTCATGTTTAAATGCAGCCACAGTCTGTATGTGTGAGAGGGTACGCAGCATACGCCGTGATGGATTAAAGTCGAGTCAGAACTTGAAAAACCTGAGAAAATTCCTTCTCCATTGAAAGACCTGTCTGAGTATTTTTTCAAGACCTCTTCTAGTTAAAGCATAACTACCACCATTGTGACCAAACTTCTGTCCGAGCCATTAAAGAAACCTCCGATGTCAGCTTTTCTTCTGTTAGTTCTCTGGCAACCCCCTGAACCACTCAAAGATGAGTACATGGACTTTAGCAAATATTTTCTAAAAATAAACAGAATGCCTTTAACAGTGTCTGTAAATGGTACTTCCTATCTTGTATGTTTAACCAAACATGTCAAATATAGTGGAACCATATCTTCTCGATTGGCAATCCTATAACTTTGTGAATTTGTCTTCAGCTTGAGATGCGTTAAAATAAGCCAATATGGCACAGGAAGATGGCTGTCGTTAACGCACATCTGGTGCTGGTTGTTGTCAAGTGAGTGGGAGTAGTGGCCTGGAATAAGATGGCCGCCTCCCTCATTTTTGTGAAGGTGCATGGATGTGCACACCTACCTAATTTTTATGATATTCACAGTGCCTAGTGACAATAAGAGTGCTTCAGGGCAGCCTGTTGTGTACATGCACTTTGTTTTTTTTACAATAACTGACAGCCAATGAAAGCTCAAAGCCTTTTTATGAAGTCCTCTTACTAAGGGGAGTTGTTATGTACAAATGTATTTCACTTTCCAAACTGGCAGATCCTCAGTAAAAAGAGTGTGCCCACAGGTAACAGGCCAACGAAGCATGCTTTCTATCATTTTGCACCAAGTGTGCCTGTATTTTTTCTGTGTCTCTATGACAAGGGGGTGCTGGTGCTGGCACCATTTTCAGGGAGGCATTGGTGAATCATAGTTTTTGAACCACTAACTTTAAATCAGCAATTGGAGCCCTGAGTATCCCAAGGCTGGTGATGCACCTACATAGTTCCAGCTCCCATAATGCTCCTGGTTCCAGAACCATCCAGTTACGTACAGATTTTGGGGAGCTAGTGCTGCCCTTTTTCTCCCCTCCACCCTCTTCCTAGTGAGCTACAATGTGTTTCTTCCAGCCACTGTTTTGGGGGTATGGGGGGATCTTTTGACACCGATAATCACAAGACTGCCAGCCAGCAGGGAGCTGAAACTATAAATGACCACTGAAAAGCTATAAATCCTTCTTTGAGGCTGATGCAGATGAACTGGTGTTAAAGGTAACAAGGTGATAACACTTCTGTATACCCCCAAGGGAAGTGATGGCAGGAAGGGCTCCAGCAAGCACAGCTTGTAAGGCAAGCACTGCAAAGCACACATTTTAAACCTATACCTATTACTTTTTTGAAAAAAGTTGAATGCTATTTTGTCTTGTGTCACTTTCATCTGAGGGGAAGGTCAATTGTTCTACATTTGTTTATTTCGCTTTCAGGTATATGTTCACTTATTGTGCGTATATACATAGGTGCCACTTTTGATTTATGTTATGGGGGTAAAAGTACCTGGGCATATGTTATTCTTGCAGCCAGTCATTTTTTCCCTTTTCTGAGCTGCTTAAATGCAGTTAGCTGGGGTCCTGCGATGCATCATAACTGTCACCAAGAGACCATCTATAAAACAAGGAGCTTGAAGCATGCTGCTTAATCAAAGTGTGTGATCCTTGGCAAATACTCTCATCTTATTGTGGTTTCCTGCCATCTGTTATACATAACCATACCACTATCAAAACAGCTCAAAATCAGTCTGTGATTGAGGAACGTCTTTGAGAGATGGTTGCAATAGGGTGGATTTCGAGGTTACTCTTGCAAACCAGGGTATATGTTATTCTTGCAGCCGGTCATGAGAGAAATTACCTGATTACCCTCAATTAAACAATAAAAGAATATGCTTGTGTTTACATTGGAAAAAGCAGTTATCTGTGATTTTTTTAAGAGGGCAAACTAGAAAACACTGATAAGCACAGACACTGAAATGTTTTGAAAACACTGGAAAAACACCACCAGAAGTAAAGCAAAAAAGAAAAAAAAACTAAAATAGTAATCCTAAACAGGATTCATGTTTGCTTTACTTTTGGTGTCTGCTTTGGTATTGCATGACAAGACTGGCCTGTGTTGTTGGGTCACTCCGGATATAGCTTTGACTGAGCAAAGAAAATATCCAGAATGACCCACCAACGTAGGCCAGTCTTGCCACGTAAAAACAAAATGGATGTCAAGAGTAAAGCAAACATGAATCATGTGCGGGAGCACCCCCTAGGCACATTTAGGCCTGTACTTACCCATCCTGCATCCCCAATGGGTCGTGCAAGGGTGGGAAGGAAATCAACCTGGCCTTGTATGGCCCATTGCACATGTGCACTGGACTTAAACTGTGAACGTGAAACCATGTTTCCCTTTGACTGTTTAAGCCAGCCCAGGAGCGCTTGAAGCTCATGCCCTGGATTGGCTTTGGCTCCTCCATAATGGGCGATGTGTGGGTCGGCGCCCCGGCAGCCATTATGGAGGAGCCGCTCCTGCTTCCAGGCCTTTTCTAACATGTTCCTCTGGGCTGCCCCTGTATCGCCACTCTGTAATAATCTCCTTTCATTTTCCCTTCCCCCACACCTTCTCGTTTACATCTTTATTGGACTAAAATCCTGAACACTCGCGGTCACATGGACTTCTGGACATTCTGAACATTTTCTTCTGGACCTCTAGACCTCTGTAAATGTTTCCTGGCTTTTCTTCTAATATTGCTGTGTTGTATTCGCCCTTCAATATTCTCTCTGTCTCTCTTCGATCCACTTTATACTACACGCTCTGAACTTTTTTATCCTCTCATCCTTACCACTGTGTACCCTTTAAACTTCAGAATCTCACTCTTTAACGCTTGAACTCTTTGCATCTCCTTCACACTTAACAGGACTCTCTGTCCTTACTGTATTGTGCACTAGCACAATCTGCCATGCCCTTCTGCCTCCACCCCTCCCCTTCACTGATCCCCATTCTTCTAAAGACTGTGAAAGTTCGGATTTCCCTATCCCTTGCCTCGGCTATGGAGGTGCTACGAAATTGATGTGCCAGGTGCTTGCACCCTATAAAAGACTTAAAAGAAAACAATACAACAAATACAATATAAAACGTAAGAGAACAGCTTCACCAAGTTTCATTGGTGTTTGGGGTCTTCACGACCCTGCAACTAGTAAACTATTAAAATATCCAGGATGATGGTACACCTATGTTGTTATGTCATCGTATGTTAAGTTATGTTATCTTTCATGAGGAGATGTACTCCCAGCCTCCATTTTGGAGCTGGTAACCTACACTAAAGTATTTTAGCTTATGCAATGTATTCAAAATGGTGGCACAACATTTGCATTACTACACTGCTCCAGAAAATGACCTGTGCTTTTCCAAAAATCTAGCATCTAAAAAAGTGTACGCTTTTTCAAATTCTAATTCTTTGTGGGAATGCATGGGATCCAGAGCTGCTTGGCTTAGACAATGTTCCACAGATCATGTCGAATCACCAAGTGGTAGAATAGCTGAACAGTCAAGGGACACCCTTAGGAAGGAGAAGGATGTCTAAGCAGGAGACAGACTCATGGGATACATATGCAAAGCAAAATATATTCTTTATACTAACATGCACAAAACGAAATAACTGCAATTTACACGTACTGTATGTATATTTTCAAGAATAAAGAATCGTTCAGAGCCTGTTACCCAACATAGTCACGTCGGAGAAGTATATAGGCCCCTGCAGGACAACATCTCCTTAACCGTTGCTCTCAGCAATCATCTGTAGAGTAAAGCTATGATACCATTGGTTGAGCTGGATGCAGTGATTTCCCAGCTGGTTGCAATGGCCCAATCGTATCCTATGGGTGAAGATGCAGGATATACAAAAAGAGCCCATGCTGCCAGTAGAGCAATTGAAGACCTTGGAGAGGATCTCAGAGTTGAAGTCCAGTCACTGAAGAAGTGTAGCTGTAGCATAAACTCTGCATTTTCAGGTGGGGTCCAGAGTCAGTCTCCGGATCAGATGTGGCCCTTCGCCAGAGATGCAGGGTCTGCAACTGAAAATCTCAGTCCTGGAAGGATGGAACCAAGACACAAGGGGATGTCAGTGGACCCCCCCAAAAAATAGTTTAAAGAAAATGTGTTTCACATAGTCGTCATTTCAAAGATTGCAGTTTGGCGTCCTTGATAACCACTGGCACAAAGTACAATTCCATGCTCCAGATTTAGTGTCTGCAGCAGAAGACCTTAGGTCAAGGTGAATGGAACAGAGACCCCAGGCGAATTTGGAAGACCCCAAAGATGATCTCCTGAAGAAGGGACAAATTACAGCAGCATGGTTTATAAAAATGCAGAGTGCTGACACTCAGTGGGGGCAGCACAGGTAGCGGGACAGGAAACAAACTGCAGGGCAAGTCAATGGAGAGCCCCACACTAGAGGAATTGAACCAGGGCCTGCTTGATGAGTGCAGATGACACAGAAGTGCCCAGCAACAGCAGAAGCCGTGCTTGGCCACTGGAGGAAATGAGTTCTCGTGCTTCTGGGACAGGTGACGCAGGCACAACCCAGGAGAATCACAGTAGCACAAATTCCAAGAACAGGGTACAGGCCTGATTAGTCGCTCTAGATCAATGGGAGGGGGGTCTGCATGCATTTACCTCAAGTCACTGGAAGAGCCAAGTTTAACTGTTGAAGCTCCAAGGGTCATCGAGATACAGGAATACAGCTTCTTTCTCTGTCATTGGGTGAGTTGTCCTTTCAGGTGTTTTGGGATCATGATCTAGTGATTGAGAAGATAAACCTTATGTGTCTTTGCTTGTATCCTTAATCCATGATTTGTGTGTGACCCCAACCGCCAATCATACAATTGAACTATTGAAACCTTTGGCAGTTAGACAATGAATACTCGTCACCACATTTACATTTTCTGAGGCTCTTTTGCATTAAAACAAAGTGCTGTGGATTCCAGAGGACTTCCAGAATTTGGCACCCGTGGTACACACATTCATACCCATTTAGAGAGCCTTTGTGATTTCAAGGCCAGAGCTCATGTCATCGGTGACTATACATGGTCGCTCAAGTTGACACACACATCAACAGGGGACAAAAAGACACAGTTGCCAGTTTACTGGACTTAAACAAGATGCAATTATAGGACGCTCTCGTCGAAGAAAAAGATCCCTGTGAGGTAAAATGGTCACACATACTGCAGCCACAACATAAGATGAAACAATGATCAGCCAGAACCGAGGCACACTGTGTCGGAATTCGGAGTGCAGGATTTAGGGGATGTGTCGCTATGTCTTTCCTGCTGGCCATTGCAAGATGAAGGAGGACAAGTCTGTAAAGCAGAGTGGTGAGTTAGGTCAGAGTAAGAAAAAACTATGAAGATCTTCTCCAGTGGAAAGATGCATAATGTAATTATTTATGTGTCTGTATATCCATGTTGTCTTGTGGATCCACATCATCATTGTTGAAGCCTGGTCGTGTGCTGATTGACTACCATTAATGCCTGATTGGGGCAGTAGTTATTTTCAGGGTCGGACTGGGACATCAAATGTTCTCGTGCACCAATGAAAAAGGGGCCCACCGTTGCAAATGGCTATTCATTCCTTTTGTGACACAGTTTGAATAGCACACAAGTTTTTTTGTGGATAAAATGTGATGCAAATTGTGCATTTTAAAGAATATTTTTTCAGCAACTCTGGTCAAAACTACTAGCTGCATAGTGAAGTAGCTCATCAAACTGGCTCACATTGGCCAAGAAAGTGGCCCACTTTGACCCAAAAAACCGGCCCACACCAGCATTTTGTGTTTTTGGTTCGGCCGTGGGCATATTGCCCTATTTGCCAGTCCAAGCCTGGTTATTTAATCCGGAGTTTAAAGGAGAGCAACCAGCCAGGTTTTCCCGATTAGTGCAGCCATATACTCGGCTGATTCAGCCATTGGGAGAAAACTATGCTTTGGTTCCACTGCAAAATCTATGAGCACTAGACATACGACAGTAGCTAGTTCAAGCAGAATGAAACAATGTGGGACTTTCCATAACCCGACCTTGCCATGCCATGACCCTGACATCAGCTCAGTCGGGATCAAAGGGGCTCTGCTGGGTTCTGGCAATGCCCAGGAAAGAGAAGAGTAAATCACTGTCTTGTCTCTCCCACGCCCTACAAGAATCCATCAATATCTTTGTTCTAGAGGCAGGAAAACTGGGTGGGACTACAAGCACTCTTAAACAAGATGTGTGATGGATCTATGACTCCTTTATGATCAATGCTCTGGATGGGCTGCTTAATGATTCTTTAGGTCAGCCGGGAACTTTATGGGAGGGGCAAAAGTAGTGTGGGGACAAGGACAATTTTAGGATGCGGCAAGAATCTTCTAGAAGTTAGGTGTATAATACAGTCCTTCCCTAGATAAGCCAAAGTTACCTTCTGTTAAAAAGTCTTCATTGCTACAGGGGTGTAGAATAAGCTTGATGGAGGAAACTGGGGGCGGGGGAAATGACAATGAAATGTTTTGCTGAACATCTGGAATAAATGGAATGCCACTTTAGACATTTTAGAAATAATGCTGTGCTTTATTTCGGGTGATGGACCGGATACTGCTGGGTGCAGAAACAAATGAAACCGTGGGGTGGATTGCAAGACCAATGAGATTTTAGGGGTGCTATTTTCTGCGTTGAGTGAACTGGCATGACAATGTTCACGTCCTCTCCACCCGCCCCCCCCAAACTCCCGCGTCCCCTCACACACACACACGCAACACACACAAAAGCTGTCCCGTAGTGCAAAGCAGTTGCATTCCAATTGATGTCTGCTGCTCTGCTGTTTAAGAGTGGTGGATTGTGTCGACAGTTGAGACAAACTGTGCCTTTCATAAGCAAATGTGTTTCTCCTTCCTTTTCCTCAAATATGTGTTAACACCAAGAGGAATCCATTGTTTCCTCACATTCTGTTTATAATGAACCGTCAGGCCACTCTTCCCCCACTAGACCGTGCAGCAGGGTAATGTAGTTTTTTTCATTCTAGGCATTGGTCTGTTGTTCTGGAATATTTGTGGTTGTCGATGCACACTAGTAGTTTGAGGTCGTTTATGAATTGATAGTTTATAAAAATGAGTTATGTAAATTTAAAGTGCGGGGGAGAAAAATGGTCTTGGCACAAGACCAATATAGCAAAAAGTAGAAGAAGTCAGATGATCCAAAAGTTAGGAGCCCTCCCGTCCCCTGCACACTATATAATGTTGTCAATAAAGACATTCAATAGATTTGCATGTGATATCACATGTCAAGCACATTCAATTGAAGTTCATAATAGTTTTGATTAAGAAAAAGTAGACTGTATTTAATTCAAAGAGGCAGGGCAACTATTAGAATAGTTGCACTAAATTATAGGACAGTTATTAATGAATATATACAAAAGAAAGCAACAACAAAAGAATAATATCCATAGGTTAACATATGCTTGACTGACACGTTTTGAGGTACTTTCCTCTTCTTCTAGAGCCTAATAGCACTAGGACACAAAATAGTTGAGAAAGAGTAAGAGACAATGTAGAAAAGAAAAAGGGGGAGGGGGAGAGAGAGAATAACTGATGAAATTTACATGTTGCATAGTCAGGTATGGCAAACATTATAAAGCATATGCTCAGTAAGTGTTAACCACCAGTGGTAGTTAAATAGTAACAATGCATACTGTGAGTACTTGTTATTCGACATACTGTGTATTCAATACAAAATTCATAGTTATGCCCAGCTTCATGCTGTTGCTGGAAGTTGCAATGTTATAAGGGGACCCGGTGCGCACCAATTTAAGAGAACATTAATCGAAGGGTTAATAAAGATATAACTAGATTAATGCAGTATCTTAAGTGATTGCTGATTGCAATTTGAAAGTCGAACTAGCTCTACTGAGATCACCAATGATGCAATGTGATTCAGCAAGTGACAACAGCTCGAGTCTCGAAGAAGAGAGGCGTAGGTAGGCCATGATCAGGTTGGCGTAACTTGAAGCTGCTCAAAGCATTTGAAAGTGTCAGAGAAACAAGGTTAATTATATAATTCTCAGATAGCAACAACATCAGAGACAGCTTTGTCTTGCGAGACAATCGCAAGACAGACATGTTCACTCTGCAGCAACAAACCCACAAAAGGCTTACCATTCCACCAAACCTCCACCTTTTTAGGTCATACCCACGTGACATGTTCAAGGCCACCCCAGAACAATCAGGAATTGAAGCTTTGATATTTCAACTAGGGGAGGAAGCCTCCCAGGACTGGCAAGTTGATAAAACTTGCAGGTGAGTCTGCAGCCAGTGCAGATGTCCCTTACGCAAATCACCTCACAACGTCCTTCTAGAAAGCTCCCTCAGGAATCTTTCCCTGTTACATATGCTGTAGTCCTTCCATGATCTTGTCTGCATGCAATCAGTCCCTGAAGCCCTCCTCATTTCACCTGCGAGAGGCCAACAATTAACACATCTTTTACTTTGACTTTCCAGTTTAGTAGCCAAAATACAGCATTATTCACAAGAAGAATTGAAGTATAAATCATCAATATAAGATTGGATATGATTACCTTTCATAATAAAGTCTATATATATGCGCAGCTGATAGGAAAATGGTTAATATGACATTTAGATTGAAACATTGGAACCGCTGAGGGCGAAATAGTCAAGTTACAAAAAGGTACATAAAATGAATATTCCTCTGCATTCCACCCTCTTTTGCAATAAAGTGTAACATTATCTACAGTATCATTCCTCACACTGTTAAGTAGAAAATAGACTTCATGGGAATACCATTTTTAATTCCCTCACTACAATCTAGCTGTCAGTACTCACCAGGGCTTCAATGTCCTCGTGCATGTCTTCATATCACTCAGATATGTCTATATCCTTTTACTATCACAATAAAGCCATTTCCCAAGTAGTTATTGGTGGAGGTCTGGACATATAAATATTTACAGTACCCCTGCTATTTAAGCACCTGCAACATTAACCAATAAAACCTGATAACAGAACAGAAAATGTATTAGCCCTACAATGGTGACAGCTACTGGTTTATCCTGGATACTCTTCATTCATTTTTATTTATTTTATTTGGATTTGTAGAGCGCGCTACAGCCCGCAGGCATCGAGGCGCTATATCAGAGCTTAAGAAGGCTTACTTAAGGGTTACAATGAAGCCACCCAATGAAAAACTTGTTCACATTGCAGTATCACAGGTTACAGCATATCACACAGTAAGATTATACAGTCAAACAAAGAGGTTCGTTTTGATGGCTTTGCGAAATGCTGAGTGGGAATCAATAAGCTTGAGGTGGGGTGGGAGGGCATTCCAAAGTGTGGGGGCAACCGTGGGGAAGCTAGAGCCGCCCGCACAGGTTTTGCGTGTTCTGGGAACAGACAGCAGGTTTGAGTACAGAGATCTGGAGGGTTTATGGGTGGTGGGTTTGATGATCCTCAGTGCCAGATAGGGAGAAGCAAGGTCATGGAGACACTTGTGAGTCAGGGCGAGGGCTTTAAAGATGATCCTTTCCTTCACTGGAAGCCAATGGGCCTGTCTTCTAAGCTCTGAGATGTGTTCTTTCCACGAGAGACCAGTGGCGGCTCTGAGTGTGTTATTTTGAACAATTTGAAGTTTGGCCACATTCTTGGCAGAAGTGCCTATGAATAGGGCTTTGCTGTAATCAAGCCTAGAGCCAATAATGGCCCTGGCGATGGTGAGGCAGTTTTGTTGGGACAGGAAGGGTCTAAATGAGTGGATAAGTATAGAATGGTAGGTCGACATGGATGCTATGGCATTGACCTGTCTATTCATGGTCACGTCAGGTTCTAGGTAGACACCTAGGGTTTTGATGGATGGTGACACAGTGATGGGGATATTGTCAATGATGAATGAGGAGTATTGGTTGCCCATCTTGCTCAGGGAGGAAGGTGAGCCAACCAACAGGAGCTCGGTCTTCTCACTGTTGAGACATAACTAGTTTTCTGTCATCCAAGATTGGATTGTTGAGTATATGGAGTTCAGAGTGTTCTGGTCGGACAGGTAGTCTCCCGAGAGGGGGATGAGTATCTGGGTGTCATCTGCATAGATGGTGTATGAGATGCCCAAGGAGTCCAGGATTTTAAACAGGGGCCTCGTGAAGAGGTTGTAGAGGGTGGAGGCTGTGCATGAACCTTTCAGGACCCCGCACTTGATGGTACTAGGGTCAGCGCAGGAAGAATCACGGAAGACCTTCATTGCTCTATCTTTTAGAAATGAGTCTATCCATTTGCAAGCATTATCAGAGAAGTTGGCCACTCAAGAGAGGTGCTGGCATAGAGTTTTGTGGTCGACCAGTTCAAAGGCCGACGACAGGTCCAGGAACAGGAGGAGCGCGGGTTTACCTGCGTCTCAGAGGTCATCAATTTGGTTTTTAAGGTCAAAGAGAGCAGTTTCGGTCCCATGACGTGGCCTGAACCCTGATTGTCTAAGTCCTAGGAGATGGTTGTCTTCTAGGAATTTCTGTATTTGCAGGTAGGCTGCTTTATCCCGAATTTTAAATAGGAAGGGGACAGTGGTGATGGGCCTGTAGTTGCCTGGGATGGATGGGTCAAGGGAGGGCTTTTTAAGGAGCGGACAAACCCATGCTTCCTTTAGTCCCACTGGCACGTATCCAGAACGAAAAGAGACATTAATGAATGCAGTGATGATCGGGGCTAGGGATGGGGCATAGTCCTTGATGACTTGTGCTGGGCAGACATCACCTTTACAGTTGGAAGGTTTGATGGATTGGAGGAGTGAGATGACCTCTTATTCACTCATGTCTTTGAAATCGAACAAAGGGGAGGAGCTGGAATGGGTTGTTGGGGTACGGATGACTTGACTACTGGTGACCAATTTGGTGATCCCATTGGTGGGAGAGGATTTTGGCCTGTAAGGTTTCGAATTTATTTGGCATGACGGACTGGATGGAGTTGCACCAAGATTCGTCCTTCACAATAGGTGAAGGCAGGAAGGAGGGGGTCTCAAACTCTCTGAATATGGCAAATATTTCTTGGCTTCCAGATTTAGCATTGGCAATCCTTGTATTGAATGAGGTGGCTTTGGCATTAGTGATGGCGCTTTTGTATTCTTTAGAAATTGATTTGAAGGCGATTCTGGTAGCTTCAGTGGGGTTATTAATACAGGTGGTGAGTGCAGCCCTTTTTTTCCCACGCATCTGTAGGTGGTCTTGGGTGAACCACGCATTACAGTGCTTGACTTTGTTAGCTTTTTTGAGGATGAGAGGTGCAACCGAGTCAACGGCCTGGGAGATGACCCTCTTGAAGTCGTTGCCAAGAAGTTCAGGGTCATCGGAGAAGGGCGGTAACAGAGCGGGTACCCTGAGATGCTGAGAAAGGTTGTTGTGAGTGAGCAGTTTAGAACTGCGTGAGTGTGCAGCTGGAAGGGGGATGGTGAGTGGTTGAGGGTCCTTTGAGGTGATAATGCTGAATGTAATACAGTGGTGATCAGACCAGGGTAGAGGCGTGATCTTTTGTCGGGTGGGGCTAGAGATGGCTTGTGAGAACCCTAGGGAGGATAGGGCTTTATTGAGGGTTTTTGCATGAATGTCTTTAGTGTCATTGAGGCCCAGGTTAAGGTCCACCAGGAGCAGGATTTTGGAGGGATTTTTAAGTTGTCAGAGAGGAAGTGGGTAAGGGCATCTTGGAAGTCACTGGATGGGCCAGGAGGTCGATAGATGAGGTGAAGGGCGATGGTGCAATTGTGGGAGAGCTTAAGTTTAAGTAGAAGGTAGTCTGAGCTCTGATTGAGGTCCCTCTGAATTGTCCCAATTGATAGGGATTCTTTAGCGATGACGGCTTCCCCACCTCCTCTGTGGGAGGAGTGGTCACGTCTGTAGATAGTGTACCTAGAGGGCATAGCTAGGGTGAGGGCGGGTCCAGATGAATCAGTCAACCATGTTTCGCATGGTCGAGGTTGTTGCTGCTGATCAGGTCATGTACATCTAGAGCATGCGCCGGTAAAGATATGGAGTTGATGAGGGCACTTTTTAGGTGGGCTTCAGATGTGGAGGAGGGCACGGTGGAGGAGGGAGAGGACGAGTCAGTGCCGGGCAGAGCTGGCAGCGGTGTAGTAGACTGATTTCCAGCAAAAAGCATTGGGGGCATGACTCAGGTAAAGGCACAGTAATAGTGGTGCTAGTAACAGTACGGGGCAACACTTCATCAAGTATAGACTCGGATAAAGGCACATTAATAGTGGTGCTAGTAACAGTACGGGCAACACTTCATCAAGTATAGACTCGGGTAAAGGCACATTAATAGTGGTGCTAGTAACAGTACGGGGCAACATTACATTAGGTATGATATTTTGATTTTTAACATAAAGTACAGAGGGGCATGACACTTTCAGCGGCACAGTGTATATGGAGGTATCATAGTTCAGTGATAGTCAGTTGCTTGCGCCTCCTGTATGAGGACTAATGGGCATCTCACCTTTGTAGTTGTTTGAAACTGACCGATGACTCGGTGAGCTAGGAGTTAAGGTAGTGGGAGGAGCCACTCGATTGCTGACGGGGAGCTGCCGAGTAGCAGAGCAGATGATCGCTGACGTATGCGAGAGGGCACCATGTTCAGGTAGTGGTATGGGTCGCATACATGTGGCTGTGGAATTTGTTCTTGAAGGGTTCCGTGGAAGGGGGAATGCGGGGTGTGGAGGAGCTTTGCCTCTGCCAATCGGCACATGTGGGAGAGGGCGGATCCATCTCTCCTGAAAACCCACGCAAGATGTGCGAGAGGGATGGAATTACGAGTCTTGCTGTAAGACGTAATAGCCTAGAAGTAGAGCTCGAGCAGTAGGTGGGGACGGTGGCCCTTTGCGTGCGGGCGCAGAGACGCTGGTCTCTATGGGCAATATCAGGATTGGTGCTTGCATCAGGACGATGGTTGATGGCAGTGCTGTTACCTTCCTTCAGCAGCTTCGAGCAGCGAAGAGCTGCTAAGAGTGGAGCTGGCCTTTCCTCACGGCCTTCGCTCTAAAGCTTCACCTCGCCTCCATTTAAAGCAGATGGGGAGGATCGGCTGAGGTGTGGGAGCCTATGGGGCAGCTGGGGCATATTTTGCTTCCTGGTTGTCATGGCAACAATGGCGGCGGCCATTTTCTTGTGGATCACGGCCTCGTGGACGGGCTGGCATCTTCGGGAGTCAGATCCAGCACGGAGGTGGGGATCAGCTGGATTCTTGTGCGGCATGTTGAGGAAGACTCGCAGCAGAGCTGCTAAGAGTGGAGCTGGCCTTTCCTCACGGCCTTCGCTCTGCGGCTTCGTCTCATATGACCTCAGGAGTAGACAGGATGGTACACTGGTGTGACCTGAAAGGCTTCCTTCTCATTAAACACTCTTTCTGAAATATCTATCTGCTCTTTTACATTAGTGATCTCCTTAACTTGGGGGAAGGGTTGTAATGAGTTCTCAAATCTTTGTGGGATCAGGTGGAACCACTCTAGAGTCATTTCATACCGTAATTCCACTAACTGGGCCCGCTCCATCAGCCAAACTGTTTTGTGCACCCAGTTAGAGTTCTAAGAAAAACGTGTCTATCACTAAGAGTGTTCTACTAACCCAGACACACCTATTGTTGACTGTTAATAACTCTACACTTTGTACAGATGTATCAGTAGCCTAACACCCCAATAACTTCTGTCCCCTACCAGCATTTCTTATCCAGTCATCAAATTGTCCAGAGATTCCAGCTGAGGATGTTCAAGTGGCCACAACAAGCAATCATTTCCAAAGCTTGTCTGGGTTTATCCCCAGGGCACTGGTCATAACCTGAGACAGTTGCCAAGGAATGTACACTTGCCAGAGATTGCAATGGGTCACCTAGTCCCAAGATCATCCAGCCCATGGGCCTGGTAATATTTGTCTTTTCAGAGCCCATACTCTGTCGATGGGGCCTCTAGCCTGTGTAGAACACAGCATCTGCTGACATCTCCAGCTTCTGTACTTACACATCTTTATCCACGAAAACAGCTTGGCTGGTATTTTTTATCTTTCTTTGTGCACTCATAGTCAGGCTTGATACCACACATCATCACAGACTCTGATGAGCTGTTTGTTTAGGATTCCTGAACCTCTGCACAAGCAAAGTCCAATTCTAGGCCATTTCCAGCTGTAGTGACAGTCCAGATAAAACGTGACAGCAGTACAAAAGCAGAGAATATAAAGAGTTCTCCAATATTCGCACCCATGTTGGTCAGTTATACCCTAGTGATAGGTCCAGTTGCATTTTTACCAGATTACCGAAATAGTTACTAAGACACTGGGCTCTATAGATATGCCAAGCTGCAATGGCTCTGTTTGTCCCATCCGACATTTGATTCTCTACATCTCACGTACTCTTCCAAAGCATCGATATTTGTTGTTGCAGAGGTAGATGTTTTCTGATACTCTCAAACAATTAGAGGACTGCAATGCCACCTGGAATGCATATAAAGGTAATGAGAATGTGATGGTTCCCAAAGAATCCTTCACAAAGGTATATCTATACCCAGTCTTCTCCGGCCTATTCTCTACTTTGTACCATAGTTATTGGTCAGCTACATATGTAACATTTCTAAATTCTGCCAGGTTCATCACGTAACAAATAGAAGCCGGGATCAAAGAGCAAGCATAATTGTTGTCGGTCAGCACAAATCCTCTCTGTCAAGATATTATTCTTCATAGGTAGGACCTTTGTAGTTGTCTATCTATTTATCTTTGTCGCAATACCCTGGCATAGCCACCATGTCCTCTGCTTCCAATAGATTCACCTCATGTCAGGTTTTAGACTGCTGTACCAGACAAGTCATTGTATCTGACATCATTATCTGTACTGTATCATTTATGGACCAGAAAAGGATTATTTCCAATTACCACCATTTCTCTACAAAGAACACATGATAAACACAATATGATTGCAACTCTGATGTGCGTGACGTCTTAGGTCAGTTCAATTCTTTTTGGACATTTGGTTCACTAGTGGAGACAACAGGGACCTGCCAAAATCTACTTTCTGCAATACTATGGCAATGCTTGGATGTCAGACATTATTCGACATATCAGTTAAGTTAACTTTTCTTTAACCTTCTTAAACTTCTGACTAATGATGTGTTATCTTTTTGCTGGTCCGAAAACTGAACTGTATTTAGAAACTTGGTAAAGTACCAAAGTCCTGTGAGCAAGCTAACTGCTAGTAGCATGCAGCCCATTCCCAGGTGGCATATTGCTTTTATAATGGGTTACGTGCACAGAGGTGGCAATTTCCCTTACATTTATCGCTGTGTTCTTCATCAGATGTAACTGGTATGGACAGTGCCAACTGGGAGGTAGTGCTGTTTTCCTCTGCTGCCCTTTCACCATCATGTATTGGCCAGACTGGATGGAATGGCAGGGTTCTTTGGGCAGCGCCTCCTGGACCCGTGTATGTAGATGCTTGACAGTAGATATGAGTTTCTTGCAATATTCTAGAAGAACATCATCAGTCAAGTAGATGCTGTTATAGGAACACTGAACAGGTGATGAATAATTGCATGCTGACAAGATTAAAAATATGTCAGAGGTATTATCCCCATCTTTCAGTTGGCAGTGCTATACATGCTAAACAGTCCCAACAGGAGAGCAAGCCACTTAAGGCATGTTTCTGCACATAACTTTGCCCATCTTCTTATCCAAAAAGCCAGTTAAGAGCTGAAACTCCCATTAGCCAATCAAAGATCTGGCCGACGGTGTGCAGTTAAAATATCGAAAAAAATGTCGAATGACAAAAATATCGAGAAAAATTTTTTTTTAAAAAAAGTCGATTATTTATTTATTTTTTTATTTATATTTATTTTTTGGCTCTCGTAGATAAAAAAAAGGTAAAAAAAAAACAAAAAAAGGGGGCTTGGGGGAACCCCCCCATTTCGAATAAAAAACGTATTAAAAAAGAAATTTGACTTTTTTGTTAACTTTTTTTTCGATATTATGACTTTCGACTTTTTTTCTCGATATTATGACTATGAACCCTGGCCGACACACACACACCCCAGCAGTCCAATGAGGCCCACTGGTGGTACAACTCATGAATACCATTCAGACACACCGAAACCAGTTTTGGATTGGGACCAGACAGTCCCAACCCACTGGCAGCAAACACACATAGCCTGGCAGTAGCCCTTGAAATGTCTCTGCTTTCCCGGGCACTGGAAGTCCATGTAAGAATTTTCCTGGCCTCACAGGCCAAGAAGAACGGTTGGAGACCAGATGGCCAAGGGACAAACAAAAAACTCTTGGCATGGCCATGTTTGGCCACCAGCCACAGTTAATAGCCAAACACGGTAAGGTTACAATGAAATACACCACAACATAGCAGAAGGTAACTGCTGCCACCAGCTTGTCCCTTAGGCATACCTAGAGTGTTAGTCTAGAGCAAAACAATAAGTGTACCCCATTGTACTGCATTGTAAAATGCATTGTACAATGATAAAGAGTTACCAAAGTGATAAGTAACAAGACTAAGGAAAACCATATTTCCCAGTACTGACAGCCTGAAGGGCATGTCGGTTTCCCCATGACAAATGAGCAAAGGCCAGTGTAGTGAAGCTCACTGAAAAAAGAGCAGGTCAGATTAAAAAATAAAAACAAAGTTTGGGGTTCCATACAAATGGAAGGCAAGGTGCTGTAAAGAGAGATTTAAGAAAGGTGTGGTGATGGCTTTAAGTTCTTTCATGATTAGGCTATTGGATAGACAGGCTATGGCTCAGGGTATATCACTCTACTTAGGCTTCCTGGACATATCCAAGGCCTTCGATTGTGTCAATTGAGCAACATTGTGGGGAAAATGCTTTGGTATGGATGCCCCCGCATAAAGATACCAACCCCTTAAGTGCCAAGGGCGAGGTATCTCGTCCTTGGGATTACCTCCCTGTTGCCAAGGACGAGATACCTCGTCCTTGGCACTTAAGGGGTTAATGAAACAGAAAATGTTAGAAGGCATTGAATGGTGAAATACCTAAATCACCAAAAAAGGCATTGGCACTGGAGGGATGGGGTGAACCCATGGCAGTTAAAAGGTTAAATAGCCTGGTGTCAAGGAGTTCCCCCCTTCTCACCTGAATCCGTTCTTTACCGGTGTTCTTGGAGGCTGCCTTCTTTCGGATGGATCGGGTTTTGAAGAAGGCGGCCCGTGTCTCTGCCGAATCCAGAATGCGTTCAGTTTCTGGAGGTCGAATCCAGGAATCCAGGAGGCAAGGTAAGTTTGCTAGAACTAGAATCCAGGAGGAAGATGAAGGGGGGGTTTCGAGGAAGGGATAGCAGAGTAGAAAGGAGAAGAACTGCGAGCTATGGAGCACACATCTGGTCGCTATTCGCTATAGCATTGAGACGCGCAGAGCCGCGGAAGGCGTGGTCTAAAAATAGAGAAGGGTTACGTCCAACGCATGGCGCGAGAAGGGAATGCGTTGGACGGCCATATTGGAGGTATTAGTTGTTTAAGTCCGTTGTGACAAGGACCATGAGGCCCAAAAGGGGCGCACCCAGCGATTCTTGACACCTGGGGGATGCACAAAATGGGTTGGCACAAATTTCAGCTTTTACCAAGGCTGTGTCCTCGCACCTTTCTTATTTAAATTTTACATCTGGGATATTGAACACTGCTGGGACAAGTTGAGGCCAAATCCCCCCCATTGATTGGACATATGAAGGTACATCACTTAAACTATGCTGACACCATGGCCATTTGTGATTGCATCCTTAATGGGCTGCAGAGGACTTTGATTAGTCTAAACTCTTATTTGCTGAATTTGGATTTACATATTGGCAAATCAGAATTTAACTCTTAATGTAGAGAAATCAAAACGGAAGTATTTTAATTTGCAAATTGAGGGACAGCATTTGGAAGTGGTTGAATGTTTTAAATATTTGGGAAGTCATATCCATGCTAGAAGGGGCAACGCGCCCTGTTTAAGTCCCTTAGATCAGGGTTGTAGGCGGCGGCTGTGCAGCTGTGACAATTTGATTTTAAATGTGTCTGATTCTGAGATCTACCGGTGTTAAAACTATAGAAACAGAAAATACATCCCAGGTTGATTTTTGGAACTGAAGCCTGTGCTGAGGTGCTAGACTGGAATAGGCAGGAAGCAGTAGAGTGTAGGAAAGTTCTTCGGTTACCCAATTCAGTCCCCATGGAGGCTATACGATACAAGTTGAGTCTGGTTACACTTCAGGCACAGGTAAACTGGAAGATGTTGCAGTTATGAGTGGGTGCACACTGCGCCCCGACTCGCACCCATGCGTCTCTATAAATTAGTCTGAATAACCTTCGGATAAAGAAAACAAGTATAGTAGAGTGAAATGTCTAGATCTACTTGTGAGTATTGATTCTTCACAAGATGTAATGTCGGCCAATCCCAGGAAAAGTAGACCAACTGTTTGAAAGTGACCGGATGTTTAATAGGGAGATTTTATTGAGGTGTTATTGTTTTAACGATCATTTTAAAGTTTTACTATTTTAGCACCTTACATTGCAAAGCACCCATCGCAGAATTTTGGGAATTTGGTTTTCAGATTTAAATTGAATCTTTTTCCTACAAAGGAGATCCTGGGGGGCCAGAGCCAGAACACTGAAAGAACAAAAATGGTGTCGCTATTGTAATATGCACACTGAGGCCCTCATTACAACACCAGCGCTGAACCATGGCGCTATCAGCACCATGGTTGGTGCCGGTGTTGTAACGGGTCCGCCATGGTTCAATGGGGAATTGCCACCCCATTCCAAGGTTGGCGTGGCAGTAATTCCCCATTGAACCATTGCCCTTCCCCATTTCCATTTTCGCCCCATAGGGCTCTATGGGAATGGGGAAGGCGCTAAGTACGGTACCGCAAATTGCGGTACCGTACTTAGCACCAAGGTCCCTTTGCGGGTCCCTACTTTAACGGCTGGTGTAGACCAGCCATTAAGGTCGGGTCCCACAAAGGGCCCTCGTAGTAAGGCGCTAAGTGTTTAATGGCGCCGCAGCCTTTTACGGCGCAATTAAACACTTAGCGCCACGGTCGTAATGAGGCCCTGAGACCCTAAAACATGTATGTATTATATGCCTGGCCTTAACAGCAACTTGATATGAGAATATTGACTGGTTTATTCACAGTGGCCTTGCCCTCTTGGCTATGAATTCACATTTAATACATTAATGAAATATCACTAACCATTGCTGTAATGAATTAGCTTAACAGGAATTTAGGCTTCTAATTAGTTTTTATGAAATCTCTTATGTATGCATATTATATGTACTGTTTTGTTGTGGTGGTCCTAGGTTGAACCACAGACAGAAGGCATAAGAATTGAAGGGGAAAGAGTGACACCCGAACAGATAAACCACGGGCTCAAGAGCACACAGGGCCCAGGAAGGCGACGACGGCTGCACACCAGGATATGTCAAGTGCCAAAGCAGTGTAGAAATCTAGTATTCAAGATGCAGGGTGGAAGGGGATGTGGAGGAGGCACAAAATAACGTTGCAGACAACGCACAACCCTGGTCAGAATAGAGGAGGGAGACCCCACCCCCCCTTAGCACACCACAATGGCCGACAATGGCTGAGAAAATACCACAGGTGGCCAAAGCGGAGGAGGCATGATGGAGCGCCACCACTAACCAACCCACTAAAAATCTCATCCCTCTGCTTACACCTGTCAAACTCTAAACATAACACAACCATACCTATATTGTACAACAAACATCACGTACTTCACTACACTGCAACAACAAAACAAACCACACATAGCCTCGCACAACAGCACATGACAACTACCGACCAAAACATTACACCCACGCTCAGCGAACAGTGTAAACGGAACTGAAGCTGCCAACAGCACATCACAGCTCTTTTGTGCTTTTTCCAGATCATTCCTACTAACTTACTCTAACCCCTTGCCTTTCAGGTCTGCCAGAGCACCAGGGGACAACTCCGGTGGTGATGGTGCGTGGTATAAATATCATTTAACATAACATAATATCTTTTCTTAGACACATAATTCTGTCTTTCCACCGCTCCTGCAGAATAAGGAGTATGGGACAATGTAGGTCATGGGTGCACAACATACGGCCCGCGGGCCAGTTGCGGCCCGCCATGCCGTTTTGTCCGGCCCGCCAGCAACAAAGACTTTCCTAATGGAGGGCGGCCCGCAAGCAGCATCGCCCGCCCTCCATTAGGAAAGTCTTTATTGTCTTCTGGGCCGGACAAAACACTGGCCCTCATTGGTTTAGTGCACACGAACCACGCAGCTCCTACGAGCCACGTAGTGCGTGTGTGCTGCACCAATGGAGTGCCAGCACTATGGCTGGCGTGGCCAGTAAGGCTTGATGCCGGAAGGCATTTCAGCCTTGTCACACCCACGCCAGCAGTAGTGCCAGAAGCCTCGCCAGCGTTCCTTCACATCTGGGTAAGTACATGGTGGGGGGGGCTGTATGTTTGTGTGTGTGTGTGTGTGTGTGTGTGTGTCTGTCTCGGGTCTGTCCTGACTGTGTTTTCTGTTTTTGTATGTATGTTGAGATGCAGAGGTGGGGGGGTGTGTATGGGTGTGTTTGTATTTGTATGTCTGCAGTGTGTGTCTGGTCTGCCTGAATGTGTTTGTGTGCAAGTGCAGTGTGTGTTGAGATGCGGGGTGGGGTGTGAGTCGGGTCTGCTTGAATGTGTTTGTGTGCAAGTTCAGTGTATGTTGAGATGCAGGGGTGGGGTGTGTGTCGGGTCTGCCTGAATGTGTTTGTGTGCAAGTTCAGTGTATGTTGAGATGCGGGGGTGGGGTGTGTGTCGGGTCTGCCTGAATGTGTTTGTGTGCAAGTGAAGTGTATGTTGAGATGCTGGGGGGGGGGTTTGGAGGGGTCAGGTCTGCCTGAATGTTTGTTGTTGTGTGCACGTTCAGTGTATGTTGAGATGTGGGGGTGGGGGGTCCGGGTCTGTATGCGAGCATGCTTGTGAGTTTGTTTGGTGAGTTGGGGGGTGGGGGGTTCAGGTCTGTATGGATGCATGGTGTATGCATGTGAGTTTGTATGGTGAGTTGGGGGTGGGGTCTGTATGGGTGCATGGTGTATGCTTGTGAGTTTGTGTGCTGAGGTGGGGGGGTTCGGGTCTGTATGGGTGCATGGTGTATGCTTGTGGGTTTGTGTGCTGAGTTGGGGGTGGGGGGTTCGGGTCTGTATGGGTGCATGGTGTATGCTTGTGGGTTTGTGTGCTGAGTTGGGGTGGGGGTTTCGGGTCTGTATGGGTGCATGGTGTATGCTTGTGGGTTTGTGTGCTGAGTTGGGGGTGGGGGGTTTGGGTCTGTATGGGTGCATGGTGTATACTTGTGAGTTTGTATGGTGAGTTGGGGGTGGGGTCTGTATGGGTGCATGGTGTATGCTTGTGAGTTTGTGTGCTGAGTTGGGGATGGGGGGGTTTGGGTCTGTATGGGTGCATGGTGTATTCTTGTGGGTTTGTGTGCTGAGTTGGGGGTGGGGGGTTCGGGTCTGTATGGGTGCATGGTGTATGCTTGTGGGTTTGTGTGCTGAGTTGGGGGTGGAGGGTTCGGGTCTGTATGGGTGCATGGTGTATGCTTGTGGGTTCGTGTGCTGAGTTGGGGGTGGGGGGTTCGGGTCTGTATGGGTGCATGGTGTATGCTTGTGGGTTTGTGTGCTGAGTTGGGGTGGGGGTTTCGGGTCTGTATGGGTGCATGGTGTATGCTTGTGGGTTTGTGTGCTGAGTTGGGGGTGGGGGGTTTGGGTCTGTATGGGTGCATGGTGTATACTTGTGAGTTTGTATGGTGAGTTGGGGGTGGGGTCTGTATGGGTGCATGGTGTATGCTTGTGAGTTTGTGTGCTGAGTTGGGGATGGGGGGGTTTGGGTCTGTATGGGTGCATGGTGTATTCTTGTGGGTTTGTGTGCTGAGTTGGGGGTGGGGGTTCTGGGTCTGTATGGGTGCATGGTGTATGCTTGTGGGTTTGTGGGTTTGTGTGCTGAGGTGGGGGTGGGGGGTTTGGGTCTGCATGGGTGCATGGTGTATGCTTGTGTGCTGAGTTGGGGGTGGGGGGTTTTGGTCTGTATGGGTGCATGGTGTATGCTTGTTAGTTTGTATGCAGGGGTGGGGGGGTTGGGGTCTGTATGAGAATGTATGCATGGTGCATGCTTGGTGGCATGGGGCATAGTGTTTGCTTGAGGGGTGGGTGTCTTGGGGCATAGTGTTTGCATGAGGGGTGGGTGTCTTGGGGCATAGTGTTTGCATGTGAGTTTGTATGGTGAGTTGGGGGTGGGATCTGTATGGGTGCATGGTGTATGCTTGTGAGTTTGTGTGCTGAGGTGGGGGGGTTCGGGTCTGTATGGGTGCATGGTGTATGCTTGTGGGTTTGTGTGCTGAGGTGGGGGGGTTCGGGTCTGTATGGGTGCATGGTGTATGCTTGTGGGTTTGTGTGCTGAGTTGGGGGTGGGGGGTTCGGGTCTGTATGGGTGCATGGTGTATGCTTGTGGGTTTGTGTGCTGAATTGGGGGTGGAGGGTTCGGGTCTGTATGGGTGCATGGTGTATGCTTGTAGGTTTGTGTGCTGAGTTGGGGGTGGGGGGTTCGGGTCTGTATGGGTGCATGGTGTATGCTTGTGGGTTTGTGTGCTGAGTTGGGGTGGGGGTTTCGGGTCTGTATGGGTGCATGGTGTATGCTTGTGGGTTTGTGTGCTGAGTTGGGGGTGGGGGGTTTGGGTCTGTATGGGTGCATGGTGTATACTTGTGAGTTTGTATGGTGAGTTGGGGGTGGGGTCTGTATGGGTGCATGGTGTATGCTTGTGAGTTTGTGTGCTGAGTTGGAGGTGGGGGGGTTTGGGTCTGTATGGGTGCATGGTGTATTCTTGTGGGTTTGTGTGCTGAGTTGGGGGTGGGGGGTTCTGGTCTGTATGGGTGCATGGTGTATGTTTGTGGGTTTGTTTGCTGAGTTGGGGGTGGGGGGTTCCGGGTCTGTATGGGTGCATGGTGTATGCTTGTGGGTTTGTGTGCTGAGGTGGGGGTGGGGGGTTTGGGTCTGCATGGGTGCATGGTGTATGCTTGTGTGCTGAGTTGGGGGTGGGGGTTTGGGTCTGTGTGGGTGCATGGTGTATGCTTGTTAGTTTGTATGCAGGGGTGGGGGGGTTGGGGTCTGTATGAGTTTGTATGCATGGTGCATGCTTGGTGGCATGGGGCATAGTGTTTGCTTGAGGGGTGGGTGTCTTGGGGCATAGTGTTTGCATGAGGGGTGGGTGTCTTGGGGCATAGTGTTTGCATGAGGGGTGGGTGTCATGGGGCATAGTGTTTGCATGAGGGGTGTGTGTCATGGGGCATAGTGTTTGCTTGAGGGGGGTGTCATGGGTCATAGTGTTTGCTTGAGGGGGGTGTCTTGGGGCATAGTGTTTGCATGAGGGGTGGGGGCCATGGGGCATAGTGTTTGGTTGGGGAGTGGGGGCCATGGGGCATAGTGTTTGCTTGGGGAGTGGGGGCCATGGGGCATAGTGTTTGCTTGAGAAGTGGGGGCCTTGGGGCATAGTGTTTGCATGGGGGGTGGGAGCCATGGGGCATTGTGTTTAATAAAAATTAGTGTTTGAAAAAGCCTCCTGCCACGCCACGCCCCACCGCGCCTACCGCCCCACCCACATTTACTTTTCGGCCCACTATAGCCATCATGTAGGGTACTTTCGGCCCTCTGTCAAAATCAGTTGTGCACTCCTGATGTAGGTCATGCTGTACCTGCAGTGCTGTACACAATTTCTTTACTACTTGCCCGGTAGAGGGGGTGTCCTGGCCACTTTCTATACTGACGGGGATGTCAAATACTGGGATAAAGTCTTTTACAGGCAACGTGGTACCAATGACAGTGTAGGCTCTGTGGCACAGATAAGCCGAAATTCAGACCGAGAAAGTATCCACAATGACTAAAAATTAAGGGTAACTGTTATATTTGTGGAGTTGGATTGACATTGACTTGTAAGCTCACGTATGAGCCCAGAGGCCTGGGGTGTGATGCTGGCGTTGCCTGTACAGCCTTGTCTGTAATATGTTTATGAAATACCAGAAATATCTGGGTCATACCAGTCTTAGCCTAATGTTGCAATCCTACCGCCTTTCCTTCGTAGGGAAATCCACGATAGAAAGGATTAGCGTAGGACAAAACTACTTTTGGTGCGGCAAGGCGACCACGTTAATCTCACCAAAGGGTATCAGATTCAGACTACAACCCTTCCTACTACATGAGTCCGTCTGAATTCCTGAAGCAGCCTTCTGAATGCAGCCTACTTTCTCTACTGTCTTGAAGTGGGGAGTTCCTTTCACACTTTTAATTCCTAACACTCATTCAGCCTGTGAGTCATAAACTGCTGCGTGTTTAGTAACAGCATCTGCCAACAAATTCCAGAGGCAAATCTTCTCACTGCGTTGTAGTACAGCTGCATACTTAATTTTAGCTAGTTGAGGAGGCAGCATAAGGGCATCAAAGATGCTGCTATGTAATCATGTTTTGTAATGGGGCAATTTGAGGGTGTTAGGAAGCCTTGTTGCTTCCAAAACTGACCAAAGTCATGTGCGAGTCTAAAGGCGTAATTCACTATCTCACGGCCGGTACCTCTACAATCCTTGCCCTGCTTATTTTAATGAATATCTGCTGGTATCAATCCTCAATTTTAAATGAATCCAGCTAGCTGCACTAGGGTTGTCTGGCACTAAACCTGTAACTGCCCACCAAAGTTACCATTCGAATACAAGAACACCCTGGTTGGGCTCAACTATTAACATTCACAACATCTGTCTAAACTGGGTTTAATTCGCCATGCAAATCATACACAGTTATACAACCTATCCCACATTCCTTCCAAGGATAATTTGCATTTCCTTTTTTACAATGCTCAGGGTTAAATATCACCGTTGTCCACATCAGCCAACTACACACGTCTTTGCCAACGCGTGTTTCGCTAGAATCACAAATGCCACCAACACACAAAAAGAAATGTTCTGTATCATTAAAGAAATGAGAAACCCACCAGGCTGTGACAACACCCTAACCCCCTAGGAGAAACTATGCAACAACCTTACAGACCACTTCAAAAAGAAAATCAATGACATCCGACAAACCATCCAACAGAGACTAACCAGCAGCGACTTACAACAAAACGAACCTAAATCAGAACCGCTGCACAAACTCAATAACTACCCAGAAATATCAGCAGAGGCATTCGCAATGCTGATAAAACACAGCAAGAAAGCGGGCTCCCCGATGGATCCCTGCCACCCGGACATCTACAAATCAATCCTCGGACAAGGAACACCAGCAGAATACTTCAGAAACCTTCTAAATCTATCACTGGCAACAGGAACAGTACCAAGGATCTTCAAATCGGCTTACATCAAACCACTTCTGAAAAACACAAGCGGGGACGTAGATGACCTCTCCAACTACAGACCAATCTCCAACATCCCCTACCCGGCCAAACTCCTCGAAACCTACGTATACAAACTAACCCAAGAATACGTTGAAGAACACCACCTGCTAGACCAAGCTCAAGTCGGCTTCAGACCCACAAGAGGTACAGAAACAGCTCTACTATCCATCTGGGATGATATAAAAACAAACGCAGACTCCAACACAACATCTGCCCTTATCCTGCTCAACCTCTCCGCAGCCTTCCACACAGTCAGCCATGACACCCTAACCAAAAGACTAGAGACTAGAAGACATAGGCATAACAGACACAGCGCTACGCTGGACTAAATCATTCCTAGCAGACAGAACTGAAACCGTCTGGATCAAACCCTTCAAATCCACCCCACGAGTCAACGACTGTGGAGTACCACAAGGAGTCTCACTATCACCACTGTACTTCAACATTTACCAAACCCCAATAATCAGAATCTTCAAGAAACACAACATCAAATGCTACAACTACGCAGACGACACTCAAATCATCTACAAGATCGAAGACACCCAAGCCGATCATTCAAACTTAACCGACTGTCTAAAAGAAGTCTTCAACTGGATGAATGCCAACAACCTGAAAATCAACCCAGGAAAAACCGAAATCATGATCATATCCAAAGACCAAGAGAAGGAAACCGCCATCCCGTGGCCAACGGAAATGGGATCTGCTCCATCACCATCTAAGGTAGTCAAAAATCTGGGAGTCCTGATGGACAACACCCTAACCTTAGAACCGCAAATAAACGCAACAGTCAAGAAATGCTTCTTCCTCCTCCGCACGGCAAGAGAAATACTACCTTTCCTCTCCTTCACACACAAAACACTCACCATCGTCGGCCTCATCATGTCAAGTATCGACTATGCAAACAGCCTCTACCTCGGTATACCGGAATACCTACTGAAGAAGTTACAACGGATCCAAAACACAGCAGCCAGACTACTCCTTAAACTATCCAGAAGAGACCACATCACCCCGGCCCTAAAAACACTACACTGGCTCCCAGTAAAACAGCGTATCATCTTCAAAACAATGTGCATAATGCACAGGGCAATCAGCGGACAAGGAGCAGAATTCCTACAAAAATAAATAACAATCTACAAGCCAACGAGACTGCTCAGATCAACAAACGAAATCCGATTGGAACAAAACCTTACATCAAGAAGAAACCCGGAAGCACTGCTTTCTACCACTTAGCCGCGAAAACCTGGAACAACATCCCAAAAGTAATAAGGAACACCAAAGATCACCTTAAATTCAGAAAATTACTAAAAACCTATATCTTCAACACCAGAGACTAAAACCGAAACAACAATAAGACAAACGACTCAAAAAAGGACATTGACAAACCCCTAGAACGACAGAAGTACTCCGAGCACCAGTAGGGCTGACGCTGGACACAGGGGTCCACCCGCGAGACCCAGGGAGGCGGAGGCAACAACTCTAGCCAACCCTTACCATCCCCCACCGCCCGTACAGCCACAACTAGGTACCACAAGGCTGTGGAACGGACGAGATACCACTAATCACCCCACAATAGGAAGTATGGACACTAGCAGCTGCGCTAATCATGTGGGGGGGTGAGGAGCATGCAAAGGTATTAAGGGAACGGGCAGAGGGGACAGCTAAATCCTTAAACGGCCTTGAATGCAAAAACAGACACATACCTCCTGAGGCACAGGGCGTACAAGCATCCCGCGTGTAAGATTACATGAGCCCAACTGGCTCAATCCAGGATAGAGATACCAACTAACCAATACCACTAACAATTTCCTTCTCTGCATACACCTCTCAAACTCCAAATCAAACACAACCACAAACCTCTAGCGCAGCAAACCACAAGAACTTCACTAAACTGCAACAACAAAACAAAACACACACAGACTCGCACATCAGCACACGATGACTACCGGCCGCATACACCCCAGGCCCAGCCGACGGAACCACCGGGCTGAAGCTGCCAACAGCACATCACTGCAATCTTGCACTTTTCCAGCCTCCAACCACTAACCCACCCCTCCCTCCCTCTTTCAGAGCCGCCAGAGCACCAGGGGACCACTCCGGTGGTGATAGTGCGCGGTACAAATGACCTTTAACAGTAACATTAACATTAGTAGCCCACATATAGGTGATGTGGCCCGAGTCAGCTTCTTCAGAACTTAGTATTCACCAAACAATGAATAATTAACTACCCATTCGCGAACTATCATCTTAATGCCAAATCACAGTTGTGAGAAAAGAACTAGAAGAAGGGAAGAACAGAGAAAGATAGCGCCCATCAGTATACCAAATCATTCATGAATTACATCTACTGTAGGTTTATACAGAATTCGTTTATGATGCACAAATCTTCATGGTAAAATGATTGTGAATTTCAAGCGCAATCAACTGGTAACTCTCTAAGACATATATATATATATATTGCCACCCTTTCACTTTGTTGTTACCCTCATTTATGTTATTGCCATCCTTTCACATTATTGTTACCCCCTTTCACTTTATTGCTACCCCCATTTATGTTATTGCCACCCTTTCACTTTATCGTTACCCCAATTTATGTTATATATGTTGTTCCCTTTGTTTCCCGAAATCTAGTAAACGGATTCATCATCATCTTAAATCCTACCTGTTTCTTTCCCTTTGTTTATATTGAGGTAGCCTTCATAAGTCCCGCATCTCTTCCGAGTCTGTGTAGTTCCTCCTTACTATTGTATAGTAAAAGAACGTTCATTCTCTCTGGTGACGCCGACTTGCAGTACTATTTTCACCCTTACCTTGCACCGTTCTGGAATATTTTTTTTTCCACAAACTTAACGATAAACATCTATCTTAATTTTCTATGTATTATTGTATCTAGAATGTGGAAAAGACACATTTTAGTTTCCACGTTCCTTTTTAGTTCCAACCCCACCCTTGCAAATAAGGCCCCCTACCTGACATACAAGCATTCTCAAAGCCACACAAAGTGGAGTTTTCCTAGGCAGGGGTGTGTGGATGAATGTGAAATGGCGAATAGGTAAGTAAGGTTAACTACAGCCACCATGACATAGGCCACCATCCAAGAAGTGGTTTTGGAGAATTCCACTGAAAAAGAAAGTTCCCGGTACCAGCAGCCAGCAGGTGTGTCCTACTGTGACTGTCTCATACAATGATGTACCAATTCGTTTCTTCATTCATCCCCCATGGGTAATCAGATTGTAAACAATGCATCCAAATACTTCTCATTTCAAGCATTTCACAGTTGGAGCGCATCTCTGAGGGTGTCATTTTACCAGTTCAAGCGCTTGCAGTTGAAATGGAAGTTCACTGACATTATGCTGAAATGATGACAAATGGCAAGTAACTCTGGATGGAACAAGGCCTTGTAAAACAAACATAGTCCAAGGGGATTAGGAATTCAAAAAGGAAAACTTTTTGCTTTTGTAGAAGCGTTTGGGTGACATGAAGTGGAAAAGGAGCAACTGCAAGTACAGGGAAACCGTTTTAGGATGTTTTTGTTATGCGAGGAAGTACCACTAAAAAGGAAAGACAACAAAGGGGGCCTAATACACACACAAAGAGACAGACGAGGCAAAATAGACACCAAAAGCACTCCCTTCTAATACACTGGCAAGAAAGATCCTTAAACTCTTGCAACATCTACCCAAACCACTTTAAACACACATACAAGTGTAAGTGTTGTTGTCCTTAACCTCCCAGAGTGCTCCAAACCTCACCAGGTGATTCTGTGACTCTGATTACATTTCCAGACCGACACCTGTCTCCCAAACCCACAGAACGGGTTTGAACACTATTACTGGCTGCTGGGAAGTACCAGCAATTCCACAGACACTCCAAATACCGATGTGTATATTCAGTTCTAGCTGCGAGCAATGGTGTGTGGAGGTTCACCCAGCCTTAGACAAGAAACTTTGACATATCTGTTTCGAGAGGGAGAGCTTTAGTTGAGAAGGTGATATACAAGTAGATTGGAGAGATGCAGAGTTCTGATATTTGATGTCTGTCAGGCGCCAGGTCCAATGATCATGAGGGGGTGGCTTACTTGGTATGTGTGCCAGCCACTGGAAAGCAGAATTTCAGCGTGTTAGGGTGTGTAGCTGGCAGTGTAGGCCGCCATAGGTATTTGGAGCATATATTTTCTTTTGATCCGCCGACATCGTAGTGGTGGTACACCTCAGGTAGGTCCAGTTCAGAGAAGGCTTGAAGCATCCTAGAGTGGGCTGGTGCACCTGCCTGGCAGCAGATATTGTGCAGAATCTGGGCATTGATCCACAATGGACAATAACAAGGAGGACATTCAGGAGGAAACAACAGTGGGTGCCATGAGCAGACAGGAATGGGTACAAAGTCACAGTTGAAGGAGATGGCAGCACTGCGCTGCAGGCAGTGGGGAAATCAAAGTGAAGGAAACCCAAGGAGCACTATTGCAGGGGGATTCATCCATGAAGCAAAAGAAGAAGAAAGGACGTGGTACTCAGGCTCCGGGTACCAACAAATATTGAGAAATGGAAGTCTCCCCTCTATTGTTAGAGGTTCCCCGAAGATGTGTGGGCTTATTTACATATATGGGTGTCTTAAATAATGCACACATGAATATTGGAACTTTCTGGGCTGGTGTATGGTGAGTTGTTTTGGTTTGGACACATATGTGTAGCAGCAGACAATTATCTGAGAAAATTATGCATACACCTGTTGGTAGAGTGTATGGTACCAAGAAAAGGTACGGCAGCACAAACATGAACAGCTGACTGCCAAGCCGGAGCCCACCAGTTCAGGAACCCCCTATCTAGATGGTGAAGAGGTTATCAGCAAGATATAACAGGTAGCCCAGGAATTCATGGTGGTCACACAATAAAGGAATACATACACACATCTTCCATGCATATTCCATTATGGGTATGCCAAATGTGATGCCAGACAATCTTTAATGCAATTCTGTGGGCAAGGGCCAAGGATGGTGCAGGAAACACAAACAATAAAAAGTAAAGGAAACTAGGACCATAGGAAATTATTACTAAAGGGACTGGCAAGCTACCCTCAAAAAAGCCATGTTAAGTATCATTGACAAGGCATGCTCATTGTTGGTCAATCAGAGTCAATTGTTATTTTTCAATAATTATAAAACAGGGTAGTGAGAAGGCTGACATGCTCCCCCTATAGAAAATGGGTGAAAACGATGGACTACTGGAGATGGGTTTAAGGTATTTAATGGTGGACCATGAAACGGATGATTGTTACTTGTTGTGGGTGAAACCAGCAGTTGTGGTATGAAAATTAAACAAGCATTGCCATATCAAATATTTATTGTGTACTGTATGGTGATGCCAAGAAGTAATGACTGTAAATAATTGAATAGATTTGAATTATTTTTTATTAAAAGTTTGCAAGATCAAGTTTAGGTTGGATGAATGGTAATAGAGACTGGGGGAAATGATGGTGATATTCTTTGTAAACTGGTGTCATGGATAGGGGCATTCGAAAATATATGTCTCTGGGTACTCTCTGCACCTCAAGGTGATCAGAAGATTTAAAATTAAAGTCTTAAACCTACTCCTATAGGTGTCTAACCCTCTAGGGATGCCCTATCTGAAAAGCCAAAGTTCAAACTTGAGGCCAACATAATGTTCACCTAAAAAACAAAACAACAACAGCATAAAGGTGCTCCACGTTTTGCCATCACAAGTGTTCATAAACCTGCTCTTTTAAGTCCATACCTATTCTATAATAAATATCATATATCAGATGCTTTGCTGGGCAATACCCCCCTGGGGCTACTCATGGCTATGCATTCTGCAGAAGCATTATTCAACACAAATTTTCTTCTTGTACACATCACAATTCTCAGGTCTCTCCATGACCTTGGACTTTCTTAGACTTCTTGCTGTTCTCTTCGTGACCTCAAATTCTCTTAGGATTCTCAAGATCAACTCTCTCACATCTCTTAAAGGGTTCTCTTTCTCAGCATCAAATCTGATATCTTTTGGAAAACTTAAATTTCTCCCTGGTCTCCCCATTACCTCAGGTTATCTAATAGTTCTATTCATTCTTGCAATGACTTCCAATATCTGAGGTCCTCTTAGGTCTTTCCACATTCTTTATTTCTCTGAAATTTCTCTTAGGTATCCCCGTGACCTTGGTTTCTCCCAGGTTTCTCTAAGGTATCACTGCAACCTTGGATTGTCTCAGGTTTCTCTCAGGTCTCACCACATCAGAATTTTCTCAGCTGTCTCTCGGGTCTTACCCAAACATTTGTTTCTCAGGTATTTCTTAGGTCCTACAAGGAGCTTGGTTTCTCTAAAAATGTATCTAAGGCCTCACCATGACCTTGGTTGTCTCAGGTTTCTGTCAGGTCTCTCCATGACTTTGCTTTCCCTCAAACTGTTACTAGGTCTCTCTATGACCTTGGCGTATTTCAAACTACTCTCAGATCTCTCCATGATCTTGGATTCCCTCATCATAATATTCTTGATACTAATGGGTATTCAGCCCCCTCTTTCAGGGTTCTTTTCAGACGGACAACATTCCCACCTTCCTACCAGGAATTGTTCTTCTGTGGTTTCTCAAGGGAGTGCCTCGCCTTTCTTCCATCTGGTATACAATTCAGAGTCCAGCTCCTGTCTGTAAATCCTATCTCCATTACAGCTTCAGCTCTTTGAGATGCACCTCTGGCATATTCTCGCCAGAGTACCTGTTGCACAGCAGTCAACACATGCACCATCTCTTCCTAGCTAGTGTTACTCCATTGTATCCTGGGAAAGGATGAAAGCCTGTTGTCAGACATTTTATATCTCATCTGTGTATGCATTAGGTGGGGTACAGCCCTGAACTAACAGCCCCTACCACAACAATTCCACTACAAAGTTCTGATAAAAGAACCGTGCTGTTTTTGATCTGAATATACAGTTTTATGTAAAATAGTAAATAAAAACCAAAGATGATCCCCCAACTTTATACTGGGGAAATCCCCCACAATATTTTTTTACAATTAAGTACAGGCCACTTGTCTACGGAAAAGACGGAACAACATGACTGATGTTATGTCATTAAGCAGCGATGCACACACACACACACACATAGATTTGCATGAAATCAAGCAAGAATACCTATTATAAAACAAACATTTAATGAACATTCAAATTATGACCACTTCCCAGATTCCACACCTTCTGGTATTTTTCATCTGCAATTTTGGTTCACTTTGTCTACCACTATCGACAAGAGTTGGGATCAGAGAAAAATGGTATAATACACGTTTCTTTTAGGGTTTCTCTAATGCTATTGATAAGTGGTGGTATCAGAGAAATGCATACATTAGAATCATATATAGCTTTCTTATTCTCAAAGCAATCATACTCTGAATGTAGTGTATGGTGGATTTTGAGTTTGAGCATGGTGTGACATTGGACTACTTTGTAAACAGACTTGGTTTTGGAATAGAAGCTTTCATTTCTGGAGAACTCAAAATCTTGGTTCATTTAAAGTCTCACAACAATATGAAAATCTCACTTTGAGATACTTCTGGGATCAAGACTTAATTTCGTCTTGGCATCAGACGTCCACTTAATGCAGAGTCCTTTCTTTTCTGTGCAATGTTATTTTATAAAATTGCCATAAATTAACATAGTTTTCTTAAGAGTAAGGTAGACAAAATAACATCCTTCCCACTTTAAACTAAGGATATAGCTTCACTCAGGATGTCTCTTTTTTGTGTAAACTATGGTTTCCACAGATGAAAAGTTAAATAATTTCCTGCAAATCAGTGAATATATGTGACAGGTGTCCTCCACCAAAAACCACACTCAAGCTTTCATATAGCCAAAGAGTGTTTATTGAACTTGATACAGCAGTTGGAATGGCTGTAGGTTCCTAAAAAGGGATCTTTAGGATTTACAGGGTTCTTATGGGGGTTTGGGTTTGTCGCTAGGTCTGTACCTCTCTTTCTCTTTCAACCTCCCCAGTCTTTCCCACCTCCCTAACCCAGGCATCCTTTACTGGAGGTTAGTAGCTACTGCCAGGTGACTCCTACTGTCTCTTTTTCTTTTTAATACTAAGTGTGGCTTCCCTAAGGTGTTGGCTACCTTACTCCCCAGGGGTCTTCTAGCTTGCCCTCTCCTTGCTCCGCTTAGTGCTCTTAGGAAATTAGGGATGGTGCTTCTTCCACCTGGCATCACTCTTTCTCTCTCTCACATGCACCATCTCTCCTAGGCCTCTTCTACACTAGAGCTCATTTAGTCCCACCTCTTTGTTATCCCTCGAGTCACACACTCTGCCTTCCTACCTCTACCTGTTGATGTTATCTCTCCACCTGCTACTCAATTCCTTCACTCTTGCTACCTCTTACTACCTTCGTTATTATGGTCTCCTCCCTATTTCCTCCTATGCCACCTCCTTTCCCCTACTCCTCATCCACTGCTACTACCACTTCTCTACCACCATTACCTTCTTTTACTACTGTTGCTCCCCTTCTCCTCTCTACTACCATGCTATGACCTCCGCCTACCACTGTCACCTCTCACTCTCACCACTACTTCTTACTTCCATGCACAAATATTTCACAGACCCCTCTCTCCGGTATGCTTCCACACTCCTATAGCGCTCTCCTCCTGTGGTCTCTTGTACGTCCTCCTCTGTCTCCTGTCCTCACCAAACTAACCTCCACTAAACCATTCACACACTTGAATCCCCTCCTCCCAGGTTTGGATACTTACCTTGTCCAATCATTTGCCTGTCTTCCAGGGGAGGGGGATTCATGGGAAGGGCTGGGAGGCTTCTTAAGAGATTGCAAGCCCCATCCCTTTTCTCAGGCAGTCTGACTTCATTTTTGGTTTGGAGCCTGCAATGGCTCACAGGGACCAGTTGCAATTTTGGGTCTCTCAGGTCTTTTTCCATTTCAAACTGGTGGTTTAGTGGATTGGTTTAATGCACACAATCCCTGGTAGTTTAATGGGTTGTCCTCCTGTGCCCACTCCATTGCTGGATGCCATGGTGGCTTGAAATGTCTCTGTGGCGTCCCTTCTGGTGGCCAGTGTTTTGCTGCTCATTGCCGTATCACACAAAACAGGAACTGCTATATGGTTATTGTTAGGCCTATTTCTTTGTCAGTGTCTATTAATGTGTTCCCTACATCTCACCCTGATCAGAAGAACACCCTGTCCCTCCAAGATGTTCTCACCCTCGGTTGCGATGATGCACCGCCTATCTAAAAGGGATAGGAAGGGAGATGTACTGACCCTACAGACTACAATGGAAAGGTAATTCCCAAATAAAACTGCTTTTTCTGGGAACCAGTCACAAGTGGAAAACAGAGAGTGGTCTTGTATGGTAGAGCAGTTTATGGGGGAATATTCAAGATTCTGATATATAACCGGGGCAATTTATTCACACTCCACAAAGTATGCTAGACTAGACCATAACTTTTTTAAAAGAATGTTTTTCTTTTTTTGTAAAAAAGACAAACGTGGATGCTTGAACATAGGCCAATTGTCTACTAAATCATCAATGCAACTATTACTTATCCATTAGCACATTTGGATCTGCAATATAAATTACTGCATATTAATCACATGAAGATTTTTTAGAGACCCAATGATTGCAGGTTTGACCAATCCTGCGTCCTATAGACGATGGTCATTTATAGTTTGTTAATTCAGGCATATATCTCATATAATTTGAGGATATCTGCATGTTCATAGGTCGACTGGTTTTGATGATGTAGCTATTAGGATCATCTTCTTCAGGACCGATATCTTTCTATGTAAAGCATCAGTCTTCAATCCATCAGATATGGCGGGGCATTCTTCCAAACCTGCAAGGGAACAGTAAAAAATGACCTGTTTTGGGCTGGGTTCTTTTAAGCGAAATCAATGTTACTGTCTGCATGATGGATGCAAATGTCAATTATGTTGCACACAGATATTTTATAAGTGTGTCGCCTAAGTCCCACCTGTGTGGGTGCACACCACACGTTTTTCTGTATCATATAACATTAGTCAGGTCTCCAGTAACTTATTGCACACTATCCATATGATCAAGGTGCATCTTTTCTTATAGTAGGTATGTAATCCCTCTTTTTCAGTGATGATGTCCCTTGGTCAACCTCAGTGGTGATTGGGAGTCCTGAAGTCTCCGCAGAGGACATGCTGTGGATAAAGAGAGAATAGAGGTTCCTCTCAGTATTCACAGCCATTTGTTCACATTTTTCCACCCCATTAGGGCGTTACTCTCGCGCAATTGAGCATCCGCTTGAAACGTGGGTGCGCTGTCTTTTAAAGAAAGACGTGTCGGGGAGCATTATAACTGCTGCCAGCCGGAGTGCATCGGCTCAGAGCACGGCTGCTGCATGACCCAATATGGGGGGTGGGAGGGTTTGGTGTGCTGACCCCTCATATTGTGTTATGGTTGTGCTCCATCTCATTGTTGTTTTATTGGGAACTACAGAGAACTTAATAAGAACTTAAGATAATGATAAAGCACATTCTTATTGAGTCCCGCTGTATCATTCTGTACGGGCGAATAGCCTCACACGATATCACTGGAAGTTTCGGCTACATGTCTGTTTATCGCCGTGGTTATAAAACTGCTTTTCACTTATCAGCGCATGAGTAATAATATTTTATTTGCACGCTTACCTGTGGACACCTCTGCGTTTGGGCTTAGTAGGCAGCAGGGCTCCATGTGGAATCTCGTGCAAGGAAGCCATTGGAAGGTTGTCATGGTGATCAACCCTTCCTATTTATCGCATCTTAGTTAATGCGATAGAGGATGGACTCTTTCTTATATGCTGTACGTGGCGGCCATCTCTGCATGTTTGGTCCTGGCTCAAAGGTGATCAAATACCATGCAATTCATATTGAATTGTCACCTTACTGAGTGTGTTTTTAAAGCTATTACAATCTATTTAGATGAATTAGGAAAAATGTATGAAACATTTTTCATTCATAATTGCCTCACACGCTTAGGCTCATATATTTTTTAAAAGAAAAATGTGCATCGAGATGCCACGACGAGAAATCATGCTGTTTTAGTTACATTCACATTTGGCGACCATCTAGGTTATTGGCTCGTCGTTACTGGTAATTAGGTCATGTTGGTTGGTGACTTGGTGAATCAATGTAGGGTCACCAGGGTAATTGGGCTATTTTGCATTGGGATTTTTGAAATTGGGGACCCATATATTAACAGACCAAAGTGTGCGTATATTCGGCGTGCTTGGCCATTAAGTAAGATGTTATTATCCCACCCTTACATAAAATGTTTTGGATCTGTATAGCTCTTGTATATATTCCCTCTATTTCATGAGGGCCAGGTCGTTCTACTGGATTTCTTTGTTTAGCCCACTTTTGACAGTGTTCAACCAAAACAATCCAGCTTTGTTCCCTTTTTAAAAAGGAGGTCGTTATAATTTCCACCTCTCCGGGGAGGGGCAATTCTTTCGATTACCGTCCTTTCGAATTCTTCCGTTGTGTGGTTTAGCAGTTTGAAATGCGCAACTATCGATGCGTTGGCTTTTTTGTGTCCTAATACTTATGTTCGATCAGCCTCTTTTTTACTGCTCGACACGTCATGCCCACATATCTTAGCTGGCACGGGCATGTGATTAAATAGATGACCCCCTTACTATTGCAGTTACTAAATTTTCTTTGTAGCCAGTTGGTCTGGTCAAGCATACTTCATGGAGGGTGAATAAATGCCCTGGTTATATATCAGCATCTTGAATATTTCCCCACAAACTGCTCTACCATACAAGACCCCGCTCTGTTTTCCACTTGGGATTGGTTCCCAGAAAAAGCTGGTTCATTTGAGAATTACCTTTCCATTGTAGTCTGTAGGGTCAGTACATCTCCCTTCCTATCCCTTTTAGATAGGCGGTGCATCATCGCAACCGAGGATGAGAACATCTTGGAGGGACAGGGTGTTCTTCTGGTCAGGGTGAGATATAGGGAACACATTAATAGACACTGACAAAGAAATACGCCTAACAATAACAATATACCAATTCCTGTTTTGTGTGATACGGTTAAGTCTAAGTAAAAGGAAGGTTTATATACCCGGATGTATGATATATAAGCTCTTTCCCTGAGTGTTTTTGTGCTGCTCATTGCACCACCCTGTGCTGCACAGCCTGCTGAAGTGCGGTCTCTGCCTCTGGCCTCCCGTGACAAGCCTGTCATGCCCTTTTCAGGTAAGTAGGATTGCGGAGGGGGCCTGCCCACACTTGCTTGAGCACCCAGGCGGCTGTTAGGGTTTGGGCTCTCTCCCCCTCCTGAGAGGACCATGCCCTTGACCCTGTCACATATGTTGTGCACCATTTCACAAATCCATTAATAAAATGTGCCTTTATTTGTCTACTGGCAGAGAAAGGCTTGTATGAGTTTTGCAGTCAACATTATGTGGCGTTCAAGTTTTAAATACACCTCCCAAATGTTTTCCTTACAGTTCATCCCCATTAAATGTCCTAGCTGGTAATGGATTTCCCTAGAGGAGTTTCAATTGCTATCAGGGGTTTAACTAGTTCTAGGGACATATATCTGAATGCACAGGAATTTAGTGCACTCATTTTTGGTTTCTCTTTTTAATCCCAGAAGAGATTGTACATCTATATCTCAGGGGAGGTTCATCCCATCAGCTCTGCCCCCAGTCTAACCTCTGCTCTCAAAATCCCTCTGAGAAAATCCACTCTCTCTTGAGAAAGTCTTTTGTACCAGTCTCCCTCTTGAAAAGATCTTCTGAAGAGAACCCCCATCAGCGACCTCCAAGGTATAATCCCCCATCAACACTTCTCCTGTTGGTCGGGGTACCTCTGTTTGCAGAACTGCCAAGAACTGCCAAGAACTCCTTCTATTTTCTGCGTTTTTGGGCTTAAATAGCGTATAAAGTTCATCCATCCAGCATAATTTGATGCAACAGGTTCTCATTGGCCGAGTCTTATCATTGGTTCTCTTTGAATACTGGTACTCCCCATTATTGTCATTAGATCGGTGCAATGTATTTTACCATGTGACAAATGGGAGGTGCTGCCCCTTCACATCTGCAGTTTAGGGTCAGTTGGATCAATTTTCCTCCATAATTTCTATTATGAACTTATCCCATTATTGTGGTATACATTTTTGAAACTGTACAAGAATTCTGCTTCTATAGATATGTTTATGCCCCAGTAAATGGTAACACCAAAAGGTTACCGAAATATGTAAATGTATTAATAGTTTGTGGGTGTGACTATATCATGTTTAGTTTATATTATGGGGAAGGCTGCACTGAAACCAACACTGTTTTCACTTGTATAAATCAAACGAAGTGTTTCCAAGGTATGAGCCATAAAGTGATTTAATTTTTGTGCTGTCAAATCTTACATTGCTAGTTTGTTTTTCTTTATTGCTGTGCATTGGGGGGTTCCATCTAACCTAAATATTAACTTGAAAATCTGGTACCTTGGGATCCTATACCATGGAATAGATGCACACAGATGTCATTTCTGGCCGAGGCACATGTTACAGGTTGAAGATCTGGCTGGAAACTTGGGGTTTGATGTTTTGTGTAGTTAACAAACAGATTCCAACCTCGTGATGCAGGCCTGTCATAAAACTCTTCAGTCACTGTACAAACTGATTGCATTTTCATGTATTTCCCTCTATTTCTTTTGAGATAAGGGCATGCTCTAAATGTCCACCTGTGTGTCAGCTACACTAATGGATTATATATAAGGCTACTAGTTTTATTGTATTTATTTTTTCTACATGTCCACCTTTCTTTATCCATATTTATGTTTGGACATGCATTTCTGTATTCATCAACATTTACAATTTTTCTGTAAAAATTAAAGGCATGGTCTAGTAAAAAATGTTATTGTCCCTACGGGTCGGCCATGTTTTTTTAAGCTTAAGTGGCTCGATTTTAGAAAACTTTCCTATGGACCTTACCCGAGTTTTCGTCCATTAAACGCACGCGAAAACAAGCACCAGGGAGCCGCCATTTTCTGATAATCCTATCTTTTCCCCCATCGCCCTGGCTGACCTGCTTTTGCGGCACTAAATCAATTCCCCCGCCCCTGAGCCTGTCATCAGCAGACTTGTACCGCCCATTTCCCAATGCCAAAGCATGTCTTGTGTCAACATTCGCTGCGCTTCAGCTAATGACGTGTCGCCATGGAAATGGCAGGACGCCTCTTTCCTCAATAAGTATAAACAGACCGTTTCATAACACACAGCAGCAGATTTTCGATTCCATTCCTCTCTCTGTGTTACTTTGAGTATTCTGTAACTCGTTTCAGTGCTCTGGTCAGCTACCTTCGTCGCTTGTAGCCCGTGTGAACAGATACCAGTACCACCGCTATAAATTATTTTAGTTTGTTTAACACACAATGGCTACAATAATGCCCTTCATGTACGAGCCTGAGTATACCGAGGAGGAACTACTGGAAAGGGAAGCACGCGAAAACGATGGGGATTCGGACGGCAGTTGGCAGGACGAATCAACAGATGAAGAGCCTGGGCCTTGTCGAATGGACGGCGTCTCCACCTGGTGCACATGCAATCGGTGCGAGCTAATGCCAACTGAGGACGAGAACTGCTGCTGCCGAGAAAACTCGGGATGCCTGGCCTACATTTCGGAAGGCGAGCCACGACCGCAATGCATCACCGAGCTGCCAGACTTCAGGGCAGCCTGCCTCACACGGGCAGTGTTGAGAATAATGATGGTGCTTATGCACGAACTTCGCGCAAATGTTCGGCCTCGTAATCCGAGTAACGAGTAAGTATACTCTGCTTGTCATGCCACTCCTATTTCATGTTCTTCTACTATATCCAAAATTACATCTACATATTATTGTAACGCATGTAAGTCGTTCAATAGTGTGCATTGTCTAGATAGCATTTGTCCGTGCAGAATGCCATTAGTTACAAGAATTGTCATTGACAACAAACGTTTATTAAACTCATCTTGGTCATTTAAAAACAGTTTGTTTCATTCCTTTTCTCAGGTGGTACAGGCTGGTGGCCTATCGTTCCTTTACATGGTGGCTCCACGGGAGGCTTGGACACCGCGTTCAAAGAGTGATACCCGCCTGTGCCGTTCGTGCCATTAGAGAAACGTTCCCGAGTGACAGCGGTCAGTACAGGGGATTTTCTCTCGCTGTGCTGCAACCTGACCTGTATAATCTTTAAAGTCTTGTATTTTTGTGTCATGAAAATAAGATACAAAATAAAACACCACATATATTTTAACAACGGTTGTTCGGATTTTTTAAATGAATCAAGTGTGTCTCCATTCAAGGATGGACGTCAGACATCTGGGTGAAGGTCTGGTCGCTGTGAAGCAGGGTGGTCACTATCTATCTAAGCTAACATAACATATTCTCGATAATGCATGCACTAAATAACACTTGTTCAAAGTCTTTCAGTGGGTTATGTCTCTATAAAGGTCACACATATATCTATACTAACAATTACCATTGGATTATACAGGATTTAGGGTCTTGACCACTATAATACACCGGTTGAAGTGTGGGTCTGTGCTCACAAGAATCTCCGGTATGTGGCATTTGTTATTGATAAGCAACGATATACTATCATTGATATAAAGACGATATACTATATATTGATATAAAGACGGTTCGCGCCAGTGGATGAGCGCTGGCATGGGGGGCTGTCAGGGGCGCGAAAGGCCAAGGTGCAAAACTACATGTACACTTCAAAAGGTATCCCACGCCAAGGGGCCATCGGTCACATGGCCTCCTCAGACCCTGTGTCTCCAGCCAGGCCTCCCCTTGAAGCAGGCCGCCTCCCTGCAATCCACATAAGTGTGTCTCCATTCAGCAGTCTTCCTGTGCCTTATCTGCACGCCCCAGGCCCATCCATCCCACGCACCCTCTATCAAAGGCGGTTCGCGCCAGTGGATGCGCGCTGGCATGGGGGGCTGTCAGGGGCGCGAAAGGCCAAGGTGCCAAAGTACATGTACACTTCAAAAGGTATCCCACGCCAAGGGGCCATCGGTCACATGGCCTCCTCAGACCCTGTGTCTCCAGCCAGGCCTCCCCTTGAAGCAGGCCGCCCCCCTGCAATCCACATAAGTGTGTCTCCATTCAGCAGGCTTCCTGTGCCTTAATTGCACGCCCCAGGCCCATCCATCCCACCCACCCTCTATCAAAGGCGGTTTGCGCCAGTGGATGCGCGCTGTCAGGGGCGCGAAAGGTCAAGGTGCCAAACTACATGTACACTTCAAAAGGTATCCCACGCCAAGGGGCCATCGGTCACATGGCCTCCTCAGACCCCATGTCTCCAGCCAGGCCTCCCCTTGAAGCAGGCCGCCCCCCTAAGACCACGACATACATACGTCATTCATTCACAAACACACCCCTGTTTCTAATAATTTATAAACCACTTGATATGTCTCATGAGAACATCTTTGTGCTTTGCAAGTCAACTCCTGAACGTGTTACCTGGCAACCACTGAGATCTACGCTAATCTGCTCGTCGTCGTGCTATCCGTGAACTTCTGTGACCATTGGTCAAGGTAAGGCCATGTATCCCAGCCATATTTCACAGATTTTTAAATTTCTATCTATTTGCGAGTTGAGTACACAATAGTGCTAGGTTCATGGGTCTCATTGCTATTGACTTAAGTTTCCATTGCTATGCTATCAATAGATCTATTTATTTTCATCTGTGTCTATTGTCATCGAATTGCAGCCTTCGGGGGTCCAATCTATAATGTAAGCATGTTTCCTTCTCGTGCAATACAGAACATCAAAGGGATGAGTCACATGTTCAGTTTTTAGTCACATCATTTATACATTTCTGCAATTTATGCAAATACTAAGCCGCACATAATGAACTGGTATAGTTCCTGCGACCAAAACAAACCTTGCATTGATCATTGTATGATTCATTTACTTTTGTATCAAATCTTTATTCTTGAAGATTGTATAATAATGTCGATATTTACTTTTCAGATTTATCAAAAATGCCTGCCTGTTCGATTAGCGGTTGCCCTTCGAAGACCCATGCGAAATCTGAAGGCACTACAATGCATGTATTCCCGAAAACTGTTGATCGAATAAGAGAATGGGTCAGACATTGCGGATATCCACTGGATGAGCTGGAAAGTAGAGTCCAACAAGTCTTACAGGACAAGAGGGGTGATCGATACCGCATCTGCAGCCAGCACTTTTCCTTGGACATGTACACAACATCTTGGGTAACAAAGAAGAATAAACGGCGAACGACACGGAAATTGCTCGAAAACGCTATTCCCACTCTATTCATCCACATTCCGCCACCGGTGAGTCAAGTGTCCGGATTTAGCTTTAGGCCTTGCGGTAGTGTGTAGGTATCCGAACGGATTAATTGATATTGTAGGTGTTCTATCCCTTGTAATAATTTCGATATTGATATGAGTGTATAGTTTTTTGAATAATGACATTTACCAATATATTCTATTTCGATTTCATAACCCACAAACGCAATGTATATATATCGGAACAGGGAACTGTGCTGTATTGAGCATTTTACAAGTATTCTGTCGCCTTACATGGCTATTTTTAATATTGGCATTTCATTATCCATCATTAATTTACCTTTACAACTTCTTGACTATCCCTTGAATCTGAAGCAAGAACATTCTACATCCTTGACGTGGTCGCAGTTATCAACCACTTCTAGCGCGTATCAGGTAATCTTACTAGGCTAATCCGCTACAGACTTGTTTTATGCATGTCAAGTAATATTTTTATTTTATCGTGTAATCATTTTACCGAATGTTTGGTTAGTGCTTTCCAATTGATATACACCTTAGTTATCGTCCACTGGTGTTTGTTTTCAGTTATAATTAGTGTTATCCATACTAATGCAAGTACTGTCTTTCAGGGAGATGCTGAAGCATCCGCCACATGTACAACATTTCTAGATGTTCTTCAACAGCAGGCGGTATGGATACTGACAGCTCCATCGAGCGTCATCATCAGAGCTGGAATTCCTGTCGTTTGATTGTTCTACACAATGTTTCATTCGTGGTTAGCCGTTGATATGTACCTGTGCTGTCGACCCCAGGTGTGTGTTATGTTTTCACTATTGTAATTCTCACTAATGCAAATACTATGTTTCAGGCAGTTGATGGAGCGTCAACCCCTGCACTTGATGCAGAGCCTGACATTCAAGTAATTCCAGGGGAAGTGGAAGCGGAACCATGCATATACGAATCGGCGCAACAGCTTTCGGAAGTGCGCACTACATTTGGAACATCCATAGATATTCTTCAGCAGCACGAGGTATGGATAATGACAGCTCCATCATGCGTGATCATATAATGTGATTCCATTTGCTATACTTTCTTCCCTATTAACGCAAGTGCTGTGTTTCAGGGAGACGACGATGCTTCCACTACAATCACAACATCCAATTTAGATGATGCAGATGTAAATAAATCAGAGAAATAAGTCGATGAAATGTGATCATATTTAGATTTTCCTTGATTCTTTTGGACAATGCATCATTTGCGGTTATCTCTTTATATGTACCTGTGCGTTCGACCCCAAGTGTGTGTTATGTTTCCAATATTGAAAACCATACTAATCCAAGTACTGTTTTTCAGGGAGACAACGGAGCTTCCACCACAATCACAACATCTCATTTAGATGATGCAGATGTAAAGGAATCGTTGAAATAAGTCGATGAAATGTGATCATACTTGGATTTTCCTTGATTCTTTTGGACAATGCATCATTTGTGGTTATCTCTTTATATGTACCTGTGCCGTCGACCCCAAGTGTGTGTTGTGTTTCCAATATTGAAAAGCATATTAATGCAAGTACTGTGTTTCAGGGAGATGCGGATGCCTCCTCTCCAATACAACCATTCATGGCAGTCCATGCAGAGCCAGAGGTATGGATACTGACAGTTCCATCGAAATAGATCATCACTGGTCAAATACTTGTCGTTTGATTGTTGCACACAATGTTTAAATCGTGTTTGGCTATTGAGATGTACCTGTGTGTTCGTCCTCACGTGTGTTTTATGCTAACAATATTTTGATACATAGTAATGAAAGTACTATGTTTCAGGGAGACGATGGAGCCTCATTCCGTGCTGTCTATGCGGATACAGAAAATATAGTCGTTGCAGCGCAAGAGGAAGGGAGGACATGCGGAAACGAATTGGAGCTACAGCGTGCAGATGTTGAAGGTCGAGTCAAAAAAGTTGCAAAGAAAAAAAAACAAAAAAAGGTTAGTTACAAACAGTTCATAACTTTAAAAAAATGTTTGTGCTGGGGACTATTTTATGTTTTTTTCCAGTCAATTCTACTACACTCCATCTTGTGTTTAAACTGAACATCCCTTTTCCAATCTCTCCTCCAGTTACCCGTGGTTGTCAGAACTATACACACACAGACAGTGAAGCGAATGAGAGATGTGGCTTGCCAGACCGTGTACACTATGGAGGAACTATTAATTGAGGCGAGGCGTGTTCAGGCTCGAGATGCTCATGTCCAATGGCCAGAACATGAATTAACTGTGTTTGGAGACTACAGCAAAGTTGCATTGGACCATAGCTACAGTGCGACCGCACCTCCACAAGAAGATGTTATTGAATGTATTGAAGATAGCTCTGAAGTAGTTGCAGATCAATTTACACAATCTACACCCGCCAAATATTTGCCACCTAAAAACTTGTCGACATTGTTGTGTTCTCCCATCAATGTTGAAGTAATAGATGTCGAAATGACAGAGAATGAACCAGCCGCAGCATCCATAGACGCATCAGAACTTGATATCAGCGATATTACTTTCAAATGTGTTGAAATCTCCACAACGTCACAGGCCGAAACAACGTTGACGCAGGATGACAGTCTAATGAAAGAGAGCAAATACATTGTATTCGACAGTTGTTTGATGAAAATTATAAGTATGCTGAAATGTGTGCATTCCATTAGAGGGAAAGTATGTGGGAAGCCATTGATTAATGTGACTCGTCAAATAAAAGGCAGTAACGTCAAAATAAATGCCGCCTGTAGATTAAATCATAGGTTCTCATGGTCTGCACAACCGATGCTGGGGAAACTGCCAGCAGGCAATCTACTGTGTGCAGCTGCATCACTTTTTAGTGGCTCCAGTTTTAGAAAGTTAGAGGCTTTCTTTCAGTTTGTGGGACTCCATTTCATTTCTAAAGCGCTGTACTACATATACCAACGTGATTATCTGTTTACGACCATTAGTGATGCTTGGAAAATTGAACAATTGTCTCTAGCAAGTACATTCGAAGGCAAACGATTCAGGCTAGCCGGCGATGGACAGTGCGACAGCCCTGGATTTTCTGCCAAGTACTGCACCTACCACTTTCAGGACATGGATAGTAAGAAAATTGGGAGTTTGGTGGTCGTGCAGGTAACACAATGTACATCGTCAGTGGCCATGGAGAAACTAGGATTTATAAAATCAGTGGAATATATACAATCAAGGGGAATGCACATCGACCTCATAGCCACGGATAGACACGTTTCAATTGCCAAGACAATGAGAGAGCAGTTCCCACATATTGAAAATCAATTTGACGTATGGCATCTTGCTAAATCAATCAATAAGAAAATCTCGGCTGCAGGGGAAAAAAAAGGTTTTGAAAGTATTTTGCAGTGGTCACATTCTATCACCAACTATCTTTGGTGGAGCTCAAAAACTTGTGAGGGGTCAGTGGAAATACTACTTGAAAAATGGTTGTCACTGATGCACCACTGTACCAACGTTCACCGCTGGACAGCAAATCAACATTTCCACCAATGTGAACATGGCCCTTTGTCCCCAGAGGAGGCACGGAAGAAAAAGTGGTTGATTCCATCTTCACCGACACACAAAGCCATTGAGAAGATTGTTTTCGACAAAACTCTATCAAGAGATTTGAGTGGACTGACAGAATTCTGTCACACAGGAGATTTGGAAGTGTTCCACAATATGTGCCTAAAGTACAGGCCAAAGCGCTTGCATTTTAGCTTTCGCGGCATGAAACATCGCACTCTACTAGCAGTCTTGGCCCATAACAGCAATGTCGGACGTGAACAATCTAGGACTAGGGGTAAAGTAAGGATGCCTCGCTACACTAAGGTGTTTTCAAAACGAAGTAAGCAATGGGTGATCAAACCAGTCTATGATGAAATGCAGTTCAACTTTGTGAAAGGCCTTATTGTTGCTGTGTTAGAGAAGCACAGATTTGGAATTTTGGACGTTTCTGTGCAGAGCAGTGATCCATTGCCACCGAACATTGCGACTGTGCCATGCCCACCCGAAGCACAGCTGATTGTGAAGTACAAATCCCGGTTTAAGTAATTGCAATACGATTGTCTTTTTGTAAATAAATGTTATTGTACAGTGTACCTATAAACCTAACCCCTACCTTCACCATGATGGGTGCCGAACAAGCTGGGTGTCATCTTTGAATTCTCTCTATTCATCTCACATATGTGTATGTATATATTTTTCTCATGTCTCATCTCATGTAAATGTAAATGCTGCGCACTGTTAACGGAGGGGAGGCTTGCGTATTGCAAATAATAAAACAAACAAACAAACAATAAATCTCACTTTTAACTCAACTCCTGTGGTACTTTATACTTTCCCTGACCTTCCGCCAAAAATTAAATGTCTCAATTTGGGCTGCAAAGCTCGCAGACAATGGGGACAAAATTGGGGCACTTAGAACGCGCCAGCCAAGCTGGCCGTGGCATTTGGGAGAGAAGCCAGTTCGCATTTGCACATTGAGGCGCACTACATAGACGGATTCTAAACTTCAAGTTCTCACAGATGCCTATACTACGTGATGTTGCAAATAAAGAATGCGAAGGACAGCGCCCAGAAGAGGCCCGCAAGTCACACTGGAAGTATAAGGGTCTATTGTTTTTTGACCTTGAGACAGGGACCATGCCGAAAGAACTACATTTGAAGGGGGTGCGCAATAACGTAAGAGACGATAAGGCAGAAAATTCAGAAACTAGACCGAGTTTCATTTTAGTTCAGTGTACAAAAAATCGTTGTCAAGAGCACGGTCCGTTTTACAGACTGCATTACGAAGAGACACAATGGAAATTTCAAATATAATGAAAAATCTTTACACGCTTTTATACCGGAATGAAGATTTAATGAATGGATGCATGAATAAATGAATGAATGAAGAGCTAGGAAAAGCAAGTAAAACGTGTTCGTAGTGGGCACATGGGCATGCAGGTCCACTGGTCTCACCGATCTCGGTCCTTGGCCCAGCCACTTTTCCCTGCACTGCTTACCTGCACTACGGGACTGTCTCTGTATCCTTCAGCCCCTTCTCCCGGCATTTACCTTGCACTTGCCACCAGCTGGCCCTATTATTTAACTTGTATTCAACTAACCATGTACAGCACTTTTACCCCCCCTCCGCACCTCTCCATGCGCGATCAGAAAGACACCTGGCCTAGTAGGATTGTTGTCTGTCTGCCCTTGTTCCCCACCTGCCTCGTCGCGCCTAGAAACACTTGAGTATAGGCGCGTTACAAATGCCATATCATATATCATATCATTCCTCACGCATGTAGACTAACTGTCGTTTATCATTTTGTGTTGGCCTCGATTTATTTCGTTACTTTTCGCATTGATTTTAGAACCGAACATACTCCATTGAACTATCCTTGCAAGCAAATAGTTTCTGATCGGCTGTAATAAATAAAATAAGTAATATTAATGAAGATCGGCTGGCGAGACTAATTATAATTATAATTTTTTGTTTTCATAACAGGTTATTTGCTCCCCTTCTGCTACTGCCATCGGTTTGAGACACCAGCAGATGGCTTTAACAGTAGACACCTGCAGCTTCGTGTGAACAACTGGAGCACACTGACAATTTTATGGGACGATCGCCAAGGGCCCACATGCCCTTACGCTGTACTAGCGGCTTGAAGCAACATATCAACCTTTACGATGGACTAGTGCCTAGTGGATGGAACAGCCTTGCGGTTCACTGTGCTTCCAAAGTGCTTTTTTTAACGAAAAGCAACACCCTGTGTACCATGGCAGAGACAGATAAAAGAAAATAAATGGCTTTCGGAGTTCATATGGCAATTGCTGAATATTCTCTAAACATTTAATGTAAAATAAATGTACTTTACCAAATGTACCGTGTTGCTGTTTGATTTTAAAGTACAGTTTCATATTCCGAATTGTGGCGCGCTGTGTTGTGAGATGGTCTGTGTTGGTTTCCGGGTTCTGTGTGGAGTCGCGTAGAAGACGACTGGGCGCGTTTGCCTACGCAGCACAGTAACGTCATGGAGAGAGGCGGGGAATATGAATGTTTTGATAATGTCAGGCTCAGGGGTGGGAGAATTGATTTAGTGCCGCAAAAGCAGGTCAGCCAGGGGGATGAGGGAAAAGATAGGATTATCAGAAAATGGCGGCTCCCTGGTGCTTGTTTTTTCGCGTGCGGTTAATGGATGAAAACCCGGGTAAGGTCCATAGGAAGGTTTTCTAAAATCGAGCCACTTACGCTTAAAAAAACATGGCCGACCCGTAGGGACAATACAAATTTTTACTAGACCATGCCTTTAAGTTGAAGCTAGTATTTGTACGTGGTAATTTGAACAGTAAGGCAAATGGGGCCATCCATGTTGAGGTAGTTGTGGATGGTGGACCATGGATGTAAGGGGGTGGAGAGTGCATCGGGCCATGTGCTGGTTGAAAAGGGGTGTGCACATGTTTTCTAGTACAGCTCTGCTAACTTAGATTATATTAATTGTAAATGGGGGAGTATAATGCTACTTCCTGTATGTGAGGGACATGGGGAGTTAACCCAAGTGTAGAAAAATGTTTGCTAGGTTGGATATCATTTTTTGAGCTCACTGGTGGTGAAATGCCCCACCATACCAGTGTTCAAGAGAGGAATGTGCACACACAGTAGCCCTACATAGGAAGCACCACCAATGGACCCTTCATCACGCAGCAGGCACTCCCATGCAGTGCCAGTCCTTAACCATGGACATGCTGCAAGCCCACCAGCTACATCCTCCAACCAAGGAAAGTTGTCACCTGCCCATTCACACCATGGACTATGGTGCCGCCCCCCCCCCCCACAACAGTTAATACAAATCCACTTCTCCTATCTATAGATTTAATGCCCAGCCAGGCTGACATACAAGCTACCCAACAACACAAACAGTGAAAGCTGACTATCTATACCGACCAGCCAAATGGTCTATGAGAACACATGTACCAGGTAAGGCCTTCCGTGTCAGGCCAAATGACTCATTAGCCTATATTTTGAGGCTCTACAAGTGTCAATACACTGAACCAACATGTTATATCAATAATGTTGCCTCCTTCCCCTGCTTGTAAATAAAATATAATGTTATATTTTTACCCACGTGTTAAAATATACTGACCACTGGCTATACTAACCACTGACACAATGTATCACAAAATGTTGCACAATTTGTTTGAAATTTACTAATTCAGCCTTGATAAAGACCCTAAGAGGTTGAAACATGTGTCGGATGACCACCAAAGTTACCCTAATAAAATGCACACAACCCACTGCAAATAAGGATGTAAAGAGTAAGAATCTTTTTCAAGTGCAAGGTATCTGAGTATAAATTCCATGTTTTCATTGTGGTATGGCATTTTTAATAGCAAAGCATTACATTAACCCCTTAAGTGCCAAAGACGAGTTATCTCATACTTGACATTACGATTGCAGTGCCAAGGACGAGATACCTTGTCTTTTTTGGCACTGCACTGCACTTGTAATCACACAAAAGGAAAATCCAATCCCCGGGCTATGTGAGGACGAGGTTCCTCCTCACGACCCGGGGGTTGGATTTCCTTCAGTTTCACGTCAGCACACGTAATGCGTGCTGACGGGGCTCCCTGGAACCGCTGCTAGGCTTGGGGATGGTTAAACCACATGAGAGACAGCCGTCAAAGGCCAGGGACATCACCCCGACCATCTTGGAGCGCTGGCTGGGCTGCGTTACAGAATTTTCCTCTGGGAGGGGGAGACCCTGCCGGGGCTCCCTGGGACTGCCGCTGCACTTGGGGATGGTCAGCCCACATAGGAGACGGGTGCCCATGGCCAGGTATATGATCCTCAACCATTTTAGTATTCTGGCTGGCCTGCGTTACAGCTTTTCCCTCTGGGAAAGGCTGAGGAATGTCACAGGCCTCCTGGGAACCACCGCTGGGCTTGGGGACGTTCAACCCACATGGGAGTCAGCTGCCCAAGTCCAGGGATATGACCCCCTACCATGCTGGAGCTCTGGCTGGGTTGCGTTACAGCTTCACCCTCTGGGAAAGGTCGGGGACCCTGACAAGGCTCCCTGCGACTGCCACTGCACTTGAGGATGGTCAACCCACATGGGAGACAGCCGCCCAAGGCCAGGGACATTACCCCCGACTTTCCTGGATCTCTGGCTGGCCTGTGTTACAGCTTCTCCCTCCGGGAAAGCTCAGAAGCCCTGTTTGGCTCCCTGGAATCGCTGCTGGGCCTGGGGACGGACAAATCAGATGGGAGACAGCCGCCCAAGGCCAGGGACATCACCCCTGCCCATCCTGGCTGGGCTGCATTACAGAATTTCCCCCTGGGGAGGGGAGGGGACCCTGCACTGCTGCTGTGCTTGGGGAAGGTACACCCACATGGAAAATGGATGCTCACGGCCGGGGACATCACCTCCAACCGTCCTGGAGTCCTTGCTAGCCTGCATTACAGCTTTTTCCCACCAGGGAGTCCCGGCAGTGTGCCAATACCTCCCCGAAGGGAAAAGCTGTAACGCAGCCCAGCCATAACTCCAGGACAGTTGGAGGAGATGTCCCCGGCCTTGGACTTCCTTTTACCATGTGGGTGTACCATCCCCAAGCACAGCGGCAGCTCCAGGGAGCCCTGGCAGGGTCCCCTTCCCTCCCCCGGGAGAAATTCTGTAATGCAGCCCAGCCAACGCTCCAGGATGGTCTGGGGGATGTCCCTGGCCTTGGGCGGCTGTCTGCCATGTGCTTTGACCATCCCCAAGCCCAGCAGCGGTTCCAGGGAGCCCCTGTGAAAACATAAAAATAATATGAGGCCGGGAAGCCCAGAAACAAACACACCAACACAGGTTACAAAGAACATACAAGTGCTTTATTTAAAAGCTACAACAGTTACCAAAGTCAATTGACAAACAGATAGCTATTCGGCTCTCAGAGTAACATAACGAACTTCAACGAAAGTTCAATGCGTTAGTGAGAGAGACTGTATATTAGAATACTTGGGTCTTTTATACTTTTTATCCAGCCCTTGGCCAACCCTCTCGCGGGTTAACCATTCTAGGAGTCGGCCTAGGGGTTCATTGCCAGGTCAATCCTATAATATATGCATTCCGATTAGTTTCGCTGATATAGTTGTATATTTACACATAGGTCAACAGTAGGACAAGGTCTCAGTTCGCGACCCCGACAAGTGGCCCGCAGGCATATTAATTATTCGTGTGTACGGAGGTCACAACGGCCAGAATTTTACTCAGAATGTCATTCGGCCTCCATTTCGATGTTCAGGGTGACTTCCATATAACAAGAGAACCTAAAATGGCGGCTTAATCCAAGATGGCGACTTACATTACTTTCTCTAAGGTCAAGACCTTGCCATGGAGTTTGTTCGCATATGATGTTTAGACAACTTGGTGTAGGCCAATACACATACAATTGTTGCGATAGGAGGCATAACATTGTTTCAATGCCGACACCCCAGCAGGGTCCCCAACCTATCCCGAGGGAGAAGCTGTAACGCAGGCAGCCAGCACTCCAGGAAAGTCGGGGGTAATTTCCCTGGCCTTGGGCGGCTGTCTACCATGTGGGTTGACCATCCCCAAGTGCAGCGGCAATCCCAGGGAGCCGCGGCAGAGTCCCCGTCCTTTCCCAGAGGGAGAAGCTGTAACACAGCCCAGCCAGAGCTCCATGCTGGACTTGTGGAAGGTCAACCCACATGAGGGACAGCCACCCAAGGCCAGGGACATCACCCCCGACCAACCTGGAGCTCTGGCTACGCAGCATTACAGAATTTCCCTTGGGGAACAGACAGGGCCCCTGCAGGGGCTCCCTGGGACTGCCGTTGGACTTGTGGATGGTCGATATTTTTGGTTTTCCACCCAGGTAGGTGCACCCGCACATGTGAGGTACTGTTTTCATCCGGACCCCTGTGGGAATGTGGGAAGGTAGGACATGTGTTGTTGACAGAGTGTTTCAGTAGTTTACAGGTGGGAAATGTCTGGAAATTGAGTTTTATTTCTAGATTTGGGACTTTGCGGGGCTTGTGGGTAATAAATTCTAAGGCGATTTGCCTAAGTCAGACCTCTGTGGATTCCCAGGGGTGTCTTCCTTTTGGAAATACAATGGGTTCCCTGTTTTCGTTAGTGGATGCGACACCCTATGCCCAAATCTGCAGGTTGTCCACAACAGCAAAATCTCGCTGAATCTGCTCTGCCGAAAGAATTGGCGTTACCAGTGGTTAAGCCTTTTCCCATTGTGCCCAGGCAGGTGCACCCACATATATGGGGTACCGTTTTCATCGGCGTACCTATGGGAACGCGGGAAGGCAGGACATGTGTTGTTGGCGGCGTGTTTCGGTGGGTTGGCAGTGGGAAATGTCTGAAAATGTTGTTCCACCCCCCCCAAATTTTGTACTTTGCCGGGGATTGTGGGTAATGAATTCTGGGGCGATTTGCAGAAGTCAGACCTCTGTGGATTCCCACGGGTGTCTTCTTTTCAGAAATGCATGGGGTTCCCTGTTTTCCTTGGTGGCTGCGTCACCCTAGGCCCAAATCTGTAGGTTGGCTGCTAAAACCCTTTGGGGGATAGCAGTGGTTTAGCCTTTTCCCTTTGCACCCAGGTAGGTGCACCCACACATGTGAGGTACCGTTTCAGTCGGGACACCTGTGGGGACTTGTTTCGGTGTGTTGGCAGTGGGAAATGTCTGAAAATTGAGTTTTTTCCCCATATTATGGACTTTGCTGGGGATTGTGGGTAATTAATTCTGGGGTGATTTGCGCAAGTCAGACCTCTGTGGATTCCCATGGGTGGCTGCAACACCTCAGGCCCAAATCTGTAAATTGGCTCCCCAAACCCTTTGGGGGATAGCAGTGGTTTAGCCTTTTCCCTTTGCACCCATGTAGGTGCAGCCACACATGAGGTACCATTTTCATTTTGACACCTGTGGGAACGCAGGAAGGTAGGACATGTGGTGTTAGCTGCATTTTTCGGTGGGTTTGCAGTGGGAAATATCTGACAATTGTGTTTTATTTGCCAAATTTCAGACTTTGCAGGGGCTTGTGGGTAATAAATTCTGGGGCGATTCCCACAAGTCAGAGCTCAGTGGATTTCCATTTGCGTCTTCTTTTCAGAAATGCATGAGGTTCGCGGTTTCCTTGGTGGCTGCGACACCCCAGTCCCAAATCTGTAGGTTGTCTGCCCAAACCCTTTGGGGGATTCCAGTGGTTTAGCATTTTCCCTTGGCGCCCATGTAGGTGCACCCACACCTGTGAGGTATCGTTTTCGTCAGGACACCTGTGGGAATGCGCGAAGGCAGGACATGTGTTGTTGGCTGCGTGTTTTGGTGGGTTGGCAGGTGGAAATGTCAGAAAATTGTGGGGTTTTTGCCTAATTTTGGACTTTGCCAGGGATTGTGGGTAGTAAAATCTATGGCGATTTGCGCAAGTCAGACCTCTGTCAATTCCCACAGGTGTCTTCTTTTTCGGAAATGGGTGGGGTTTCCTGTTTTCCTTGGTGGCTTCGACACCATAGGCCCAAATCTGTAGGTTGTCCACAAGACCAAAATCCTGCAAAATCTGCTCTGCCGAAAGAATTGGGGTTACCAGTGGTTAAGCCTTTTCCCATTGTGCCCAGGCAGGTGCACCCACATATATGGGGTACCGTTTTCATCGGCGTACCTGTGGGAACGCGGGAAGGCAGGACATGTGTTGTTGGCGGCGTGTTTCGGTGGGTTGGCAGTGGGAAATGTCTGAAAATGTTGTTCCACCCCCCAAAATTTTGTACTTTGCCGGGGATTGTGGGTAATGAATTCTGGGGCGATTTGCAGAAGTCAGACCTCTGTGGATTCCTATGGGTGTCTTCTCTTCAGAAATGCATGGGGTTCCCTGTTTTCCTTGGTGGCTGCGTCACCCTAGGCCCAAATCTGTAGGTTGGCTGCTAAAACCCTTTGGGGGATAGCAGTGGTTTAGCCTTTTCCCTTTGCACCCAGGTAGGTGCACCCACACATGTGAGGTACCGTTTCAGTCGGGACATCTGTGGGGACGTGTTTCGGTGTGTTGGCAGTGGGAAATGTCTGAAAATTGAGTTTTTTTCCCCATATTATGGACTTTGCTGGGGATTGTGGGTAATTAATTCTGGGGCGATTCGCGCAAGTCAGACCTCTGTGGATTCCCATGGGTGGCTGCAACACCTCAGGCCCAAATCTGTAGGTTGGCTCCCCAAACCCTTTGGGGGATAGCAGTGGTTTAGCCTTTTCCCTTTGCACCCATGTAGGTGCAGCCACACATGAGGTACCATTTTCATTTTGACACCTGTGGGAACGCAGGAAGGTAGGACATGTGGTGTTAGCTGCATTTTTCGGTGGGTTTGCAGTGGGAAATATCTGACAATTGTGTTTTATTTGCCAAATTTCAGACTTTGCAGGGGCTTGTGGGTAATAAATTCTGGGGCGATTCCCACAAGTCAGAGCTCAGTGGATTTCCATTTGTGTCTTCTTTTCGGAAATGTATGAGGTTCGCGGTTTCCTTGGTGGCTGCGACACCCCAGTCCCAAATCTGTAGATTGTCTGCCCAAACCCTTTGGGGGATTCCAGTGGTTTAGCATTTTCCCTTGGCGCCCATGTAGGTGCACCCACACCTGTGAGGTATCGTTTTCATCAGGACACCTGTGGGAATGCGCGAAGGCAGGACATGTGTTGTTGGCTGCGTGTTTTGGTGGGTTGGCAGGTGGAAATGTCAGAAAATTGTGGGGTTTTTGCCTAATTTTGGACTTTGCCGGGGATTGTGGGTAGTAAAATCTGTGGCGATTTGCGCGAGTCAGACCTCTGTAAATTACCACAGGTGTCTTCTTTTTCGGAAATGGGTGGGGTTTCCTGTTTTCCTTGGTGGCTTCGACACCCTAGGCCCAAATCTGTAGGTTGTCCACAAGAGCAAAATCCTGCAAAATCTGCTCTGCCAAAAGACTTGTGGTTACTAGTGGTTTAGCCTTTTCCCTTTGCGCCCAGGTAGGTGCACCCACACGTTAGGTAGCATTTTCATCCTGACACCGGTGGTAACGGGGAAAGGTAGTACATGTGTTATTGGCGGCATGTTTCAGTGGTTTGGCGGGGGAAATGTCTGAAAATGTAGTTTTTTGGGCAAAATCTTGGACTTTGCCAGGGATTGTGGGTAATAAATTCTGGGGCGAATCGCACAAGTCGGACCTCTGTGGATTGCCACGCGTCTCTTCTTTTTAGAAATGCATGGGTTTCCCTGTTTCCTTGGTTGCTTCGACACCCTAGGCCCAAATCTGTACGTTGTCCACAAAAGCAAAATCCCACAAAACCTGCTCTGCTGAAAGACTTGGGGTTACTAGTGGTTTAGCCTTTTCCCTTTGCGCCCAGGTAGGTGCACCCACACATGTGAGGTACTGTTTTTGTCGGGACACCTGTGGGAACGCGGGAAGGTAGGACATGTGTTGTTGGTGGTGTGTTTTGGTGGGTTGGCAGGGGGGAATGTCTGAAAATTGAGTTTTTTTCAACAAATTTCAGACTTTGCCAGGGATTGTGGGTAATAAATTCTGGGGCAATTGGCGCAAGTCAGACCTCTGTGGATTCCCATGGGTGTCTTATTTTCAGAACTGGATGGGGTTCCCTGTTTTCCTTTGTGGCTGTGACACCCCAGGCCCATATCTGAAGGTTGTCCACAACTTCAAAATCTGCTCTTCCGAAAGAGTTGGGGTTACCAGTAATTTAGCCTTTTCCCTTTGCGCCCACGTAGGTGCATCCACACATGTGAGGCACCGTTGTCGACAGGACACCTGTGGGAACACAGGAAGGTAGGACATTTGTTGCGTTTGCTTGGTTTTCATAACGTTGTCATACATTTGCTGATGCACTTTGTCATACAACCCTTTCATTTCCCAAATATGACCTACATTTAGTCGCTGCTATAGGCACTATATGCTTTTGTAACCTGCACAAGTCACCTACCTTTCAAAAGGTCTGCCTATGCTCTTTCAAAAAATGTATGCTTGCCATTCCTCACCATATTTGTTTTCCTTAGTTACACATGCTAAGCACGTCTATTTAGGCCAGAAGCATAAAAATCCTGTTTAACATGGCTCTGTTTTTGGCTTGTGGTTTTTCTTTGTTTTGTGGAACATTATGAAAAATGTGTGATTTCCTAACTGGAAGAGTCAGGGGAATGTAGCGGAGCATTGCTTTTCTGAAAATATACAGAAGACATTGCCTTACGGGCCAATCATATCCACCACATACATTTTTTCTGTAATTTTTCCAATTTTTCACCAAACTATGAAAATGTTCCCTACATTGTTGTTGCCTGACCTGCGCAAATCACCCCTTCCTAAACTTAGAATTGTGTCTACTTTTCAGAAATGTATGCCGTTCTGTCTTCCCATTCAGCTTTCCTACCCTCCTCTTCCATTCCGTCCACGCATGTCCTATTGGAAAAAAAGAGCAAAATCGCATACCTCTCACAAAACTGATGGTAACCATATAAAAATATGTTTTTTGGTTGGGTTTCCACTGAACCTGTTCTTGAAAGCCTTGAGAATGCCGAATTCAGCACAGCAAACCATTTGTTCTCTAGCTCTTACAAGGAGAAAACCACAGGCTTCTTTGTACATCATTTTATTGGCATTTTCAGAAAATGTTCTCCCTTTTTGGTTATTTTCTCTCACCCACATACAGAAAACTAGGATTTGGTGGTGTTATGACCGCCTACATGTGGGAAGAAAAGGGGCCAAATTTGGCCCTGATATCTTATGGGGGGCCCTTGGCAGTTAAGGGGGTATGCAGTAATAAAATTGTGGCAAAATTGTCACTTTTACAAAAAATCACGGCAAAAATGCTGTAGTTTGACCCGGTAAAGGTGTACCCTATTATAACATTTAAGGAGAGCGGCAGTTCTGGGGGTGTCCCTCACTCCCCTTAAATGGTATAATGGGCCTGGGGTTGTGGGGATGTCCTCCGAATCCTTTACATGGATTGCAGTGGCAAAACCAAGCCTTTTTGCCACCATTTTTTGTGTAAACTGACATTTTTGCCGCGATTTTAACACATGAATTCACAATCCTGTGCACTGTTGGTAACTTGCATGTGTTGGATTTTTGGATTGGTGTTACCCTACAAAACAATTGCAAACACGCTGGCTTTTTAGCCAAATTTTCTCAGAAAGTGTGCTGTATAATGCATTAAAACATATATTTATATCTTTCTTCTAGTGCATTGTGCGGCGTACCCCTGCAGCAGCATATTTGTGCGTTTTGCGCAAGCATGGTCATCTAGGCCGGTCCAGAGTGTGGCGTGATCCCGTGATTTGTTTCCGAGCTGTGGGGAAAGGAGGGTTCCCTCAGCATGGCTCGCAGGGTGCCCCCAAATTTTGTGCTACACCACTTTTATGATCGGGTTACCTTTAACCATGCCCCAAAATGTTCTCTCTCTCTTACAGCTCTGTGTTGGTTTTGAACCGCATGCAGTCTTGTTTTGTTCCATTTCTCTTTCCGTACTGTTCCGGCTGTGTCTCGTTCTTTGCCAGTTCTTTTCCAGGTCTGTCTGTTCTTCCATTGCAGCTATACTTGAATTCTATTCTAGCTTTGTTCTGGTTCTGCTCCAAATCTCTGTCCTCTCCCTTCGAGCTCTTTCTTGATTCGATCTTAGATCGGTGCGTGCTCTATCCAAGCTTTGTTCTGGTTCTGCCAAGCTCTTTTCCGGTTCATTTCCATCTTTCTCCTAGTTTAGTCATTGCACTCTGCTGGTTCTAATTCAGTTCTGTTCTGATTATTCAAGCATTCTGTGTTCATGATGTTCCCTCTATAGCTTGGTTCTTTTTGAGTTCTAGTCTAGTGGTGTTGGGGTTCTCTTCCCACTCTGCGTTGTTTTGTTGCATTTCTGTCATGGTTCTGGTTCAACTTGGTTCTAGGTCTGCTCTACGTCTGCGCGGGTGCTGTTCCAGTTCAGACAAAGAGCACTTGAGTTCCAGTTGTCTGCTAGTTCTGTGCTAGCTCTGGGCCGGTTCTACCCCTCTGCTGATTGCATTCTACACCTGAGCAACTTCAATTCCAGCTCAGCATTGCCTGCACCAGGTGTTCTGTTTTTGTTTCAATCCCTGTGCTGGCCGGTTTCAAGTCCCATTCTGGATATCATTATATGTGCCATGTTAGGTCTGTCCCATTTCTGTTTCGTTTATTTCCAGAGCTGTGTGTGTATGTCATACCCCAGGGGCATGGAGGTTGCTTTCTAGCTTGACTTGGTTTTGTTCCAGCTCTTAGCGTGGGCACCCCAGTGCCTTGTCCTCCCCCCCTCTTTATCCAGACCCCTGGTGGCCCCCTCTGTGTCCCCCCCTACCTCCCGGCATAAGTCATACAATACATGTGGAAGCAAATAATGACACCGACACTTTGTTTAAGATTGGAAGATTAGAATGCCTCAGCAGCTTTATTTGCATAAAGTCTTGGAGTTATCTTACAGGCGATCCGTAATTCACCGTCACTGATATACAACTCAATGGGCGGCTACCTAGGGATTCCTTACCCCCCCCCTCCCTCATCCTCATCGTCCTCGTCCGGTGGACGCCTCAGATTGAGCCCGGCCCTGGCTATCCACCTCTCTCTACCCCGGCCGTTTGTGATTTGATTTCCGCCCGCATTTCCCCATGTCCCCATTTTTTCTAGGTCTTTAGTTGTGAATACCCGACCCCCCTGCACACTTCCCCCGTGTCCTGTTCTGGCTCTAGCTAAAACCGGCAGCCACGCGGTGCCTCGCTTATGTTCAGGTTCCTATACCGGCACCACCACAAGTGCCCCAACATTACACATATTACATATCCGTAGTTCGGGCCGACACCGCCCTCCGATGCCGTCCACCACTTTCTGCCTGCCTAGTTGGTCGTCGCTTGCGACGTCCATCTAACCTTTTCTTTTCCAAACTCTACTCTGCCCCCCTAAATCCCCACGTTGTTGCTGGTATTGGAATCCCAGTCCTATCTAAGCTATGCAACCCCCAGGTCTCCCTTCCGTCTCCCCGAGCCCCCAAAAACTTCCCTGTTCCCTCTCTCCCAAGGCCCGCCCCCCCGGTGAAGCCTTACCCGGTGCCCCCCCCCTGCTGGTGTCATATCTCTTCCGGATACCCTGTCCCTCCTTCTTCCTTCCTTTCCCAACTGTCTCCCCTATTCCCCCGGTCCCCCTTTGCTGCGCCCCGCCAGAACCCCTCTTTCCTGTCCTTTCTGGCCCTCCCTGTCCGGGCTCCCCCGATATTCTTCCCTTTCTTGAATCCCTCCTCAAGCTCCCCCCCACCTCATGTCCCCACCCTTCGTGACGACTTCCCTCTTGCTGTAATTTTGTCCCCGTAGCATAACCCCCGTATTCTCCTCTTGTTCCCCCCCAACCAGCTTCTCTTGCTGCCCTCTTTGAGTTTGTTGTTCGTTCCCCCCCCCCGCAATTTTGGATTTGGAATTGGCACCCAAGTCCCCTACATCCCTCCCCTTTTACCCAAGTCCCCTACATCCCTCTCCTTTTACCCAGGGCCTCCCCCAAGCCTATTGCTCTTGGGGCGCCGTACATCTAAACTCTTGGCTGATCATTCCCCTGTAGGTCTGTCAGTGCTTCGTTAAAGGGATCGCAATGTAACTCCGCTGGGCAACCTGTAAAACAAAAGACAAATTATTACTAGACATTTTTCTTTTTTTTTTGGGAGGGTGGGTGGGAAACGAAACGGAGCTCCAGTGAGGCGGGAAACCGAGGGAGAATGTGTGATTGTTCACACAAGCCTGTGCCTTTATGGGCCGGCTTCTCCCCGGTTTCCTGCCCCGCCCCTCCGCTTTCGCGCGCTTCAGGGGGGCGGGCTCCGTGTGCCTCGCATCCTCCCGCCCCCCTGACCCGTCGACCCTTGTGGAGGGGGGGTGGCTGGACCGCCCCCACTAAGGGGCGGCGCCCGCCATGCCAGCTTCCCTGGCGCGTTCGCCCGCCATAGCATGGGCACCCCAGTGCCTTGTCCTCCCCCCCTCTTTATCCAGACCCCTCGTGCCCCCCTCCGTCTCCCCCCCTACCTCCCGGCATAAGTCATACAATACATGTGGAAGCAAATAATGACACCGACACTTTGTTTAAGATTGGAAGATTAGAATGCCTCAGCAGCTTTATTTGCATAAAGTCTTGGAGTTATCTTACGGGCGATCCGTAATTCACCGTCACTGATATACTACTCAATGTGCGGCTACCTAGGGATTCCTTACCCCCCACCCCCTCCCTCATCGTCCTCGTCCGGTGGACGCCTCAGATTGAGCCCGGCCCTGGCTATCCACCTCTCTCTACCCCAGCCGTTTGTGATTTGATTTCCGCCCCGCATTTCCCCATGCCCCCATTTTTTCTAGGTCTTTAGTTGTGAATACCCGACCCCCCCGCACACTTCCCCCGTGTCCTGTTCTGGCTCTAGCTAAAACCGGCAGCCACGCGGTGCCTCGCTAATGTTCAGGTTCCTATACCGGCACCACCACAAGTGCCCCAACATTACACATATTACATATCCGTAGTTCGGGCCGACACCGCCCTCCGATGCCGTCCACCACTTTCTGCCTGCCTAGTTGGTCATCGCTTGCGACGTCCATCTAACCTTTTCTTTTCCAAACTCTACTCTGCCCACCCTACGTCCCCCCGTTGTTGCTGCTATTGGAATCCCAGTCCTAACTAAGCTATGCAACCCCCAGGTCTCCCTTCCGTCTCCCCGAGCCCCCAAAAACTTCCCTGTTCCCTCTCTCCCAAGGCCACCCCGGTGAAGCCTTACCCGGTGCCCCGCCCCTGCTGGTGTCATATCTCTTCCGGATACCCTGTCCCTCCTTCTTCCTTCCTTTCCCAACTGTCTCCCCCATTCCCCCAGTCCCCCTTTGCTGCGCCCCGCCAGGCCCCCTCTTTCCTGTCCTTTCTAGCCCTCCCTGTCCGGGCTCCCCCCCGATATTCTTCCCTTTCTTGAATCCCTCCTCAAGCCCCCCCCACCTGATGTCCCCCCCCTTCGTGACGACTTCCCCCTTGCTGTAATTTTGTCCCCGTAGCATAACCCCCCGTATTCTCCTCTTGTTCCCCCCCAACCAGCTTCTCTTGCTGCCCTCTTTGAGTTTGTTGTTCGTTCCCTCCCCCCCCGCAATTTTGGTCTTGGAATTGGCTCCCAAGTCCCCTACATCCCTCCCCTTTTACCCAGGGCCTCCCCCAAGCCTATTGCTCTTGGGGCGCCGTACATCTAAACTCTTGGCTGATCATTCCCCTGTAGGTCTGTCAGTGCTTTGTTCGGGGATTGGCCTGTGACTCCTCCAAGACTCTCTGCTGGCTGTCGGCGGCGGAGAGTTCCCCCCCCAGCTTGCTTGCACAGGGCACTCCCTTTCTTTATTCCATGGCATTGTGGGTGATAAACCCCAACCCCCCCTTCCTGAGCCGGGTCCCCTCATACACATCCCGCGTTCTTAAGTGCCGTCATCCATTCTAAGGACAGGTGGGTCCTGTCCCCCTCAAAATACCCGGGTACTTTTAGAGTGATGAGGGGATGCCGAATCCAAACCATCCCCCTGCTTTTCAGGAAACTCCTCATCCGATTGTTCGTTTTCCTCCTTGCTTCCTCTATGGCCCCGTGGCGTAACGCCCCCCTCCACTCCTGTCTTGTGATTATCTCGGACCACATCACCTCGCACCCCCTGAAAGTCCTCCCTATCCTGTTTAGTAAGTTTCGCAAGAGTTCTGACAAATCCTTCCTTCCCTTAGTCACCAAATCATTTCCCCCTATATGTAACAAGATAATGTCGGGCGAAGGGTGTTGCTGCGCCGCCTGTTCCAATGTCGCCCATACGGACGTGACTTTCAAGCCACCCTTGGAGATCCAACTAATCTGTGTGTTCCGTAGGCCCAAGTTCCCGTCCCGAAACGCCTTCCGTGCTCTGGCCGCTGCCTGGGCCACGAAGGAGTGGCCCACGACCCATATCCTGTTGGCTTCTGTGGAGACATGATTGGTTGTATTAGCTTGTGTGGCCTAGTTAGTGCCCCCTTGCCTCATGTGCTTCCCTACCCCCCCACCCCGCCTGGATGCCAACGCATCGATTCCGTTAGCGCACATATCATTTGTATTTGTCCGATGACCATCTCCCAATCTTTTTGACCCTGTCTTCCCCCAGCCCTTCCCTGCTCGCTGTTGTTGCTGCGCCTATGCGGAATGAGTGAGTTGAATATTGCCCCGGATCCACACCCGGACCTGCCAACACCCCCTCTAAAACTCGCCTGAATTGAAACTGGGTGAGTGGGGTTCGGTCCTTGTGTTGGAATAAATACCCCGGCTCGCCCCCCCTGATTGCAAAGTATGCTGTTGTGCACTCGACCGGACAAAACGCCTCCCGTCCCAATCTGGCCAACACCAGTTCGCTTACCTTGGCCTTCTGGTCTGTTTTTGATATCCTAATGTTGACTGATAACCCCTTCCCAATATGGCGTACGTCCCCCCATAACAAGGCTCTGCAACTCTGGTCGTTCTTGGCTTTAGCCACCAACTCACTAATCCGTAGAGCCCCAAAAAAGGCCAGTGTGAAGCATGCTTTGAACATAATGCATTCATATTGCGAGTAACACACCCTTGTAGTTGCCGTCATGACCTTTTGTAATAATTCAAAATCAATGGGTTTCCTCACTAGAGTTGAAGGGGCTGTTGCCGTGGCCGAACCACCCCTGTTCCACCCTTTTATTGCAGCTCTCACCAGAAAACCTTTTGTCGGGTCTTGCTGGCCTGCCAGCTGGCTATGAAATGCCACTGCACTAAGGTGTCCTGCCAGCCATGATCTTGATTTTCCCATCCCCTTTGCCCAAAGCACAAAACCGTCCACCCTCTTGTCCATGCTTTCGCCCTCCAAATGCTTGGTGTGCAACAAAAATGTATCATAGTTGGCCTTGTATCGATTCCAAGTGCTCCCCGCTAAGGCTCTGGAAGCGAGCTTCCTCATTCCTTGACCCAACTCACTAGCTGCCATAGTTCCTTGTCGAACGGAGTCATGATGGGCTGTGCTTGGCTGTGCGCTTTCCTGAACCGTATCATCTGTGAACGAGAAAGTGCATCAGCCGCTGTATTATCCACCCTGGGTACGTGTCGTGCCTTGACGGCTGCATTCATCCCCAGGCATTTGCGAACCATATGGCGTAATAGGCACAACGTTGCCGGGCATTTTGCTGAATGCTTGTTCACCGCCTGTACCACTGCCAAATTGTCCGACCACACGACTAATCATTTGTTACGCAGCTCGCACGACCAAATGTGCATTGCTGCCACCACTGGGAATAGTTCCAACATGGTGATGTTTTTGCACATCCCCTTCCTTACCCATGCCTTAGGCCAGTCAGCCCGGCACCATTCCTTTCCTAATATTGCCCCGAATCCCACCCTACCTGTCGCGTCAGTGAACAGCTGTAACTGTGCGCATGCCATTCATGGGGCCTGCCATATGCATACCCCGTTAAATTCCCTTAGAAAGGCGCACCATACTTTGAGGTCTTCCCTCACACCCGCCCTGAGGCGTACCTTATGCCACCCCTTTTCATGCCTTCCCGTTGCCGCCGCCAGACGTCTTGCAAAAACTCTTCCGGCCGGTATCACCCTGGCGGCAAAGTTGAACTTACCCACCAAAGACTGTATGTTTTTGATGGTTGCCTTCTCCCCTTGTAATGCCCTATCTATGTCACTAATGAATTCCTCTATCTTCTCTACCGGTAATCTGCATGTCCCTTCAACTGTGTCTATTTCTATCCCTAGGTAGGTTAACTTGGTGCAGGGTCCCTGCGTTTTGTCCCCCGCCAGAGGTACTCCCAACTCCTCCGTTAAAACCAAGAAGTTCTCGAGAAGTGCTGCGCAAATATTCGTGCCCCCTCTTCCTATGAACAGAAAATCATCCAAATAATGCGTTTCCCCCCCCTCCCCTCCCTTTTATTAAGTGCCCATTCGAGGAAGGAACTGAATGCTTCAAAATATGCGCAAGATATGCTGCACCCCATTGGCATGCATTTATCTACGTACACCTGACCTTCAAACTGGAAGCCTAGAAGGAAGAAGCTGTCCGGGTGAACCGGGAGCAACCTGAATGCTGCTTCTATTTCCACCTTTGCCATTAGCGCCCCTTTTCCCGCAGCCCGTGCCAAGCTTATGGCCTGGTCAAACGATACATAAGTTACTGAGCATGCCTCCATGTCCAATCCATCGTTCACTGAGCCTCCTTTGGGGTGCGATAAGTTATGTATTAGGCGAAACTTCCCCAGTTCTTTCTTTGGTACTATCCCCAAAGGGGAGATGATGAGGTTGCTCAATGGGGGACCCTGGTAAGGTCCTGCTATCCTTCCTAATTCGATTTCTTTGTTAATCTTTGCCCTGGCCACATCAGCCCACTCTAAAATAGACTTTGCGTTAGTTGCTGTTCTGGCCCCAATGCGTCCTTGGTAAGGGATGCGGAACCCCTCCAGGAACCCCTGAGCTAGTGTGTCCCTCCCTAATGAGGCTGGGTACTTTCCCAGCCATGTGAGCAAGCTATCAACCTTGATGGGGGAAAACCCCTTGCTATTAAGGCCATTCCCCGGCCCACTCTGCCCCCCCCCTTTCGTTCCCCCATCCCCCATCATTACCAATGCTGGCTCTTGTGCATGCTCCCGTTGCCGTGCGTGCCCTTGCCCCCTCTTCTCTTGATGAATCAATTCTCGAGGCACCTTAAAAGAAAATTGTTTATTTTAGTATACAGTGTTAGTTTTGACAGCAACCACCGCATACATGACGTCAGTTGACCAATGACCCAGATGTTCCCTATTGAGGCCCTTCCCAGTGCTCACTTTGGTTGATCACTTGCCGCTGGCCTTCCCCTGCACCACCGTGCTGGGTGACCATTGTTCCCACAGGCGGAGCAAGCATGTCTGAATTTGCAAGTCGCTCCCCAGTTGCATACCACCTCATTGTAAAATCTGCAGTAAGCCAGTGTCCTTAAGCCCCCGGTGTTCAATCGCCCTGCCCCTGTTGGCCTGGATATTGCTTCCGGGGGGGGCGGCGGTACTGTGTTTGTATTACCCCGGACCGGTTATGGCCCCAAGTTATTGGCCCATGCTGTCGTTTCCATCCGCCCCTCCCTTGGTGCCGCAGGTCTGGGGGCCGTACTTGTGCTGTTTAGCCCTGCCCCTACTGCCGAGCGTCCCCCCCTGCCTCTGCCCAGGGATTGATGCGCCCTCCCGCCAACATGATTGTCCCATCCGCTTGCTCTATTGTCCCACTGGAAGACTCCAGCCAGTCCTCGACCGACTTATGATTCCATTTTAGTTTGGGATCATGTTCCATTCGTAAACGGAATCGCTGGTCTCTCAAAAACCATTCATTTCTGCCTTGTTGATTATATTCATGTATAACGCATGCCCTGTATGCCATCAAGTGTGGGCCCAGGTCTGGGTCCTTTTCGTTAAGTGTCTGGGACAATATCTTAAATGCTGCGAGCCAATTTTCCAGGGTTTCTGCCGGCCTCACTCTTTTTCTGGCCTTGGCTAATTCCCTCCCTCCAGTTCCCCGCAGTGTGTCATTGCCCTTTGTTTCGTGCTCCAAGAGCGATAATATGTCAATGAACTTGCCCTCCCAAATTTCTTGTTTCACCCACTCCGGCAGAAGCCATGCTGAGTAATTGCCCCCAGTTGCTGGCGGTAATTTGGTATTTGTGGCCTCTACCCCGGTGCTGCCAATGATGCTGGTCGCTGGAATGCTGCTTATTGCGCCATCATCCCCCCTGCCATACCCTGCTTGCTCCCGTAGCGGCTGCCCCAGGTGCCTTGTTTGCTTTGGGGGCTGATGTGCCCGTTGCCCCTTGCGCTGCCAACACTGCCCTTACAATTTTTTGGATAAATTCCGACTCACCCTCACTGCCCACAGGCACACTGCCTGGTACCGACCCGGCCCCTTGGTCTGGCAGTGTTATCGCTTTCGGTTGGGCTTTAGGCGGTGGGGCAGGCGGCTGTGCCGGCGTTGGCACATTTGGCACGGTCGCGTGTGGTGCCGGTGTCGCCCCCAACTTTGCTTTCAAAGCTGCCAGTTCCTCCTCCAGGTCCCTTTTTGTCTTTTTTACGTGTGGGCCCCCACTTGTTTTTGCCGTACGCTTCCGGGGGGGCCCCCCTCCTGACCCCCACCAGCAGGTGCATTCTCGTGGGCCCCCGCCCCTTCGCCACTTGTCGAATCCTTATTTTCCGACACGGTTTTGCCCCCCTCTGGGTTGCTTCCCGGGATGGCGGCTACGTTGGTGATTGTCGGGCCCCCCATCCTTGCCATGGCTGCCTGCCACCCCAAGACCTCGGTGAGGGCTAGAAATTCTGCCCAAGATTGTGCGTCCATTCCTCGCCCCGTGTTCGATGGTCCGGCCGCTTCCTCCAATGTCTGGCCGTCTTCGGATAGCACGAGCTCTACCACGTCCAGCCCGGTGTTAACTGCGCTTGTATGTACCGACATGTCGACCTATGTAAAACAAATGTATGGGTCACTGTGGTGTACGTAAAACTTGATTTAGCTGAGCCACCCTGTGCCCTGCATGTCCCTTGCCACCATTCATGTACCCTTTACCCCCTTATGCCCCTTTCTAAAATTATTAACCAACCAAAATAGTGGCGCGCCGCCATGTTGAAGTACCTGGAGTCAGTCCGTTGCGTGGGGGCCCCTTAATGTACCCCCTCAAGGGCTTTCTACCAGCCACGCGTGTGCCCCTACCAGAACACAAACCATACATCCTTTAGCACTTATAATAATCTTCCAACCCAAAACCCACAACCCTCTACCCGTTAACCTCCGCATCCCCCTATGTTTGCTCGACTTTGCCCCACCCTCACATAGCCCGCCCTACGCTGCTAGCAGTTCGAGCCGCACCGATGGTGAGGCACTTCAACGTATTTCCCTGGATTGTTTGGAAGAGAATGGTCTCGCCATCGCTAACTAAATAAGCTTCCCAATGCCCCTACTAGTTCGGCATAACGATATCGTGCCAGGTTTAAACCCAATTGCAGTTCCCCCAAATTAGGATGGACAGGGACCCAGGGAAATGTGGAGCTGGTACTAAATAGTTTGACAATCATAGATGTCCATATATGTATCAATATATACCCATCACGAATCCTGGAAGCATGACAGAGGCCATGTGGCACGAAGTGCGCATGTTCGCCAAAACTGGCTAACTTTTAGAAATCGACAAAACAAGTTCATATTTTGGCACTAGTCATTAATATGTCAAATAGGGTGGGTGCGTTAGGTCCAGTTGTATTAGCAAATATTTTTGCTAAATTTCCTTCCTTCCAGTAATAAGGAACGTTATCAGTCGTTTCCCTTAATAAACAATCCTACCACACCCAAGCCAAGGCAATCATTAGCAACAGAACATGCGGTTGCCGGCCCGATGCTGGAAACGAAATACAGTTTACCCACGTTTAGCGGTCTAGCCGCTCTCCTGCGTGCGCCCGCAAGACCACAATTACCCTAATGCTGTTTCATGCATGTAAGCAAGGTTTTGTCTAACAGCGCCCTCTGTTCTGTGCTCCGGCCAGCCCCTCATCGCATGTCTACGCTGTGGGCCTTCGCATGTTTTTGCCTTGCGTCCCCGGTACCCCACGCTCCCGCTTCCCGCCCGTGCCACCATTTCATTCAATTGCTGTGGCACTAATGCCGTGCCCCCTCGCATCCATGGACCCTTCCCGGTCCCGCACCTGTGCACTGTTTCACCATCAGGCGCATGTTTGCCCTCCGCCCCGCAATGGAACCCTGCCACCCTGCCCCTAACTTTTCTGCCTTATAGCCTGCATCTCGCTTAAACGGAAAGCCCTCCTCCCAGCTTGTTAGGAGCCCTTGCAACACATTGTTTACCTGCCTGCCAACATTACTATGGACCCGCTCTGCAACCTGGAGCCCCGGGCTGTGCACGTGCCCTTTTTGCACGTGATTGGAACCGTGGGACCCACTTCGTTCCAACTACTCTCTGTTATGTCGCCATGCTTTAGGAACTTGCTGACTATACTTCGACCATGCATTGGCCGAGATTAATTAAGCACACGCCCCAGGCCGCTTTCGACTACATTAGCCCTGGTAACACTGCGCCCAAACCTTATTACCGTCGGCACCGGGAGCATATATATATTGCCCTCATTATGATTATTCCGCAACCTGCCCTAGCGCTACGCACTCCATGTCTTGGTCCCCGCGTGCGGGCGCAGTCGGCTCCGACACTCCTCTACCAGCGACACCCCTTAAGCCCGCCTCCCCCCCGGCCGAAACGCATCACCGAACTCCGTCCACCGCTCAGCTCCACGCCCCCCCAGCTGCGCTGCTAGGCCCCCATCCACACTCGACTACCGACACCCCTGAAGAGCTCCCCGCAATGGCATGCCCGCCCCCACCTCACTGCACAATGCCCACTAGGTCCGCACAACCCCCCGGCCGAAAAAACATCCTATCTGTTGGTCCCCGCATGAGGTCGCAAACGGCTCCGACACTCCTCAAACAATCCCCTAGAAGAGCTCCCCGCAATGGCCGGCTCGCCCCCGCATTACTGCACAAAACACCGCATTACCCGAAAACATCACCCCCGCATAAACACTCTTGTTGAAATATACACTCGATCCGCCCGCGACGCAGCCCTGCGAGCAACCCTGAGCCCCGGCGACCGATACCACACATGCGCCTCCCCCCCCACCGCGACCCGACCATTCCAACCGTCTTTCCCCCGTCCCCCCTTGCCCCTCGCCATCTCCCCGCCCCCCACATAAACGAGTCTAGGTTCTCCCTTGCACCCACCTATATACGTTTCTTCCGGAACCGACCACCGCTGCTACTGGAACCTCCCGCGATCTCCTCCGCGACCTCTGGTAACGACGCGAGCACCTTCCTCCTGTACCCGACGCGGGAACGCCACCAGCACCTCCTGTAATCCTCTCGCCGACCTCCAGCAAACGCGAAGCGCGTACCGTCCTCCCACTCCCCGACGACGATCGAAACGAAACAGAGCTCCAGTGAGGCGGGAAACCGAGGGAGAATGTGTGATTGTTCACACAAGCCTGTGCCTTTATGGGCCGGCTTCTCCCCGGTTTCCCGCCCCGCCCCTCCGCTTTCGCGCGCTTCAGGGGGGCGTGCTCCGTGTGCTTCGCATCCTCCCGCCCCCCTGACCCGTTGACCCTTGTGGAGGGGGGGAGGGTGGCTGGACCGCCCCCCACTAAGGGGCGGCGCCCGCCATGCCAGCTTCCCTGGCGCATTCGCCCGCCAGTGCTGCCAATCGTTTGGTCGATATATTCCCCCTCTCTCTTCGTTTTATTTCACTGTGTCGGTTCTGATCGAATTCTGCGTTTATGTATTCCAGCTCTGCTCCAGCTCAGTTCTTTTTTCTGTTCCATTTCTGGGTGTGTTCTATTTTGAGCTCTGCGCTGGCTAGTATGCGCAGGTGATGTTCCAACACTTTAGGCTAGTTTTGTTCCAGTTTTGTGCCGGCTATGTTGCAGCACAGTGCTCGTTCTGCACGGGTGTGTGCCAGTTGTGTGTGGGTTCCAGCACTGTGTGTGTATTTTTACAGCTCTGTCCTGCATTTCTCGAGCTAGTGCTGGGGTTGTGTTTGTCCCGTGCGGGTGCTCTTGCAGTTCGTTGTTGATTTTGTTACAGCTGTGCGCTTGTTCATTTCCGCCTCTGCGCCGGCTCGGCTTCCATCCACCTCTGGTTTTGTCGCAGTTCTGCGCTGTGTCTGTGCCCGCGCTTTTCTGTTTCTACTCCCTCTCTGGGGTAGTTCTTTTCAAGCTGGTTGCTGAACCCCCTAACCCCCACCCCCACCCCCACCCCAGTTTCTGCATTATCCTGCACCAGTCCTTGTTTTTCCCTATCTCTATTTAATACCACTGACATGGTTTTGTTCCCACCTCTGCTGGTTTTGTTGCACTTTCTTTTGGTTGGGGAAATCCTGGCACATGCCTTTTCACCCATACATCTTTAGACGCCCCAGTCCGTTCATTTTGATGTAAAAGTACACATTATTCACATGTGAATAATAGCAACACCCTGCTCGGCTAAGCGCATTTATAAGTGCAGTTGGGTTCCCGTTGTATCGGTGGTGTGTGTGTGTGTGTGTGTGAAGTCAGCCGTCGATGCCAGTCCAGTTCCCACCTGTAGGTGGCAGCAGAGCAGCTTCGCAGCGTCCCAGCAGCAACAGCACAGAGATTCTCGCAGCAGGGGCAAAGCGCATGAATCTAGCCGCCCGCTGCCTTCCCAATCCACATTTATCCGGCCGGGGCATCACTTCCTGATACCGGGAGGTGTGGGCCGCTCCGCCCAGAGTCGTGCGGCTTCTCTGAGAGTGGTTACTGGAAGCAGTATGTAAAACCGGCAGCGTAACGTGAGAGCGAAGCCGCCGCCCCCTCCCTGTGAGCAGCGGAGGAGGAGGAGAGGGAGGTGGTGGGGGAGGCAGGCAAGGATGGGTGCTTTGTCACGAACACGCCAGCAGGTCGTGTAGACCAGACACCTTCCTCTCCCGGGATCTCTGCAGAGTAGACGCGCTCAGAGCAGAGAGGGGGGAGCCCGGGCAGAGCTCAGCCTGCGCCTGCTGCCCATAACCTGAGCTCGGGCACAGCCTTGCCCCGCGGCAGAGGAGACGCTTGGCTACCTGTGGCCCCTGCTGCAGATAACAAGGAGCCGGAGAAGACCGGGCACAGCTCCCAGAGAGCCTGAACATCCTGGCCACAGAGCCCCTCCAGCAGTTGCGGTGCATACTAGCGGAGCAGAAGCTCGGCGAAAGACCTCCCCATCCAGAGCGCGGCACTTTTCCCAGGAAAGGAGACGCTTGGCCAAAAGGTGACCCCTCTTCCCCTGCCTCTGCGCAAATTAGGACTTTGGACCCTGCAGAGCCCCATGCAGCCTGCTACGCGAAATCCGGAGAAGCTTGGCCACGGGGCCAGCTGATCCAGGAAGGGAAGCTTGCTCGCCGAAACTACCCCAGGCTGCCGCTGCGTATCCGCTCCTGGCATGGACTGAGCCGAAGCTGTGCCAAGGGAGAGCGCAGGTCCAGTCTGCTGCCGCAGTGCATACACCACCGGGGGCATTAACCTGCTGCCATGCGCTAGACGGCTTCGCCCCCTTCTCCGCGCAGGTAAGCTCCGCACTCTGCCGCTTCTGGCATCACCTTCTAGGCTGTCTGGTGTGTGTATTGTCTTATAACCATATGTTCTTACCTGTGAAGGTCTAACTCTAACATTACGTTGTGGGGTGGGAGGGCCTTCGGGGCAGCCGTCTGCGATGACCGGGCTGTCTTCACTCTCCACTTCAAAAGAGTGCGGCATAGTTTAGGGGCGCGTAGGTTATGGTTCACACCCGTGTCTGAAAGAGATGTCTCCATTCGCTACCACTTAACACCCCCTTCAAAACGGGGGGCGAGGGGGGGGGCTCCAGTCCATCCGATTCGAACCCAAAGGCGAGAGAATGCTTACCTTGGTCCCTTCCTATTTGCATGTATTGGGGGCGGGCGGAGGGGGGCATCCCCGCCAGGCGCTGCAGAAAGGGGCCGCCGCATTGCTGCCGGGGAACAGTCATTGTGTTTTTACAGACCGTCATGATATGGCAGTCGATACATTGGGAGCCGAGCTGGAAACATTACATTGGCGCCGCGCTTCAGGGGCAGGATAGAGATTTGCTGAAAGCTCTTTAGCTCCTGCTTGTAGCCCAGAAGAGCCCGGCTAAGCTTGGGAACAAAAGGTTTCCGGGAGCCGCATCTGGCCGTTCAGCCCAGCTGATGTCATCCAAACATACCTATGTGACATTAACTCTGTGTGTTGGGGAATGTGTATAAAGGAGCATTGGGGCACACCCAGAAGACCTGTCCAGGCAATGGGGCCTATAGAATGCATGGGGGGGGTTTGCATCGTGACTTGCAGAATGGGTTACATTAGCCCCTCGTTCTCCTGGGCCAGATGTTAACCCCTGCAGTTGCGCTCCAGACCGAGCAGAGTTAATTCAATTCCCTAGACCCCGGCTCATGCCTAGGAGGGCACGCCTGTGTCGGTGGTGATCCCTGCTTACACCCGAGCTCCTAGTAACCTGTTATCCGGAAGCATGGAGGCTACGCTGCACAAGGCTGTAGCTTCTTTTGTGAAGGGGCCGTGCTGGTGCAGCGGGACTGCATAGTAACCACTGGATTCACAGCTGGGCGCTGAAGCCCTCTGTTGAAATGAAGAGGTCTCATTAAGCTTGTGGTTTGGCCAAGCATCCTTGAAAGCCGGTTCCACAGATTCGGGAAGGAGGCAGTTGTGTCGGAATGAAATCCCCCCCGCGCCGCCCTTGCCTGGGCCCTTGACTCTCCACCTGATGCACTGGAGAGCTTCGAAGACCAGCCTGAAGGTATTGTGCGCGGAGCCAGCCATAGACACACCAGGCTGGAAAGGAAATTCCCTCCCACCATCATTGCCAGTCAGCCTTTGAGAACCCCATAGGAGCATGTGAGCCAGGAAGTAACTGCTTGCGTTGTCTAAATAGTCTGTGGTGTTCAGTTTCCTTCCATCTGCCTGATGGTTGAGCCCCGGCTCGACCCTGGGCTCTGAAACCTGGTGAATAGCCTCTGCTCTCTCCAAGCTGATGTTTTTTTCGTGTATAAGAGTGCCAGTAGTTGCTCCCAGCTTTCCTCTTTCTAGGCCCTGGCCATTGAGGGCCCAGGAAGTAAGTTGAATTGACCTCGAATTCTACCCAAACCTGATCCAAAGACATGCTCACATCAATAGAACGGTATCAGGTAATAATGTCCCCATACAGAATGTCCCCGGGAAAAGCCATTGGCAACATTATATATGGTGACACTATGTATTGAGGCGGGTTGCGGGGATGCCCCCAGCTCCCCTTGTAATAATAATGAGAAAATGTGGGGGGGGGTACCCTGAAAGTTCAATGTAATAATGTCTCTGCAAAAAATAACAGTGACTTTTTGTCAGGGGACATTATTACATGGAACCAATAGAACACATAGCACAATAGAGTGCCAGGCTGAAAAGTAAGACCTGTACCCTACCCGTCCCCCCACAGGACATGGCTTGCCGCAGGTGCCTTTCACGCAGTCTCTTCTTGTCTTCGCCAGACCCTGGGCATGGCAGCCTCACAGTTGCCAATGTTTCGGTTGTTTTGTGGGAGAAATTAAAAAAGCTGCCAGGCAATAAAGGCAAGCTGGCAGGCTTCAGGGGTTCAGCTGCAGGCCATCACGCAGCCACACACACTTGTCATACCTGTGTATCACTCTCAAACTGCCCTCACGCACATATGCCCTCCTCTGCCCCCAAGCTGCCACAAGGACTTTCCTTTTCCCCTCTACGCGGTCTCAGCGCCAGGGCCCTAATATTTGCTAGCACTCCTGTGGAACTGCGGGTGGGCAGTTACCCGCCACTGCTGCCGTCACCACCCACAGCTGCTCCCCACAGTGTCGACATATTTTGGGGTTACAGGTCAGCTTCCCCCCTGCACATTGTGGTTGATGGCTGCACTATCACCAAATGAAAGTGAGTCTGAGACAATAAGTGGCTAAACCCTGGCAATCCCCCTCCCGCCCCCCCCCCACACCCACAAATTAAGCACTGCACGAAAGGGACGCGGGCGTGCACTGCCAGAGGCGTCAGGGGGTTAAGTGTTTCCCTAGACGCAAAGGTCAGCATATGCTCTTAAAGTGACAGAAATTGACTATTTAAATAGATAGATGTGTTCAGTACTAAACGTTGACAGTAGAATGAGTACCGGCACATTGGGTACTTCCGACTCTGACTTTATAGCGCTTAAAATCTGAAGGAGCCTGACCTAACATATACATTCATATTTTAGAACAGGCGCTCTACTTTCGCCAAAGTGTCCCCGCGTTGATTGGCCGGGGGTGTCGCTCCTTGTCCCCGATTGACGCTAGTGTTTTGTTGAGTGCTGACGGCCCCCCTCTTCCGCGGGAGGTGGGAGACTTGTTTGCCGGCGGTCGGCTTACACGTCGGCGAGAGCACGGCGGTAATGGATAGCAGCGGGCCCCAGACTCCGTGGAGCCGGGAGCCCTCCCTCCCCCATCAGTTAGTGGGGGGTCGAGGGGCGGGCCCCACCAGGGGCATAGCATGGTCAGGGGTTTTAGCTGCGAGGTGGAGGACGTGCACACGCTTGAGTCTCGTTTCTGAACACATTCTGAACTCCCAAGACGTCCCGTGTCAGGCGGGAGCAGCGCGCCCAGTCCTGGCTCGTGTTTGGGCACACGCTGTCTTCTTTTTTTTCTGCCAGTGTACAAGCAGGGCGACAAGTTCAAGAATTCTAGGACTCAGGGCGCTACCTATGGCTGCCACCCAGGTTCTCGCAGACTCAAGTCAAGTTGCCCCCTGAAAGCTGTGAGCATCTCATTCGGCCCCTTCGCAGACCCAAACTGTAAGGGCAACCCAGAACTGGGCGAGCCACTTGCACTCCCGCCCCTGGCCAGCGTGAGAGCTCCGGCAGCGGCCTCTGTGCGTGACGCGGTTCTGTGAAACTCCTCGCCTGTTAGCCGAGAGCGGTGACTGTGTGGGGCTCGGAATAGCTTAGTGTGTGACACAGGGCGGGGAAGAGGCCTGGTTGCCCAGTGCGTGCGTGTTTGTTGAGAAAGAGAAGCGGTGCATGTGATCATGAAAGGCTGGGTGTGTTTGAGATACAGAGCGACACTGTGCTGTGCAGGGCCGGGTGTCTGGGGTGCGTGACCTCGCCGCTTCCCTCTGCGTGTTTGGGAGGCGGCCTGAGCGCTGGCAAACAGAAGCGTGGCACGTGAGGCTCTCGCGGCAGCTGCTGAGTACACACACACACACACGGCATGCGTGCCAGGATGTGATCACGCAGAACGGAACATGGGTCCTGTCGGATTGTTACACAGGGCTATGCAGCCCGCCCACATCGTTGTGTGGGCAGACCGCCGTTGCGGTCTCTATTCCCGATAGGGAAGTGACGTTGGGTTAGGGAGGGGGCGGGACAGGGAAAGGGAGTTTCATGTGGGATAAAATAAAAAAGAAGGTCGCACGACTCCCCGGCTCCCGTCTGCCTTATTACGCGGTTAGGGGACCCGCGTCAAAACCCTACAACTGGCGACGAGGATATTACGAACCCGTAGGAGAGCGGGTGAGGCACGTCGGCGCAACGCCGTAGAAGCTCAGCGGAGGTCCGCAGTCGAGCGGCGTGGCGCGTCGGCGCACCTCCCAGTGCCAGCTGCGAGGCCGCAGGCACGGGCGGCCGCAGCATTAGGAGCTGCGAGGAGCGGGTGCGGAGGCGCCTGCAAAACAGCACGCGCAGGCCCGGAGGCAAGTCGCCAGGGTCCCGCCCCTCCCCCACTTCTACACGCGATCGGCGGGAGGCCCAGAGGGGGGCCTCAAGAAAAAAAAAAAAAAAAAAAAAATTTTTTTTTTCTTATTCTTGCTGAACTCGGCACCAACAAGGCCGGCGCACGCACCAGCCACGCCAGAGCTGGCAAAGAGGCTACCCTTCGCCACGAGGCACCGCCGGCACGCACCAGTCTGTGTGGATCACAAGGGCAAGTTACAGCCAGAAAAGAGGCGGCACATTGCCACACGGCGCGACCGTCACAGCGACCATGTCAGGCCCAGCAAGTCCCGTAGCCTCCTCGTCAGATGGTTCGGGAGCAGCGAACGATGGAAATCAACAGGCACCGATTTCAGGTACGGCTGCCCATAACCTACCACTACCGGGCCCATTTGATGTGCGAGACACTTCTAATCTAGGACCCAGATGGGTCATATGGCTCAGGGATTTCAAATTCTACACGGGGGCAATAGGACTGACAGACAACGCAATGCTAAAAAACACCCTCTTCATGACAGTAGGCCCCGCTGTCAGGGACATCGCAGGCGAACTGATGAACGTAGACACCGTCACCTATGCGGAGCTACATGGAAAATTATCGGAATACTTCACGCCCCATACGAACATTGACTACGAGCGCCACGTCTTTCACACCACACGACAGGAGAAAGGGGAATCCCTCGACAATTTTGTGATGCGCCTACGCATCAAGCTGAAGTACTGTGAGTTCCACAAGTACTCTAATGATGAGGCATTAAGATCTCAAGTTATAGCAGGCTGCATCTCACAGCCATTCAGGAAACAGCTGCTCCAGAAACAAAGGTCCCTGGAGGAAATCCTTGCACTGGCCAGGATGGAAGCAGCAGTGGAATCGCAACTCGACAGTCTAGGCAAGGTCACTATTCAACACCCGCCACCGACCGCTGAGTCCATCAATAAACTATACACGGCCCCCCCACAGAGTGGGAAAGGAACGGACGCCACGTGCTACAGATGCGGATTTGAGTATCCGCACGCGGGAGACTGCCCTGCACTGGGACAGAAGTGCGCTGCATGTGGCGGAATGGACCACTACAGAGCCGTATGCAAAAATCCACCGGGGCAGGGACCCAGCAAAATGAGACACCTAGAGAGAAGGAGAAGCTCGCGACACAGCCCACCAGCAGGCAGAGGTGAGGAAGACCAGCCAGGACCCAGGAGAGAAGAAAAACCACGAAGGAGCGCATACACCAGAGACGACAGAAGGCCCCCGGACGGATCGAGGCGATCGCAAAGAAGACGGTTCGTCCGGTACATCGAGATGAGATCCCCATCAGGCAGTGAATCAGTATCATCAGAGGATGATCAACGGAAAAAAGGATATGTGTGGGCTCTCAACAACGCCACAGCCACCCAGCACAGCCCAACGCTCCAGCTTCAAGTAAACAACACACCGTTAGAATTCCTTATAGACACGGGAGCAACTGTTAATATCATAAGTGAACAGGCGTACAACTCGCTCCCCAGCCCCCCAAAGATCCGGAAGGCGACAGTGGACATATACCCCTATGGCGCCACGGCCCCGCTGCCATGCAAAGGAACCATATCAGCATGGTGCGTGCACAAATCGCACGCCGCAAAAATCACGCTACACATCTTGAAGACTGAAGCCAATAGCGGGTGCATTCTCAGTTTCAAGACTGCCGTCGAGATGGGTCTAGTGCATATCCTATATCAGTTAATGGCCAATAAATACTTTGCCAGACCGGATGCCATCGAGCAAACATTCCCCAACCTGTTCAAAGGCCTAGGAAAATTAAAGCATCGCAAGGTACAGTTGCACATAAACCCGAGGATACCGCCCGTAGCCCAACACTACAGGGGCATCCCGATAAACATACAACACCAGGTCGAGGAGGAGCTGGACAAACTGATTAAACTCAACGTGATTGAACCAGTCTCAGGACCCACTCCATGGGTATCCCCCATCGTCCCCGTCCCCAAGAAATCACCGGACGGATCCATACGCCTGTGTGTCGACATGAGGAGGGCCAACGTGGCCATCGAAAGGGAAAGACACCAGGCGCCCAGAATTACGGACATGATACACCTGCTCCACGGGGCCCAGGTCTTCTCGAAACTAGACCTCACCAAAGGCTATCATCAGATAGAGATTGAGCCCGAATCCAGGTACATCACGACATTTGTTACACACCTGGGTTTATTTCAATATAAGAGACTTAGCTTCGGGATATCCTCTGCCGCAGAAATATTCCAGGAGGAAATACACAGAGTCATCAGGCACGTGCCCAACTGCCTGAACTACTCCGACGATGTCCTCGTTTTTGGAAAGACACAGGAAGAGCACGACATTGCTCTCCACAGAGTGTGCGCTGCACTGCAAGAGGCAGGACTAACGCTCAACAAAACCAAATGCGAGTTCGGGAAAGGCTCTCTACGATTCTTCGGACACATATTTTCCGATAAAGGGATGCGACCAGACCCGGAGAAAGTGGCGGCACTCAACTCAGCTACGCCCCCTACGAACACGACGGAGCTTCGATCTTTCTTAGGACTGGCCAGCTACTGCTCCAGATACCTAAAGGACTACGCAACCATCAGTAACCCGCTGCGCCTCCTAACGCGCAAGGATCAACCATACACCTGGTCCACGGACTGTCAAAAGGCATTCGAGGCGATCCGCGATGCCATCTCCAAAGCCGAGGACATGGCGTACTACGACGCCAAAAGACACACCGAAGTGATAGTGGACGCCAGCCCCGTGGGTCTGGGCGCCATACTAACGCAAGTTGACCCGCTGGACCCGACAAATATATTCGTGGTCGCATACGCCAGTAGGAGTTTAACCCCGACAGAACAAGCCTACTCACAAGCGGAAAAGGAGAGCCTAGCAGTGGTATGGGCATGCGAGTATTTTCATCTGTTCGTATATGGCAAGGAGTTCACCATCATCACCGACCACCAGGCACTGATCACAATATATGGTGACCCCAAAGCACGGATGCCGCCCAGAATAGCCAGATGGGGCCTAAGACTGCAGGATTACAAATTCGTTATTAAGCACAGGCCGGGAAAGGAAGATAACCCCGCGGACTATCTATCACGTCACCCGATTGGCCCGGCCACACCACTCCCATCCATCGCTGACGAATATCTCAACTACGTAGTGCATCATCTACAACCACTACCAGTCAGTTGGGCAGACATCATTGCACACTCGGAACAAGATCCGGCCCTACGCATCGTGCGACACTGCATACAAGCAGACAGAAGGGCGCACATGCGTCAACAGGCGCAGCATGAGGCGGAAGAGGTCCGAGCAGACGTCAAACTAATAGACCATGTCCGGGACGAACTTTCCATCGTCGACGATCAAATAATACTCAAAGGGTGCAAAGTACTCCTTCCGAAATCGCTCCGCACCAGAACAATCCAGGTAGCACACGAAAGCCACCGGGGAGTGGTGGCCACCAAGAGACTACTGAGGGAAAAAGTGTGGTTCCCCAAACTGGACTCAATGGTTGAGGAAATCATAGGTCAATGCACAACGTGCGCACAGGTAGCACCGCCCCCGCACCCAAACCCACTCCACATGTCGCCACTACCGAAAAAGGTATGGGAAGAACTGGCGGTGGACTTCTTTGGACCCCTAAGAAATGGCACATATGTGTTAGTGCTAATAGATGAACACTCACGATTCCCGGACGCACAGATCGTTGATAGCACAGCAGCAACGAGCGTCATCCCGGCACTAGATCGCATGCTGTCCACATATGGAATACCCAGGATCATCAAATCTGACAACGGAGCGCCATTCATGAGCACAGACTTCGAAAACTTTGCGAAGTATATGGGCTTCCACCACAGGAAGATAACCCCGCGATGGCCTCAGGCCAATGGAATGGTTGAGAGGTTCATGGCCAACATCAAGAGAACTCTGCAAATAGCGACCATCCTCCACAAACCTTTTGAACAAGCACTGTATCAGTTCCTCAGGGACTATCGCCACACCCCCCACAGTACAACGGGCGTCTGCCCCGCTGATCTGATGTTCCGCAGGCCAGTACAGACACGGCTGCCAGAGGATGCCCGCGCAGCCGAAGCCACGCCCCTGGAAACAGAGGCCAGAAACAAGGATGACACCGCCAAAGCCAAAATGAAGGACATGGCGGATCACAAAAGAAAAGCACAGGAGTCTAATGTGGAATTGGGAGACCAAGTGTGGTTACGGCAACCAAAACAGCGCAAGGAGGACGCCACATTTGCACCGGAACCGCTGACGGTCACGCAAAAGAAAGGTACAATGATCACGGCCCAGAGGACCGACCAGTCCTCCGTTACAAGAAACATATCGTATTTCAAACCCAAGAGGTACTACACGGATAATACGTTACATCAAGAAGCCGACAGCGAAGATGACATCGCCCTTGACAGGTACTACGTGGAGGAGAGTGAGTCCTCAGAAGGTGAGGACTGGTCACCACCCCCGGGTCAGGATGAGCACACACCGGCCAGCAGAGGTCGCCCTCAGAGAAGTCGCTTCAAGCCCCAGAGACTCATAGAAGAAATGGAGTAAGTTGCAAAGAGACATGTGGTTGTTTAAAAAGGGGGGAGATGTCGGATTGTTACACAGGGCTATGCAGCCCGCCCACATCGTTGTGTGGGCAGACCGCCGTTGCGGTCTCTATTCCCGATAGGGAAGTGACGTTGGGTTAGGGAGGGGGCGGGACAGGGAAAGGGAGTTTCATGTGGGATAAAATAAAAAAGAAGGTCGCACGACTCCCCGGCTCCCGTCTGCCTTATTACGCGGTTAGGGGACCCGCGTCAAAACCCTACAGGTCCAGGGAGTGCACACGGTAAGATAACGTGGCTTGAAGTGGCAAATGAGGCCATCTACGCGCGAGACTCCATTCAAGTCAATGGGGCCATGTAGACCTTTGTGGATACACACGTGAGGTATGTGGACCAGCACATGCTGTTGAGCTCCTTGTTCATTAGGGTGGCCAACTGTCCCGGATTTCGCGGGATTGTCCCGCAATTAGGGACTCCGTCCCGCCGTTTGCAGAGTGGCTGTGCAGAACGCAGGTTGTCCCGACTTTCGTCAGTATAACCTGCATCCAGCACAGCCACTCTGCAAACTGAAGTGGCCATGAACACAGCACGGCGCTGCCGCCTGCTGCTTTCTTTCCCCATGGCTCTACAGCTCGAGCTGTAACGCTCCACACCTGGCTTAATTGAAATGCTAATGCTTTGTTCCTGAGGTCCTGTTTGAAGTTAAAAAACGTGACCATCACCTCCCAAGGACAAAACATTTGCATTTCCATTAAGCGCCATTAAAAAAAATGTACATTAAAAAGGGGCGGGCCAAACATGAATGACGTTGTGGCGTCATCGCTGCCTTGTGGGCAAGTGTCCCGTGAAATACTATTAAAGAGTTGGCCACCCTATAGTTGTGTGATCTGTTGATCGCGTGCACGATTGCTTGCCACAATGCGAGATCACAGTGTGTATTTTCAGAGTGATAGGGGCAGTGTACGTGAGCCCGTTAGTGTACGCATGTGTGGGATAGAACTGTTTTAATCATGTATACTTCGAACTTCCGTTTCTACATGTAAAAGGGTGAGTGTGTGCCAGGGACGCAATGTCATTGGGCTGACCAGGCTGAAGCCCCCAACCCCCCAAATGTTAGCTGAGGGGCGGGGTTTCCTTGCACTTTAACAGTTCAAAGGATCAGGAACATGCTTCTGGGTGCATTTTGATGCTTCAGAGGCAAATCTATCTGCTCAGGTCAGATGATCAAGCACATTTCACAGAGTCACAGCCCTCCCTTCCCCCCCACCCCAGACACACTGGCTGTGTGTTCCTGGCCATAATGAACTCCACAACACGTTTCTTTTGTCATCAGAACCCTAGCCTTACTTGTGCTTAATGGTGAATTTACAACTGAAAGACCACCAGTCACCTTGCAAATCTGTGACAGTTAAAGCAAGCAACACAATAAAGCACCCTTTGAAAATGTGTTCATACCCATAATGTCTAATAGCTTCATATGCTAAAAGATAAAAAAGTGTGCTTTGATGTCCTTAGTTGAATGTTCTTAAAACCATGTTAATGTTGAAGGATATTTATACCGCGCACTATCACAACCAGAGTGGTCCCCTGGCCCTCTGGCGGCTCTGAAAAATGGAGAAAGGGGGGGGTGGGGGGTAGTTAGTGGAAATAAGCTGGAAAAGTGCAAGAGAGCAGTGATTTGCTGTTGGCAGCCTCAGCCCAGTGGGTCCGTTGGCTGGGCTTGGGGTGTTTTACGGTCAGTAGTCCTCGTGTGCTGTTGTGCAAGTCTATGTGTGGCTTGTTTTGTTGTTGCACTGTAGTGAAGTTTGTGCTGATTGCTGTATTTAGGCTTGTGGTTGTGTTTGGTTAGAGTTTGAGAGGTGTATGCAGAGGACTGAAGTTGCATAACAGCACGCTGGAGGTCTGTGACGAATCTCCAAACCTAATTGAGTTTATGACGCAATTTATTTTATTGTGTGTCTTAAAGCACTGAAAATAAAGTGGGTAAATAGATAATTTGCCTTTTGCAGCTTATAGTTTTCCATTCAGGATGTGGAAAATAAAGATACACTGATTTTATTTGGGCCCGACATGCTGCTTTAAGGATTTACATCTTGTTGTGATGCTTTACTATGCACTTTGTCTATAAGATAGTATTATGTAGGTCTTGACACCCAAAACTTAAATATTTGTTCCAAGTACAGCGTGGGAAAAGGTGGCTGTGCCCAAATTGCAGCGTGGGTTAAAATCCCTGCTTCGCTGTTTAGAGTAAGGGTGTGATCCCGGGCGAATAATGTAATCTCACCCCGACTTCAACTGCAAAAATTGGAGTGCTTATAAGTGATTACGTTACAATAGGACTGTTTTAATAAGTTTAGAGACAAACTGGTGTACCCTAGTGCTCCTCTGCCAGTGGCTCCAATACTGTCACATAGAATTTCATTATTGCTGCACTGGCCCTCCCTCAGTCTCATATCACTTGATTTGACAGGCAGACATAGTCTCACCAGCCAGTGCACCAGAGATTCTAGTATGGCGGACTAACTGTGGTAGAACCAATATTACATTTTCTCCCCTGTTGCTCCCAGCCACTGAATTTGCCTGGGCCGTCCAGAGTACTGCCCCACACTCTGCAATGTCCTGTTATGCTATGATATTGAAACTTTCATTGGACACCGTCTGCCATTTTCACACTTTCTAGAACCTTCAGGGTCTGCAAGAAGTGGGTGTTTTCAGACGTAAAGGGGAGAGTTAACTGATTGTAACATAGAAGCTGCACTAGAATAGTCTCATTACAATGAGTAAAGAAGTTAGATGCCCCTAGACAAGTAAGTTTGCAACTCCACTGTCTCTGAAGTTAGCGCCTCTCCCAACATTTAAAGGGTTAGCCCCGGCATAAACTTCAGCCTAGGTGCACCCGTGGATGCGCGCACCTGCATTTTGTTAGGCAGAGAGGTGAGGGAAGCCTCTCCCCGAAACTGGTGCTGATAACATCTTTACTGTGTTAGTTCAGAAAAATATACTTAACAAACCCAGTAAAACTTTAAAGCTGCTTCTTTCAAGAAAGACTTCCATCGCCTCTCGGCATATTGCGTTTTAAAATATACTGTTTGATAATTGGTCCCCAAACCAGACCAATGGGTTGGGGGGTAAAACAGTGGCGACAGGGCCTCCAAGTTTGCCCTGCCTATTTTCTGAAGTGGCCCCTCCCATCACCACTTAGCCCCCCCCCCCCTTGTTGGTTTTTTGCGCTCGCCACTGGTGTATGTGCAAGGGGGCTGCCAAACATAGCCCTGGTTTGGAGTCATACTGCGGTTGTCTTGGGGCATTGCATGTTTGTAAGGAAAGCTGAGGGTATGTGTCAGACGTAGGGAATTATTGAATGTCAGTCAGTCATGGCATAGTGTGGTCATCACACATGGTGCAGCAGTCACATTCATGTGTGTACGGTGACAGTCAGGCCTCAGAAGCTGACATTCCCTAGTTTCGAAATCTGCCAATGAATGCCTACCTCCCATCAAAGAGAGGCTCGCCTCTGCCCCTCCTCGACCCCAACTCCGGATATCCGCACTGCCCGTCTGCCTAGCCAGAGCGCACAGTATTCGAACCCTGCACCCCTGCCTCAAACGGCGAGGATCAAACGTGCCGCCCGACCGGATCCAAACTGCACATGGAAATGTTTTTGTGAGGGCCTCGCTGAGCCGTGCCCAAGTCCCCCCCGCATTTTCGTTTCCACATCCAGATTTACTGTAGTGATAGAGGCATGTTTGTGAGGTGGAAAAATGCGCCCGGCGTGGCTAATGCGCTGCGTGTCCTATCCAGAGGCGAGGCGGGGTACCTGCAGGGCGTCTCTGGTGTCAGAGGAGACGTCAGCGCAGGCCTCGGGAACTGACCGGACCTGTTTGTGAACTTTGTGTGCGTAATGAGCTGGGATATCCACGGCTTAGGTGGGTCACGTTCTGCCATCCAGACAGGAGGGTTTTTTAATTGAGGTTTTGAGGGCAGGAGGGAGCGCCCGTCGCGTTACACTGTATGATGGCCTGACCAGATGTCCCGGTTTTGGCGGGACAGCGCCGGAATTAGGCCTCCGCCCCGACAGGTTTTTTAAATTTAAACCCTGTCCCAGTTTTGGGGAAAAGGGGATTTGGGTGCCAGTCGCCGTTTTTGGGAAAAAGGGAGGGTCGGCAACAATTATAAATTAACAATACATTAAACTACGCACATGATTTTGCCATGGCAGGCTAGGATCGAACCCCCAACGCATTGACTGATTTTGCCAAAGAGACCAATTGGTAAATGAATGAACAGCAATGCTTGTAACATGCATCGAAACAAAGCTCTTTATTATTAGCACCGGGGCGGGGAACCAATCAGGTTACTCGAAAGGTGGGCTGAAACCACTAATCTCAAGCCTGTGTTCCGAGCAGCCTACTGGCTGCTTCCCCAGCCTGCAGTGCCATATTACCCTGACCCTCCTTTTAAAAAAAACAATTTTTCCCTCCACCCCCACCCTACTTACCTGTCTTCAATGGTGACATCAGACCCTTTTCCGCTGCCACCATGCTTCTGCTGTCTCTCCATAGTTGCTGTGGACATGGAAGAGGGCCTCCGTATGGGGCTCTGCCTTCCATTACCATGGTGTCCATCTTTAGATAGTATTTTTATTCATTGAATAGGACACGCGCGGCATCCCGTTCAATGAATGAAAATACTTTTCTTTAGCACCCCTGGTTACCGCTTGGGTAGCCCAGGGTGCTAACAGCCTTAAGACCCTCTAGGGCGGGCTGGATCGGGTCATATCGGTCCAGGGACCCTTGTTAAAAGCCGTCACTTTGCGCGGCCCTTTAACTCAGCCCCGGGCCGATAAGAGCTGGTCCGGCCTTCCGGATCATGTCTTCAGGCCATATTCATAGAGTGTTGGTAAACATTTCATGTGGGCTGGGTGTGATGTGCTTTAAGTGGTGTGAGAAATCGAGGGGGGGTGCTGTAGCGAGGGAGTGCGGTCTGAATGTTGTGTGTGTGATGCAGTGGATATAGTGTGCGAGACAACGGCTAATGTGAGACCGAGAGGTAGGGATAATGTGTGGAAAAGAGACGCTTGGTGAGACTAGGAGAGCGAGTGCCATGTCAGGTATAACCACCTTTACACCCTACAAATGTTTTGGTCTTCACCCACCCACCCCAGGCAGCATAGGGAGCGGGGAGGCATCATGCGAATGGTAGGGTAAAGGATTTGGAGGGTGAACAGGTTGGCTGCTCGTGGACTAGCTAGTGTGTTACCCTGGGGTAGGGAGGGTGCTGTGTAATACTCAAGTAAAACAGGTAACGTGAAAGACTGTGTGGCGTGTACATCTGGCAGAGACCATGTAAAGTGTGTGAGGCTGTGAGGGAATGGGATGGTACATAAAAGAGTGAAACAGTGGCTAGTGTGTGAAACTGGAAATATGCGCAGTGCTGTGTGAAGCTGAGGGACATGCATTGGTGGGTGAAACCAGGAAGTGACCTTGCTGAAACACACATTCTGTGGGATTGGAGGATATTGTGAAACTGGGTGTAGAATGGTGTGCGTGTGAAAGAGGGGCACTTTATTGGATTGAGTAAATTGTGTGACACTGGAAGCGAAGAAGAGCCTATGCATGGCACAGGGGCGGGGAGAGATCACTGTGAAGCAGAGGGACGTTGGATAATGTGTCAGATTAGGCAATAGCAGGGACGTCATTTCACCAAAATGCCCGGGGTAGTGGGGGTGACATCACACGACCCTTGCCCTCTGGTGACTTCACAGGAAGTGATGTCTTTTGACCCCACTCTGAAGTGATATTATCGGAAGCGATGACACACAACTTTTCACCCCTTGACAAGACAGGAAGGGGCATCACATTGCATTGTTCCTAAGTACACTACAATAAATATGGTTACGATATCACTAATGTAATTAACATTTCATACAAGAATGGATCACCATATGTATCGTTAATATCACGGTGCATAGGCCTATATTACCAAATTACTGTGAATGCAAGCAGACGTCCAAGGCCAAATGATAATGATGCGTTATTATATATAGCACTTGGATAGAACATACAATATCCCCCAACCTCTGTTGGTACTCATTTATAGACCTCAGAAGAATGAAAGGCTCAGTTGGCCTTGCCAGGATTCGAACCTGTAATCTGCAGATCACACCCATTGCAACAGCGAGCACTCAACCCACTGAGCTATCTTACAGGCTATAGTAAAATGAACAATTACATGTCTGAATGTTCTCAAAGTCAGAAAGCAAATTACACTCTGTAGTGAATACCATTAAACTGGTTACTGAGATTTAACAGTAGGCCAGTTCATCTGCAGGTCTGGTACAAAGTTGGCCTGTGTGGATCTACTTTTCAGGCTTTATAGGTTGGCAAAATGCATACCATTGGGAGGATTCATAACTGTGTATTAAAGAATTTAGAGTAGCACAGGGAAAGCAGCGCACTCAAACGGCCTCCCATACTCTGGGCACTCGTTACCTCAGACATGCAATCATCCTGAACAGCGTGCCAGGGAGATAGGCAAGATAAACACATTACAACAAAGCATTCATTGTGGCACGATGAAATCAAGGGCCAATTGATGTGCTATTGTCAAACATTTCTACACTGTACACAAGATTTTAGGCACAAGGATTTTGTCAAGCGACCAAAGACACACCAAGATGGAATGTCTTGTGATGATCGTAACAGAGACAACAGCAGAAAAAATCATGCTATAATAACTTCAACTTGCGAAAAGCAAAATACATATAGTTTTTGTCTGCATTGGGGATTTGAGGTGTTTAAGAACAGACTAAATCAGTGACTCACCCCCATGAAGTTTGCCAAAAATAAACCTTTAATTAGTCTAGCAATTGTTTTATAGAATTCCAGAAAGAGTATTTGCTATTCATATTCTTTCTTATTTATGGTCACTGATTAAAGGTTTGCACTTGTGGAACCCCCTGTTTTTTTAAGAGGCCTGAACGCGAAAATCAGCCACTCCGGACATCCTGTCGCCCCACAGCTCAAATCACCCCATTCCCCTTCCCTCACCCCAACTCACCTGCGGGACCAGAGACTTGTGCTTCGGTCCCCAATCGCCTCCCGCCTTGTTGCTGCCATTGAAATAGAAAAGGGACTAAGCCCCTTTTCGATAATGAGGGCCATTTTGGAAAATGTTTTCCATGGCTAAGGGAACAAGTCCCTTCTCCATTTCCATGGCAGCGGCCATTTAAAAAAAAAAATCTCTGATGGGAGATGGGCTTGCGCAGTACCGATTTCAAGTTGGATGAAAAAAAAAGACAACTATCTGCACCCTGGTAAATTCCAGAGTGTGAAAAGCTTTTACGCCCCAGCTGGTGGCCAGACAAGGGCTTTAACGGCCCGCAGCTCTGGCGTACAGAGCTCAGATTGGCGAGCCGTTTAAAGCCCATGTCCGCCACCCAGCCGGTAGCATGAAAGCTATATTATGCCACAAGCAGGATATTGCAAGAAGCACAAACCAGCGCCTGCCACATAGGTCATCCTTATGCAATACTTGGTATTCATAACAGCCCTAGGTTTGAATCCCCGGTAAAGGGGGAAGCCAAAAACAAATTTGACCATCACCTACAAGTCCAGGATCGGTGCTTCAGGTGACAAGAAGTAAGGGAACGATGGTGGCTTTTCCCCCAAAACAGAAGAACTTCATACCCTTCAGTTTCAGTTCCCACCCACGTCGACCCCCTGCCGTTCTGTGATAGGGGTATTGAATGGTGGGTGCATGGCAATACCGGTTCCACGGGTGTGTGATTGGGGCAGTATTGGTCAAGTGAGTGGTTTCATTTTTTATTTGTGTCAGGATATTGTTCTGCGAAAATCCTGTATGCACAGATATAAAATGTATGGGTAGTGGATCAGATTTTAAACCACTTGGCTTTGCCCACAATACGATCCTGATTATTATTAGTCGGAGCGCATGGCTCAGTTGTTAGGCGCTCTGCCCATCTTTGAGCGCATGCCACCCCCCCCCCGGGTGGAGTAGCGAGATGGGCATGTAAAGTATGCGTTCCCATGGCCTTCATCACTATTCAGGGCTCGAGTCCTAAAAAAAAAAAGTGGGGGGAATGACGCACCCACTGGGCTGGGAAGTTACGTCATAGGAAGTGAACATTTCCTCAAGTTAAATATGCTAATTTCATTCAACTTGTCTTTCACACACGACAAATCATTCACATTTGCCACTAGAACCTATGTTTCTATTGAATTGCTGGCTAATTATAAAACATACGCGCTGCATACATGCCAACATTCAGAGCCACCTGGGAGGGAGATTTTCACAGGGAAATCGGGAGACCAATATTTCCCGATTGGGGCTAAAGTAATTTTAGGCGGGAGAATTTGAAAAATAGCCTAAATCGGGAGGGTTGGCATGTATGGCGCCGTTCAGATCGCAGAATGCTAACAAAACGCGCTGTATATGATGTCAATATGAGATATTTTCCTGCTCCATGATTGTAGCGAGTAGAGCGCTCGTTTTGACATCTGTGCAGAGCTTGCTAACGCAGGTTCGAATCCCGGCGGAGCCGAACTCAGCCTTTCATCCTTCCGAGGTCGATAAATGAGCACCACACACCGTGGGTAATAATAAGCAGCGCTCAGATACCTGAGGGTTCGTAGCGCTATATAAAAGCGAAATTATTATTATTATTGTGATCTGTGTGGTCTTGCCTAGTACAAGCAGGGTCGCACTGCCCACTGTGGGTGAAGCTAATTATTATAATTATAAGCCGATAAGATAGCAGGTTGTGCGCTCACTGCTGCGATCTGAGCGTGAGCTGCAGGTCACAGGTTCGAATCCCAGCAAGGCCAACTCAGCCTTTCGTCCTTCCGAGGTCGATAAATGAGTACCAATTTCGGTTGGTGATATTGTATGTAAATATGTGCTCTGTAAAGCGCTTTCGATTAAGGCGCTATATAAATAACACATGATTATTATGCGTTTTTTTTATAATAAAAACAAATATTTAAACGTATGGGAGGTGGGGACGTCTGCACTCAAAGAAAGCGGGCTGAAGCAGTCCAGCCACGTGGTCCCTCGACTGATTTCTTTGACCGCCGTCTTCAGCAGTCCGGCAGAAATTCCATGCCCATAGCCGTATGCATTTCCCGCCGAACCCGCCTATCGCCTCTCGGTGTGTAGGGGGCACAGGAGAAAGTAAGATTTACTATCCGGTACATGTCTTTCTGTTCTTTGAACTTGCCTGCTTCCAGCATTCCCGCTGCCAGCCCCTGAAGTAACCAACGTCTCTGAACTCCGTCTGCCCCCTTCAGTGTGTGGCACTGACGTCTCTACGTTACTTTCAGCGCTCTGATTGGTTGACCTTTCAGCAACCGCCCACGTGACATAGCTATGTGACTTGCAAGCGCTCTGCATTTTTCCCTGTAGGTTGCTTTCCCCTTGGAAGCAGAACAATGGGGTAGTGTGTTACTGGGCTAAAATCTAGGCTGCGACCTCCATTTTTGAATTCCAATGTGTGTATTTTCATAGAAAACTTTGAGCTGTAGCCGAGGAAGCAATTTTCAGATCACCCTGCTCCTAGCGAGTTAACTCGAAACAAAAAAGCACAAAAACGTGAGTGTTAAATGTGCCGCAAAATTGTTGACATGTTGCTGAATGCCTCCACGAATAGAATTTTACCGCTCTGCCACGCTTTATAATTTGTCTGATCCCCAAATCAATGTCCATCCTGATCATCATTTGCCACTCAAGCCACGCCCAGCAGCCACAAATGCGCTTGGGGTTTAAGGTGGGATATCACCTCTTCCACTAGAGCTGGTCCCTTTTAAATATCCTGCTTGCTAAAATAGGCGTTGCTAAAGCGGGAGCCTGGTTCTCCAGATGGTTTGGACTACAACTATCATCCGCCGTATGCCGGCATAGTAAGTGATGAGGTACCATGAGAGTCCTAGTCCAAAGCGTCTTGCCCGCCTCAGGTTGCAGACCCATGTTCTGGAGTAAGCTAGAGGTGTTATAGGGACGAATGCTGAGTGAAGATACGTGCCTACCCGTAGTGTAGTATATAGGCTAGTTCAGAGGTCTGCAACCGTTGGCTCTTCAGATGTGTAGGACTACAACTACCATTAGTCTTAGCCAGCAAAGTCAATGATTAAGGGTCATGGGATTTGTAGTCCAAAGCATCTGAACAACCACAGGTTGCACACCTCTGGGCTAGTTCATAATGACCATATTTTATTTATTTATTTATATTTTATTTACATAGCACTTATACACAGGTGAAGTGCTTCAAAACGCTTCAAGGTGGGAAGGGAATAAGGGAATACAGTAATCATTTTTAGGCCTTGAAGATTCCGAATGGTATAAACAGAAAAACTACCATACTAGGCCTGACGACATTTCTCCTAGTTCAAGTGTATGAAGTGGTACAGTTCAGACCAAGCTCGAGAGGGGGGGTCAGAAAAACAGTGCTGGGGAGGGGGGCAGGCGATGTAACTGGTCCTAGTACATTTAGGTCATGCATACATACAGACGGAGGTGCAGAGACAGGGGGGAGGGCGGGGGCAACAAGTCCGGTCCAGCAGGGCCTTGGGCTAAGTGCAGAGAGGTTGCCCCGCTCAAGGAGCGGAAGTTGAAAGTGCAGTAATATTGAACAAAGTGCAGCGGCCCGGAGGCAAGTGCAAGAGACTGGCAGGGGAGCCTGGGACCTGTAAACCTCAGAGCTGAACCAGGAAAACCAGTCAGCAAAAACTGAACAGAGTTAGGGAGGAGAAGGAGGGTGGAGAGAAAAGAAAGTTCTTGAGGAGTTTACGGAACTGAAGGTGCTCCGGTTCAAGACGGAGAGACAGGGAGGCTGTTCCAGAGGGAAGCACCTGCAGAGGACAAAGATCTACCCCCAAATCTCTATTCGCGAAAGCGGCTCACCTGCAGAGAGTTGGAGGAGGACACGCGGAAGGGCTCTAGACAGAGAGTATTTAGGATGAGAGCGTTGTAGATAGTGTGGGTGCCGGCCCCAGAAAGCCTTGTGGATTATGCAGAGGGTCTTGAACTTGATCCTTGCAGCTACTGTGACCCCGTGGAGGGATTTCAGCACCAGAGAGATACACTCCCAGGGCTTGAGGCCTTCTGTCCATGGGGATAGAACAGCACGGATGGTATATCCATCATCCTCCTGCACTCTAGTGACGTATGCGGCCTGACAGATGGAGAAATAGTGCTGAAATGAACAATTCCACAACTGTCTGTGTGGAAGAATAGCGTTGCCTTAGCGATATCAGCACCATCGTTGTCTAATGGGCTGTAATGGTTGTAAGAATGTGTGTGTGTGGGGGGGGGGGATCTGCAATCCATTGAGTGAGTGTGCGTGAGAGGCAGAGGGCGGCGAGTGCACAATGTGGCCAATCACTGGAATTAAGAAGCCTGCATTTGCTTAGCTCTCAAACATACATGCCTGGCACAGCTGCCACAGGCAAAACAATTTACATGGGGGGATTTTGCGTGCATTCAACTGCAGTCTTTAGAGAGCTTAACCTTTTGCTTTTTTTCCCCTCCCCCCCACCTCAGGTTCGTTTTGAGCAGCTGCTGCTTTCATGAACGACATGGCGGAAAGCGTATACCTGAAGGAATCGGAGCCAGCAGCCCCCTGCGTCGCCAGTCCTCCCTGTCCAGGAATGAAGTGCTCCGAGGTGGCGGAAGGGGTGTTCCCGGCGCCGCGGAGGCTGACTGAAAAAATCCCACCCGTGAAGCCCTGCTTTAAAAAAAAGCAGGCCCATGCACGTTTGGACAAAGACAGACTCAGGGCATTTGGACCATTCTTTACAAGCTTATTAGGAGCCAGTGGACTTGATGGCGTATTTCTGCCAAGGAGCCAGAGTGCAAATTCCACCAATTTATGTGAATCTGCTGTCAAAAAGGGCTCTCCTTGCCCTCAAGCTAGTGCATTGATCTCTGGACCCCCAAGCCTTGGGCCCCTGGCGGATCCCCTCTCCCCTGTCCTGCAGGAGAATTCCGGTGGCCAATGCAGCCTCATCGAGGTCACAGACGCGACGTTTCAGACTGATGCGCCTGATGTGACTGTTGCTAACGCGCCCGTTGCCCAGTTCCAAGATCCTCATTTGCACACAGGCCCGACGGGTGGTACCACTTCAGTCTGCCCGGAGAAGACACTAGAAAGTTATACTTCTGGACCCTTCCAGACTATTAGCTGTCCGGGCCCAAGCGTTGTATCACAGAGCAGTAGCGTAAACCCTGGACTATTCCAGGGCCAAACTGAGGAAGCCTCGCTTCTGCTTCTTTTTGAACTTCTGAACCAATTGCAGTATCACATCCACCAGGATGACGGCATAGAGATCTGCGTGGCCTTCCTGGAGGGGACTTGTTTTCATGGCAGAGACTGTCCCAGACACCACACGGTACTGCCCTACCACTGGCAGATCAGAAGGCGGATCAACAGTGTCTGGCAGAGCGTGAGCGACGACTCCCAGGAGCACTTGGAAAGACTCTATTGCAACCCAGAAAGCAACAGAATCAAGTTAAAGTATCAGTGAGTAGCCATACTTCCTCCTTCTCTCCCTCACCATCCACCCCCATTGGCTCATGGCTTGTATGTCTCACGGGCAGCCATAAGGCGCAGATGTTTTTCTCAGACAGCGCGCATCCCTATCGAGCACCCGCCAAAACATTATACAAGTCCATGGCTCACCCTTTCGTTTATATATTTTGGCAATATGTTTTGAGTAGGACACACCATGCTTAGTCAAGCCCTGGCAAGCCATGCAGATTCGTCAGTTTCACCGTGTTATATATATGTGTTATATTTTGTCTCGATAGGGATGATTCATTCAATTAGGCATGCTATCACTGCTGTTAAGTACGGGGTCTATACGTGTGCACTACAGTTAATCGCTATATACGCTTTAATGATGGTCATACATATGTGTTTATAGGCGCTATACAAATAAACTACCAATATCAATTGGTTGGGCGGCTTAAGACGTTTAAACACTCTCATAATTCAGGTAATCCGTACTGCCTTGTAGATTGCCTTTCCTTTTAAACATGTTTTTCCAGACCCCTCACGTTTTTGATGCTGGCTCTTTCGGCCTTGGGATACTCAGTGCTCTTCAAACTATGCTCCCCCGCCCCCCCCCCCCCGGGGGGCCAAGGGATGTCCGCGGGGGCACACAGTTCTTACAAAACAGAGTACAGGGACTGCTTTTAATAGAAAATATACGCTCATGTGGCAGCTGGGGGGCCAGCAACAATATGTTTACTCGTGGGGGACTCAGCATAAGAAAGTTTGAATATCACATTGCTAGACTCTTTTTGGTTGAAGTGAATTTTGGGGTCAAAACCATTTGTAGGTCCTTGTGAGCCAAGGGCCCACTACAGTGGTGATAGTGCGCAGTATAAATATCCTTTAACATTAACATTCCCTACTCTGATAGCGGCTGTGTTGCCATGTTTTTGCTTGTGGGAAGAGTATGCTAGAACGCAAACAGTCCTTTAAGCAGAATTTTATAGTAGAAATGATACATTCCTCTTCACAATTCACACAGCACTCAGTCATTCCTGCAGCCTTATGCAAAGAGACCTCACCCCGGGATTAAAGAACAGGCCGTCTTGTGGTATGCTGGTATTACTTGGGAGACAGGTTCAGTCACCTAAGTAGTCAAAAGGGGGCAAGGCTGTGAAGGAAGACAGAAGGATAGAGCAATTTTCTTTCTATCCCTGCCTGTTCTAGGGTCTAAAGCTAGGTAGTGCTGATGTGCCACTTATCTAACAGAGACCGTATAAGAAATGAAAGAAGTTTACTGTCAATTATTCAATATGTAAAACATTCAGCCTTGTCCTTCCTCTCCCATTTTTGTGAATATAGTGGAAGAGAAAAGATGTTAAAAAAGAACACCCAGGGCAATTATTCATAATGTACTTGGGTTAAAAAGCACAAAAGATAAGAAGACAAACAAACCCTCACTCTGTCTTGTGATAAATTGACTTGACAGCTAGTGTGGAAAGTAAAAGATTGCTCAGAAACCAAAGGTATGCCGATTTGCGCCTCCTGTATGTGGCAACCACCGTCTACCGGTTTCAGTGGGAGAAATGTAGATAAAGCCACTTTCATCAGGACATTCATGTAAATCATGACCAGAAAGATCTAATGCGGCTCACACTTTCCCACTCTTTAAAATGCCATAGAGTGGAAAAGCTCGTGAGGGTACCTGGAATGTAAAAGAATATAGACAAGGGTCACCTCTCTGCTGTAACTCCAAGTGGATTGGCTAAGAATATGCAATTAATTGTATGCTATTCTTGTAATTACTATGTTGCTGGTATAAAAAACACACGTTCTATTGAAACAGCAAGTAGTTTCACACTGTTCAGTTGGTTATGTAATCATAACCCCTTCAATCTTTAGGTCGTTACTCATTCTCTGATATTTAGTACGCAAAAAAGGGACTGACCTTACATTGGCTCCACCTTGGTCAGTGTTTAGTTGCAAGATTACTTTCCGTGTACATCTCCAGTCTTAAAGGGGCGGTGACGTACGCTGGTGGCACTCTGTGTGAGGGCGAGACAAAGGGACAGATACATTATTTCATTGTTTCATTTTATTTTATGTCTATGATCCCTATGGGACATGTGCTTGAGTTCATTTTTTGGAAACAAGCAGCGTTCAGTATGCCGTCATCATTATCACACTATGCTTCTGTGTACCAACATCAATGGCTAGTCTTAAATAGTTCGAAAAAATGCCATGGCAATGTTATGGGGAAAAGCGACTGAGCCCTGCACCCGGCCGGGATTGTAATTCCACCACTTCACTTTGCATGGCACCCACGGTACTGTGACGAGGAAGAGCATCTTCCATCCTCAGGATTAATCCATGAGACCCAGATTTGTCTTGGATCCTGTTCTCCTGTGGCTTTCCCGATACTTTGGGGGGAGTGAAATCTGTAGAAAGAGAATCAGACTATTTTTGAACATATTTGGACTGGGCTGTAATATACAAGATAAAGTGCACCTTAACTTTACCTTACAGGTTGCCCAGGTGGAGGGATCCTCACACATTTATCTACTCTAAAGAAAACATTCTCCCTGCCTTCCTACACTAATCTATGAAGTTACACCTTGTTTAAAATTCTCATGATTATTAATAACTTTCACCAGTTGGTGCATTTTTACTGAATATAAGTATATTGTGGTACCACCCAATGTGTATATTATTGCCATTATTAGGACAGTGTTGCCTGAGTACAAAGTGTGTTATTTATATCGATATGTTAACTTGAACACTATTTAATATAAAAGTACCATGTTAGCACATAACATAGGGTGTGGAAATTCCTTTGTGGGGGCTTGGGTATTCACTGTACCTAAAAACCAGCCTGCATCACCTCCCATGAGTGCAGCCTTGGTTGTTCATCCATTGCTACCTTATTGAGAACCTTGGCTGGGGTGTTCTGTGCATCTACCTCAACTGTATAGAGGGCAGAAATACAGATACCCTCTTCAGTCTTTACACTGCTCCAACTTTTTTACATCACTGGCCCGCTGTTTGTGTAGCCCACTTTGCTGGGTTATACCTCTGTTGAGTCTGCCCTCATGTTGCTCAGTCCCTGCCCACTTTTGTGTCTAGACACACTTTTTGGTGCTTTTTCCCCAAAGTTGGATGCAGGCCGAGATGACTCCAGACTCCGTAGGTCTGATCCCACTTTGCTTGGTCACTGGTCCACTCTTGGGTCTGGTCCTTTAGCTCTGCCCATACCCACTGTTTGGTATGGCCCGCCTTCTCTTGTCTCTGCCACCTTTTAGGCCTGGCCCTAAGCTGCCCTCTTTCAGGCCCACTGTTGGATTTGTCTCCTCTTTGCCCCGATGTCTCCCTGTTGTTTGCTGCATCACAGATCCCTTATTGTGTCTAGTCCACACTGGTCTGTTCGCCGTTTCAACTTTGCCCTATTTCTACCCGCTGTTGGGTCTAGCCCCTTTTGTCTGAATTTCAGGACAGCTGTTCTGATCACTTTTACTCTGTATCTGCAACCCCACAGCCCCCCTACCTACCTGCACTATCTAACACTTGCTGTCTGCACTTAACCCTGCATGGCCACCTGCTGGCCACACTTCTTGTTTTGATGTTTAGATCCTATGTCCTGCAATTGCTCCTCCTCCCTTTCCCGTGGCACTTTTCCCCTTCCTCTCCCCTGCACTTGCACGATCTCAATGTCACTGGGCCTAGAAAGATCGTGGTCTTGTCCCCCCTTGTTTCCTCCCCTGCCTCGTCGCGCCTTGAAACGCCTGCGTATAGGCGTGCTATAAATAAAATATATCATATCTACCTAACTTTCAGTTCGATCGCATTTTGCTTCACCTTAAACACACTTCTTAGGGCACCCTAATTTATTCCTGTCTGTGGCCATTTTTCAAACTTTGATCTATTTTTACTGATTGCTGGGTCAAGCCCTACTTTGCTCTGTTTTAGACCAACTGTTTGGACTGGTCTTGCCTCGTTGCTTTGCAGAACCATTGCTGGGTCTACCTCACGTTCCCCTGTCTTTGGCCTGCCCTGGTTTTTATTAATTCTGCCAACCTCCCAAACTTTGCCCTATTTTGCCACTGTTGGGTCTTAACCATCATTGCTCTGGCTCGAATTTGCTCTCTGGGTGCACTTGTCTCCCTCTATCCCTCTCTCCCACCCCTTTCTCTTTCTCTCTCCCACTGTCTCTCTTTCTCTCTCTCATTATGATATGATAGGTTATTTATAATGCGCTTAATACCCAGAGGTTTCTAAGCGGAAACCCGGGAATCGAAGCTATGGTGCTCCGTGTCATCTTGCTTCCAAGGTGAGCACGTTGCCCCTGGGCTATCCTCCCGAGACAATTACATTACCACTGCATTTGCTCCCATTTTGTTTTTATATCAAGCCAACTGTTGGGATTGGCCTGACAGTGCCCTCTCTCTGCCTGCTGTGATGCCCGAGCACACCTTTCCCTCATTCAAGCTCATTGTTAGGCGTGGCCCCTTAATGCTGTTTCGTTCCCATTGTGGTGTTTGGTGCCCGTTGGCCTTCTCTCAGCCCTTTGTTGGGTGGTCTCCCACTTTGCCCTGCCTCTCCCACTGCCTACTGCTGCCTCTGGCCCCACCCCCCTCTCTTGTGTAGCCTGTATTTGGATTTGCTTCGCCGATCGATTGCCACCACTTTAGAGTTTTTAAAGTGCTTTCACAGAGACTGTTGATCCACCAGCCACTGACCACTCTTATTCCAGAGCCTGGTGCCAGGCATGATCGTTTTCTTTTCCCGTTTAACCCTCCCCCACCCCAAGCCCCACTGGTCTTTCTAAGTGCAGATGTGATTACAATGCATTTACTCTTTCTGTAAGAGACCTGTCCCCTTCCCAGTCCCCATTGGCTCCCCGTACAGATGGTCCTAGTTCAACGCACGGCGTCTGTGGATCCCAGCGCATACACATGAAACAGCTGGGATTTTAGTGGAGCTCTGCAAGCGTCATACTTGCTGATAGAGATCTCACCTGTGGTCTTATCTATGTCATCACTGTTTATAACTATGTTTACTATCCATTGTAGATACCCACCGACCTCTGTAACCAAGTGTCCGAAGCATCCTTTGTAATGCTCTGTAACTAAGATTCTTAAGTATCCTTGCAATGCTCAATGCTTGCGCCCAGCTACCTGAGGGTTGGTTTTGCGCTATATTAAATAAAGAAACAAACAAACTTGGCTGTACTGGTGAAGGGATTCTAATGACCACAGACCTATTCTACACCCCAGGGTCTGCCTAGAACTATGTGAATCGCAGGATCTCCCGCACCTAAGTAAGGAGCCCTACCCCTACTGTGTAACCAGTGGCTAATCATGTTCGGTTCTATATCATTCCATGGCCCGTTTTTTTTTTAAACACAGCATTTTTTTCCGCAAATACTCATCGAATTTTGTTTTGTTTCTGTTGGCGGGGTTAACCCCCAAACCTCCATCCCACCTATTTACTATCCAGTCCCTCCACCTTATATCCCTTTACCCCCACCCCCCCCAATATATTCCGATGTGTTTTTGAGGTAAACAAAATGCCGCGAAAAATAAACGGCCAATGAATGGACGTCATATCCAATTTTCAACGCTTGCCCTCAGAGTGCTGTGGACTCTTGAGACGGTGGCAGAGGCAGGCCAAGGAGCCAGCGGGGGCAAAGGCCTCCTCGCGGGTCACAGTGTGGTACCAATTCACCACATTGGCGGGGGTAAACCAGAACGTGAAAAACCTGGCTGGGGGAAGGACCTGAGAGAGAGCCCCCAGTTTCCCTTTAGCCGCTCCCCTGCTAAGAGAGGCCACACACTCGGATCCTGGATAAGTCACTGAATGCTAAAACAACCTACCTTAAAAAGTGGACCTATTCTTTAATGAGATACAGAATATGTTCATGCACAAGCATGTATGTGCTTTTGGCTGACTCTGGGGGAAGTTTGCTTGCACGCTGATCAAAGGAGCTCATCCACTCAGCCAGCCCAGTGTTTGATGTCATCACTATATCAGTGATGCACTGAATTGTTTCTGGGCACAACTGAAAAGCGACATCTTGATTTTCAGCTTTGATGTTTCATATCTGCCCTCTGAAATGTGTGCAAAATGTTACCAGGGAGCCTGAGAAATAGTGAAGACTGCGATGCATATCCTAGAGTGGGTGTCCCTGCAGGTCAAGCATTGCAAAATGGCCGACCTCACTAATGCCAGGAAAGCAGTGCATTGACATTCCCTACAATCCAAACTTGTTTGATGGCAAAATCCGCCACAACTTTCCACGCCGCCTCATCATGCCCGCTCGCTTTTCACAGCACCATGAGCCTCCATGGAATTAATGTTTCTCCGGAAATCACCCACCACAAATATTTTTTTACCATTTAAAGTTTTATTCAAGTCTAAAGCGTGTAGTACCATCAACGTACTGCCGGGTACAATCTATGCCGACAGCAAACATTACAACAAAGTCTCTCCAGTTCTTCAGGCTTCACGTATTCAATTGGCACAAAGAGTGTCCGATACAGAAACAAAGATCAAAAGCATAAAACATAGACGTAATCAAACGCTAGATAAGAGTGAAAGATTTTAAATAAAAAATACGGTGTGGGAGACAATCGAGCTTAAGTTATTCATTACAGATGTTATAGCAACGAAAAGGACGCCATCTCATGGCTTATGATGGATAGCGGGGTTGTCATGGCAACTCACAAAAGAGATTAGTGCTCCCCAATCTACCAGCAATTGTGCAATCTCCGCCTTCAGTGCTGCATCAATTTTGCACATTGCGGCCACAAAACACTCCCTCACCCACCATTCCTTCATATCCGGTTATATGGAAGACTTCCAATTCTTTGCGACAACCAAACGTGCCGCTACCAGGAAGCAGGTCAACAGCTTAGAAGCTTTACCTCCCAACCTGTAGTGCCCACGCCGGTCCTCCTCGCCCAACAACCTAACCCCGGGGGTCCAGCGCTTGATCTACAACGCACATCTTTTATCTGGGCTAGCACCTCCTCTTCCAAAACTCTTGAATAAGGGGACATGTCCACCACAAAGGGGCTTGGGGTGTCGGTACAACGCAAGCACAAGGAGGAGAGCGCAGCGTTCATCTTGTGCAGGCGTTCTGGAGTAAGATACCACCTACACATCAATTTAACACTGGTTTCTTTAAGCTGAACTGACTTTGATGATTTACCAGCCTGTGTCCAAATATTGTACCAAGCCAGATCATCCAGAGGTTTCCCCATATCGTCCTCCCTTTTGACCGTATATGCATGAGGGGGCTTGAATCTGTTGGAGTTTAACACTTTAAGCAATGAGTCAATCTTGATTAGACTCCAGGTACAAACAATACTATCTACAGTTGCAACAAAGACGCATGAGAAGAAGGGTGTTAGTACAATTCTGCCAGTGCCTTTCTGTTTCAATATTATTCGTTTTATAAGTACTCCTGCTTGCTACCACTCTGGTATGGTATTGTAATGTTTATTTATATATTATATAGCGCCTATTCACAGGCAAGTGTTTCAAAGCGCTCAAGGAGGGAAGGAGCACGGGAAAATAGTCGCTCAGAGCCCTTCAATTTCTGAGACGATAACGGTCTGCACAGGCAGATTAAGTGAATATTATACTTTTAACAGTTTAGATACAGCAAATAGGCCCGTAGGCGATTCAGTGTTTTTTTCAAGTGCACTTTAAGGGGTGAAGATGAGGGAGAACAGGCAGAATAATCTTCAGGCAGCGCTGTATACAGATCGTGCAAGTGCGGTAGGGCAAGCGTCGGGCAGGGGACTCTAGGGGGCATTGCTGTTCTTTAAAACATCGATCCCAGCTATTCGATTGTGCAGGTTATATACATGTACTGGGAAGCGGGTAGTTATTCGGCAAGTCAAGTTCAAGACAGATAATTTAGACATGAAAATATCATTTTAATGTGTGTGCACAGCATTTCTGTGGCATTTGACACTCCGAGGTCCACAACTGATTTTTCAGGCTTAATTTTGTCACTTAGCCCAACAGCCTCCGATTGTGTATTTAGGGTCTTCCAAGTGGAGCAAAAATATTGGTACGGTCGACATTCTATGTGGGCCTTAGTTTCAATTGGCTGCCGTTGTAGTCAATTGAATGGACAGTGTCGTGTCCCCAAATTCAGAGGCTTGACAGAACCTTGTTTGTTGTGTTGTACATTTTTTGTTTTGCTTCCATTGTGTCCCCGTGTTGTGGTCAGTATACTAGTGATCGTTACCGCTTACAATGATGTGACCTATATAACTGCCCTTAAGTCATGGCATGATGCGTACTGGGGCCACTGAGGCTGCACTTGACCCTTGACAGCCAAAGGTAGATGGTTTTGCCAATGCTTCTTTGTGATTTAAGAAAGACTTGTGCCTGCTCTTAAAACCCTTTGGTGTGCTTTGTCATCTTTATAAAAGGGGACTTCCTGTATGACATGTTGGAGTGCTCGATGCAGCCTGTTTGCTGGCGTGAAAATAAAGGTATTGACCAGAGGCCTAATAGTGCTCCGGGGACTCCAAAACCTCATAGTGGCAATACTACCTTAAAAGGATGGAGGTGCTCACAGAGGAAAGCCAAGGCATTTTAAAGGGGAGTTTCTCTTTCTCCTGCATGGTCACAAGAGCACGAAAAGATTTTAACAGGGAATTAAATTGTAATTATGCACCACGTATCAACCCACAGCACTTTGAGGTCTTACCAATGGTACATAAGGCGCTATACAAATGCACAATAACATAACACCCACTTCATTTAATTGCACAGCAGTCCTAAAACAGCATCATCAGTGAAAGTGCTGATTCAAGAATGACAGATGAATTAAAGAGTAAGAATAAAATGCACAGGAAATGTGAGTCATGGGACAATAGCAATACATGATGTTTAAAGAAAGCAATGTCATAAAAAAAAATGTTAGCCAGGCACATTTTCATGTTACTTAAGCAATGCCCCCACTCAGGAGGTCACTCTTGGGAGTTAGTGGCACGATAAACCAATTTAAAATAAAATCCCTGTTTTGCAAGGGTGTTTGTCAAGGTTTCCGAGTCTTTTTCTCCTGGCAATGCCGAACGGAAGGGGCCTATAGCTAGTAGCATTCCCGCTTGCTGTCAGGGATGCTAGTAGCATTTCATTTTAGTTGAGGAGTAATGCTTATACAGAGCGCCTGCCATCACTCGAATAAACTGAAAACTCTTAAAGACATTGGCTGCCATAGAAAAAGGAAAGTGAAGTACTAATAGTCCGTTCTCCATTTCCATCAGTGGTCATCGGTAAAGAGCCATGATGAAGGGAGACCAGCAGGGTGCTGTGAGGGGGAGGGGGGGTTGGGGGAGGCAGAGGGGGGGGTGAAGGGGCTTGGCAGTGTATATGGTTGGAAGACTCAAGGCAGAGAGGTGTGCTGGGAGCAAACATGATTCTTGGGTGATACAAAAGGGCTCAGCAGCGCGTGGCTAAACCAGGAAGTAAGATGAGTATTCCAAGCCCACTTCTTCTTAATTATCGGAGGCGTGGGCGGACCCACGCAGGCGCTTCCCCATCCTATAGGATGATGTGCCCCAAGCCCACTGATTAGCTAGGTGCCCCTATTCTGTTAGAGCCCAGGTGCTAATTATCAATCCTGTTTGGCTGGAGCTTTCTTAGTGAAAATGGCACATGAGTGAGACCAGTGATTCAGTGCACCCGACTCAAAAATAAAAATACACCATTTGCATATGACCCGTAATCTACCACGTTTTGTTACTTTGGCTGTTAAATGGTAAAGCGCCTTAAATGTCGCCTTGTATTATTTTATTTATAACTGTGTTTCCTGTAAACCATAGCCTGGCATAGCATAGCATTTACATAGCTCTCAACTCACACGCTTTTGGTGGCTGTCACCCTCCTTGTAAACTGCGGACTCACCCGCCAAGCCTCCTGCACGCCCGTTTTTTTCTCAACATCGGGTGTTTTCACCCGCCTTTGCATCACAAATGGATGAGAGCTATAGCATGCCTGTTTCACTGCGCCTTAGCATGGCGGACCATACATAGCATGGATAGTATGCATTTCCAGTAGACCGAAGCATGACTTTGCGTATATAGATTACATTTACAGAAGACGGTAGTCTATCAAAGCATATATAGTTTACTTTTCCGGTAGACGGAACTCTGGGGTGGCTTACATAGCATATTTGCTGTACATGTACGATAGGCCGCAGTCTAACGTAGCATAAATGCTTTTCGTGCTGCTAGGCAAAAGGCTCGTTTCAGAATCTTACCTTCAACTATGAGGAGGTTCAATCAAATCTCCGGCCCTTGTGCCAAGAAGGGAACACTTTTTCCCTGGTGTAGGCTCTAATGAGCGGGAGATGGGTCAGGGGTCAAGTCCTAAACATTTAATTGGGGGGACTCATCAACAAAAGCACTGGGATGCGACGTCATCAGAAATTAGCATATTAAGATGAAATATGCACATTTCATTAAATTGGCGTTCCATAACCACCCAAACTGCGCAGGACGAATGGCATTTGCCTTTCATGAAATCAACACACACACAAAACCAAGACAGAATATTTTTTTTCTAATAGTATTTTTAAAAATGTTAAAAGGTGTGCATGTTTTAAACTCCAAGAAACACTACCAATGTTTTCCCTGGAACTTGCAGTACCGGAATGGGTCATTGCACCTTTACTTGTTTGCCAACTTTTCATTAGGTTATATAGTGCAGTGGTGGAGGGTCCTACAAGCCTTACGACTGTGGTTCGATCCTTGCATTCAGCATAAATTCAAAGAGGGGATTCAATGTTGTTTCTCATTTCAGCTGGGGGGGACTGAGTCCACCCTCTGAGGAAAGTGGGTGGACTGCGTCCCCCCGCGTGTACCCTCGACTTGATAGTAGAGATATTATTTGAGTGGATTGAAAGATCCTCTTCCACGTATTCTTTTTTTTTTTCTCCATACGCCTGGCACCAGAACATGCAGGCTATATGTTAAGAACTGGGTTTAGCTCTAAATAGAAATCTATGCCTGGCGAGCACCTTCATTTCTCTGGGAGCAATCTTGGTTAGTCAAGCTGTCTCGATTTTAGAAGGATTGAAAGAGGTTTTGATTGTGAAGGATCTTGTCCTTTATTGGTCTTGGCTGTCATGTGGTGCGGTAGGTGCAACTTGGGAGCCCACACTATTGGCATTGGGAAGCAAAGCTAGGAGGGGGATGGGATGAGTGGAGGGACACAACCTTGTAGGTGTTGTTTGGAATTTGTATCCACCCATTAGCCTCCCATAACTATGCTAGTTCATACGACCATACCCACCCACAACCTGCCCCTTCCCACTCAAAGCACAAACACCCTGAGCTGTATTTGAGCTAGCTCTGTGCTTTTAAGGTGCTGCCAATGTCATTTCTAAGCCTTTTTTTTTGCGAGATAGTGTCTCCTGGTGTCAGATTATCTTGATTTGTGCATGAAAGGAGAGAATGAATTTAGCACAAATGTTGCTGTTTTTATAATGTTGAATGGAGCAAACAGGTTTTGCCCAAATCAGTATTATCTACAGCTGTTTTTGCCAGGGCAAAAAAAGAAGCAGGCTGTGTTTTACTATGTTTGCAGGGTATAATGAAAAAAATTATAGTAAACACATTTATCTGGATGTTAGGAAGCAAATATAGTACAAATACAGTATTCTTCATTTGTGCTCTGGTGCAAACGTTTTTAGATAATAATGGAATGGTGAAACCTCTTTGCTTCATTACGTATTATGTACACATTTGCTCTGTTTTCAGCACCAGTTCAAAGGTTATTCTAGCTCCCTTTATAATAAAAATGTCGTAACCTTGTGTTACTTTAGGCATTTTATTTATAAGCAAGATGTGTGTTCTCGCATCTGTTCCTTGCACTGCATTCCCGTTAACAGGCATTGGCAGAGCCAACAGTTTTGGCTCTTATATACTCACTGGAGCGGCATTTGCCAGTTACTGCCAACAGATTCCCTGGTACTAAAACTTTTTGCCAGCTGGTGCCTGGAATTTTTCTATCCCATGCCTACAGAAAAGCCAGAAATGTTGTCTTCTGCCAAAACCTGCATGAAATGATTAATACGTTAGGCATAGACGGTGATGCCTCAATTTTTTAAGGAGATTACGCAGGGAATTAAGAGTTTATTAATGTTACTGAACAGAATGCATAGCATTGAGCATATTTAAGTGGATTTACTTAATTCCTTGAAAATAGAACTTCCACGGTGGAAATAGGGACTTGTCAATGCCCACCGAAAGTGGTCAGTTGCATGGTGCCACAAGGGCCGTGTAGCTCCCGCACCCTCTCAGCATATGCATTACGGTCCCGGGGTACCTATTGGCTGATCTGGGAGCTTTCTTCAGGAATTATGCAGACGACCCCCCCCCCCAGATCGTTGCCTGTTTAGACGGACTTTGCATGTCTCATTTATAAGTCATATTTTTGGACATTTCGAAGACTGGACGAACAATGATGAGCTCCGACTGAATCGGAGAAGAACCCCATTTCTGAAGGGCTTGGCTTGTCGCACCCATCCCGAGATTACCCTGGGAGGCATGTCTACCCCAGTGCAACTTAAAGACAAAGCACTGGACATAATCCCGTACTTGACCCGGTAAATGGGTGTGCATGGCAATGGTATACAGTCTTTATAACGAAAAAATAATAACAAATGATTTTATAACGAAACCTAAATAACGAAAATATATGTGGGGTGGGGTAAGGGGTTAAATCTGGCGGGGAAGTGGTTGGGGTGGGTTTTTAGTCAGGGGAAAGGGGTTTTGGGAGGTGGAACCCCCCCCCCCCCAAAAAATTCCCATAAGCCATGGCAATGCAATCATGAGCATAGCAGCTGCCATCATATGTTGCTGCAACGCCTGGGCGACCATTGCCTTACCTATTTTAGGGGCCAAGATTTGCTATTGCAACTCTCTTTATGTGGCAGTCACGCAACACGCCATAGAGATGTGCCGGCCGCGCAAAGTCACTTTGAACCGTGCAAAAAATTCCATGAATCGGGCCCATACTCTAGAGTTAAGGCAAAACGTGGCGGCCTGGACAGGCTCCAATACTATTGGAAATAATTCTAGTTCTCCTGTGCTGAGGGGACCACGCGGACTCCAGGTAAAGTCAAAGGTTCACTTTTGGAAGTGGGCGCTGCCTGGAGTGATTCTCTATGTGAATCCAGCATGAGCATACTCGCCCATAGCGCTGAAAGGGTTAAGCAACTCATTTACCATAGAGTGCTGTTTGGTGCAGCAATGCTATGTTATTGTGATTTGCACTGTGCGCCGCTGTCATTTTCATAGTCTCCATTATACACGAAAAATCAGAATACTGTCGTTTTGCCGAAAGTAAATGGCTTTGTTGTAATTTACTTCGACAAAATTACTTTGTTGGGAAGTAATGTTTTTGGGGAGTTACGGGGTATATGGGAGAGGGGAGTTGAGGGGTAGTAGTGGCGAGGAAAGGTTCATGGGGGGGTTCCTCCCGGTTAAAAAAAAAAGAAAATGACTTCGACCAAACAACGCAGAACCGTAAAATCATATGAACTGCATAGTTGATCCCGGTCCCCAGAGCCAGTACACAGTAAATATATACCGTGGTGACTGCACATTTGCAATAGTCTGCTGCTTTTGAGCGATCTGTCTCTGTTTTGCCGGGTAGAAAATTGAACTATCTTCTGGACGAGCACTGATCTATTGAGGATATTTTCTAATTTCATTAAAAAATTAAGACAATTCTATTTTAATACACAAATAGAAATAATAGAAAATGAAAATGTTTAAAGCTATGATCCTCATCCTACTTCTGACGCACATAGCGCTTTATGCCTTTGGGTCCCAGTGCACATAGAAATACAAAAAAGCTAATGTCACTAGGAGAATATGTGAAATACCCGGAGGGTTTGGCAGTCCCTGAGAGCTTCTTGTGTGCACTTCCGGGTCAGGCAGGACCAAGATCATAGTAGGAATTGAGGAAATGCCAACTACATTCTGACTAAACAGAAACTGTGGCTAAAGAGGGGTTTTCGGTTTGTAAAAAAAAAAAACGACATTGTGGTGAAGGATGTTAATGTTAAAGGATATTTGTACCGCGCACTATCAGCACCGGAGTGGTCCTCTGGCGGATCTGAAAAGGAAAGGGGGCGGGGGGTGAGTTAGTGGGAACCAGCAGGATAAGTGCAAGAGAGCAGTGATGTGCTGTTGGCAGCTTCAGTTCGGTTAACACCTGATCAATGTATTCCTGTAATTATGTCCACTTTAATGTTCTCGTTGTATAAGCTGTATTTAAGGTTCTGTGTGGAACATAAAATATATACATTTTAACCACAACAATAATCATTTACATTGCACCAGTTACCACTGTGCTGAGGTCCAGGTGCCAAGACTTGTCCAAATGACATGCTGTTGCCACGGCTGGAGTAACCAGACCTGGGGATGTCCAGAGGGAAAGGGATTTCTGAGGGGGCGACCAGGGTAGACCATAGAGGGAACTGAGGGCCTCGAAGGGAGAGGGGATTTAGGGAGATCAGCGAACTGGGGCAGTGCTTTTTGCTGCTTGGATGTGCCGGATCTTGCCATTGGTGAGCTGGTGGTTAGTCTGTCTTTTTGGCAAGCCTATGTACTTACGTTCATTAAGGTACAAGGCAATCTTGAGTGCTTGCATCATGGCCTTGATGAGCTCATGCGGACCAACGTAGAGGCAATTGTTTGTTGTCTCCAATCCAAAAACTTGGGCGTTAAAGCTTAGGAACGGTGTATATGCTGTGAATCGCAGCTGAGTCAAGAGTTGAGTGCATGCGACAAAGGCATATCCAGGATTGTCTATCAAGTGGGACCTGAAGCTAAAGTAGTCGGGCCCACTGCAGTGACATTAACATCTGGAAATGGCCACACAGCGCTGCTCTGGGGGCCTTGCACGCTCAGGCCCAACCCTGTCTACGCCTCTGCATGCACACATGATTGGAGGTGGGCTAGAGGAAGGGTGAATTGGAGCAGACAGAGTCGTGTTGAATTGAACAGGACTTCCTTGACAACCTATGGGGTATGACTTGAGGAATCGGAGGCTCACAAATGAATGAATGAATCAATGAATGAATGAATGAATGAATGAATGGAAAAAGGCACAGGGCACCACGCATCACGACAGTCGAATAACTATAGCATGATTGGGTAGTGGTATAGTGGAAAACCATCTGTGCAGTTACTTCATTAAGAGATAAGGTCTTAAGTTGCTGTTACAGTTGGCAGAAATCACAAGAATAATGCAAGAGTGAGGTTTGAAGGTTTTGATAGAAATATCTCCCTTCCTAATTTTAGCATTAACTGGAAGGATAGCTAGGGGACAGTGTGTTTGTCTTGGAAACAAACTGGGATTTAAACTTGTTTTGCTCTGAGATGTCTTGGAAGCAAGACAACGCAGAGCAACAAGGATTTGAATCCTGGTCCCGCTCTTAGAGACTTGTCTCTGGTATGAAGCATGTTATGAGAGAGAACAGAGGTGTCTCAGTAGAAGAATGTGAACAGTACAGTGAGCAAAAAGCGATGGCAGCAAACTCTCAATGTGGGAAAAAAAAACACAGAACAGGATATCATGCCACTTTTGAAAAATATCAGTAGAAGAATGGCATAAAACTTCCAGTGCACAGGAAAACCCCTTGTGAATCCAAACTTGCCTTGTTTTTTTAACCTTTAAAAAATCCAAATTTCGGTCTGAGGCCTTGGACTGCAGAATGCCCCAGCTTGCTGTGGTGAGGCCTTGGACTGGGGAATGCCCCAGCTTGCTGTGGTGATCGCTGCTTTTTGGAAATAGCCTTCAACCTCAGTGTGTGCATATATTTCGATGCCAGTGCGAGTTTTTGTGGGCTTTGCTCATGGTCACTGCAACCTCGCTTCCCTTGTGTTCCAAAACGATGTTGTGTTTCTAGGCAACGGGATACTGATAACGACATGTTGAGCCTTGTCGAGAGGCGCACAAACAGGCTGGGGCAACGCATGGTTCGCATGGTTACCACATCACTGGGCCACAGCTATTAATCTCTTGTGGTCAGAGTAGCTTTACGGGTCTATCCCAAATTGAGCACAACAAGGACATTTCTGTCTGGCCCTCTGCGTGATATGGGGCAGTTGAGCTGATGCCAGCTACACCAGCAGGTGGTACTCGTTTATAGCCCTTGTTTTGAAAACAGTTTACATGGAAGGCTGACTCATTATGGAGCTCTGTAGCCATAATATCTGTATTGTGCTGAAGCGCATTGGGCCACACTTGGGGATCGCGCGTGCTTACGGGCCGCTGGCTTCATTAGAGGAAGGGATGCGGAGCGCAAGATCCTATTTTGCAGTCTGCCCCATGAGTCTGTTTTCCTCTGGGCATGCATGATTTGGAACACTGTACGTGCCAAAATGCACATACCCTGTTATCCCTCCAAGCAGAAAGGAATCCAGAAAAGGCGACGACAGGGGCGCTTGTTAGGAGGCTCATCGAATCCGGAATCGTTAAGAGAGTTGCCATGCGCCACTGGCAACCTCAAACTGCAAACATGTGCCCCTCTTCCCCTGGGATTGGCTTTCCACTTTTGCACCCCCCTGACCCCTCCTATGAACTTCCCCAGACAGTTTGTACAGTCGGTAACTGCAGTTCAGTCGCCCAGAAGCTGCTGGGTTCTAAGGGACAGATGTTCTTAAAATAACAAGGGAAACCGTATGTCAATATGCATGTCCAATTCAGAGTGTGTGTGAGAGAGTGTGAGAGTGTGAGAGGGAGAGAGAGAGAGAGAGAGAGAGAGAGAGAGTTTTTTTTTTTTTTTCTTTTTTACAGGGTTAATAGCTACCCTCCTGGCCATCTAAGGCACCACGAGCATGTTACAGTAGCCTAAAAGCATTGTATATTCCACACCATTATCAGAGGGTGGGGGGGAATTGTCACTCCACCTCGGGTGACTTGCATAACCCTGTGTGAAAGTACGCCTGGCTATTACAGTGCCTTGTACAGGGCTACTCATATGTTATCTTATATTGATTTATACCACGCACAGCTCCAATGTTTATGGTCTCCAGGCGCTCTTGTGGTTCTTAACCCCTTAAGTGCCAAGGACAAGTATGCTGGTCCTTTTTGCATAGACTTGCATAATAGCCTGGCATTAGGAAAAGTGGGGTGGGTTGGTTAGGTGAGAAAGAGCGGAAGAGACAGCAGTGCTCAGCTGTTGATGTGTAACTGGCTTCTGTGTGCGCACGTGTGTGTGTGCGCACGCGCACTCGTGAGCTCTGTTGTGCACACTGGAGACATCCTCTTGCCAGATGGGGGACATCCTGTGTTTGACTTGTCGGATTTTTGAGGTTAGTAAGGGGGGTTGTGAGTTGGTTTGAAACGTGTGCTGTTTAGGTTAGTTTAGCGAGCAGGTTTTCTGCAGCCACCTAGGGTACGCATGGTCAGTGTGTGGGGAGTGAGGGTGGTTGCGTAAGAGATTGTCAGTAGGTTTTGGGTATTGAGTTGTGGATAGCCACTGGGTACAGTGCAACTATGCATTTAGTCTTTGTTGGGGCACCCCCTTCACACAGGCATGGAGAGAGCGCTGCTTCCGAAACTCGTGTGTTAATGTTGGGTCTGTCTGGGTGTGGAGAACAGAAAACCGGAAGCTGATATTGTATGGATTATTGTTTGCGGTAGCTGTGTCTGTCTCTAGTGAATGGGTTTGTCTTGGCAAACTGTGGTATAATGTTTGGTGCATTAATTTAACCGAATCCTCTCAAACCACTTCACAAAGGAACTTGACATTGAAATGTCTTTGTGGAATGGCTTGGGCATTGTACGACCAAGAAATGGCGGCAAGATGATCTTTGTCTGGTTGGTGTTGGTCGTCTTCTATTGTTGAATAACTAGGTTTTTAGCCATTTTAGATACTTGACGCAATCGTTCAAACCTGCTTTTATTTAATGCTACATATGATCAATACAGCCGCTTTTTGTCATCCTTCCCGGGTGCAGTGGTCGTTGATTTTTCCAGAGAAATTGGCGCGTGTTCCAGGGATCGGCGTGCCCCGTTGAAAGCCTTTGTTTAGTTTGTATCAATGCTGAAATTAAACAAACACCTCGGTCGGTGCTGTATTGGAAGCGGCTCTGAGATAACGGCTTCCATTTAATCGCGGGCGCTCGTGCATTGTAACCTTTGGCGCGCCTTGACATATACGCAGAAGGATTTGAATTTCCACAAAACAAATCCCTTGGTTCACTGAGGTAAGTAAGTGTTGGGGGCCTCGCTCTGTGGGGCGCAAGCTTTTCAAGTGTTCTGCGACCTGTGGCATACAGCTCTGCCATAATGACCATCGGAGTTCCTGCTGTGCTGCTATTTACATCTCAAATCAGACTAATTGGGTTTCTGCTCTCCAAATACTAAGAAGTGGGGAGGCCCATGCAGAGCCTGTGTTCCTGAATTCCCCTGCCACTGATACATTTGTTCCCTCGACATTTGTTCCCTCGCTAGTTGGCCGTTTTTTATGTTATGTTTGGAGTCAGCTGCTTCTGGGCTTTGGGGTCAGGCTGCACAGGATGCAGATTGAAACATGGATGAGTGGTTCTACCTCCCTGCCCGCGTTACAGAGGAAGGTAGATGACGCAAGATGGTCAGAATGTGCAAGAGCCTCCATTTTGTTTTTGAAAATGGTACCACGTATCGCATAAAAGGGGTTTGCAACCTTTGGCTCTCCAGATGGTTTGGCCTACAATTCCCATGATATCTTGTTATTGACTATGCTGTGTAGAGATTGTGGGAGTTGTAGTCCACAATATCTCGCAAACCGAAGTTAAGAAGCTGTTAGGAGGGACATTAAAAAGACTTCACATATTGTACTGGTGATTTCTTCAGTAGTGCATACTGCTTTTCAGCGACTTCATGGTGCCAGCAGGCAAGGCAATGTATGAGTGGTGGCATGAGAATGGCAAGGAAGACAAACACGTCCTAGAAAACATTCTCAACTGGTCCCAAGTTGCATTGCAGTTTCTGTTGCCTAGTTGTGATGACAAGATGGTTTAGCTCCCTCACGTTGGTTGTTAATCATGGCTAGAGGGCACTCATGATGCACCCCGTACTCATGCGACATGCAGCTTGGTATCAGAGCGGGTGTTTTATGGCTACTTTCAACTTACTCTATGACTTGTCGATCTTATTAAAGCCAGAGTTTGCTATGCCAAAGATCCTATCGGGAGTGAGCACCTTTCAGGAAAGCCTGGTGATACTGAATGGGATTTAAAGTGGTCTTGATACGCACAAGTCTGCCATTTTGGTTGCCTGCTAGTGCTTGGCTCTGACATAGAGGGGTTTGGAAGGGATGTTTTGATGCTCTAGTGTATCTGATGAGATAGCTCAGTGGGTTGAGCACTTGTAGCTGCAACCTAACTTTGATCTGTAGGTTGCAGCTCTGAATCCCTGCTACTGGCTTTGCACTGCAAAAATACACTTTGCACAGTTCTTTGAATCAGGGTTTGTGTCGGCAGTGCAAAGTCACTTTGAACCATGCAAGAAATTCCATGTCTCAGGCCCTAGATCTTCGCAAGTTAACCATCAGTAAACCCCATTCAACTTTAATTTGTTTAAAATAAGAATCTTCCCCTTCCATCACATTTCTTTGTGGTTTAATCAGTATTGCTATTGAATAAAAACAATTCTATGCTGTGTTGGAGGTGTCTTATCAATCAGCTCAGGTCTTAAAGAACCGGGTGCACCGATTTTCATACATTTGAGATGAGCAAAGCCCCAACATACACAGATAATATTCAGACTTTGACTGAAAGATTTGACGAACAGGAGTTGAAAGCAACTCCTGGGTGTCGGCATCACTGAGCAAGCAGGAGCTACATCACGGTGTGCCACAAATCTAGCACCCGGGTGAGATGGAAGTTATAACTTTTTAGTACACTATAAATGGCCCATTATGCTTTACTCGTGTCCTAATACACCCTATAAAAATATTCTCAGACACACAGCTAATGTCACAAAGTGATTTCTGCAGTTGGCCTGGGGAGTCAAAAGTAGCTCCTGCCAGCGTCCAGCATCAAGACTCTTCTACGCTAAATCGTTCCTGGGAATTTTCGGGGAAGTTTCCTGAGGGAGTCGGGGATTGGGTCTTCGTCATGACTCTGCATGCCGTTGGGGCTTCCTGTTTCTGGCGGCAGCCTTTCTTAGTTGGCCTCAAAGTAACTACATTTTTCATACAGCACAAAATTGTGGAGAACAACTTGCATACCAATCGCCCTTCCAATGCACCACAGGCACACAGGCTCCCACCTGGACACAAAGGCCATCGACTCAAACACCTATAAATAGACCTGGGTACAGTACCCGTCAGCACTGCAGCAAACCTTTCTTGTCTTTTCCCTCTCTCCCCTATTAACATAACTCTCTTACCTCTCCTCTGGACCCACCAGCGCGCCTTGAGACCACGCAGGGCAGTGGTGCGTGCTATACTTCTCAGTAACATAAGAAAGCATAACATTTCACAGGCACCTTGTTTCTTGTGTTCACCTATCCCCTCATATGCAGGGATTCAGGGCCCGGGCCCCTGTGTGTGCATGAGTTTCACAGCATACAGTGAAATCGGGACACTCGTGATCTCAGAATGTTTCATCTTAGTCAAGAACCTCAGTGTCATTGGTCTTCTGATGTGAAACACAGTAGAGGCTCAAGCCCCTGAAGTGGGGCAAAGACATTGGCGGCTGAGGCAATGGGCAATACGTCTTGAACATATCTTTAGATATAATGATAAAAGACCGGATGCATGTTTGTCCCATGCAGTCATAGCTTTGCCTGTTGTCACCACTAGAGGGAGCTGTTGCCTTAGGCTATATAGAGATAACGCCAATGTGCATAGCTTCACCTGTTGTCACCGCTAGAGGGGGCTGTAGGCTTAGCATATATAGTGGTCCTGCCGTTTTGATGAAAATCTGCACTTTGGACCATGTGCACAGGCCTGTACACTAGTAAACAAATACAGACTTTAAGAGAATAGTCCCAGTGCTTCCCTTCATCGCTGCAGTGGACTGCCAGCTTTCCGTCCTTGTGAATCCCTACCTCGGGCAGAGCGGACAAGAAGCCCCAAATAAGTCAGTCCCTGTCTGGAAACCACCTCTGTGTTAAGCGTTCTCTCCGGTATTCCACTTCACAGTGCTTGCCCCCTCTATGCCTGGGCATTTTTAAAATGTGATCCACTCTCCCAGGACTCAACTGTGTGGCTGGTGGTGTGTTAGGAAGAAAGAAGCTGTGGGATTCATCTTAGTGCTGGCCATCGCCATTAATAGACTGAAGTATTCTGTGGAGTTTATGGGCCTCATTCCGAGATTGGAGGTAGTCATGGCACTATTTGCCTCCAATACCGGTACCGGCACCGGTCTCGTTCAATGGGGACTTACAGGTGTAGGCCGACCGTTGCAGGACCGGTAAATCCCCATTGAAAAAGCCATTCCCCATTCCCATTTGAGCCACCACAGGGCTCAATGGGAATGGGGAAGGCCCTAATAACGGTACCGCAAATTGCGGTACTGTTATTAGCTCTGAAGTCCCTTAATGGGTCCCGTCCATAACGCCTGGTCAGACCAGGCGTTAAAGGAGGAACCCGCTAAGTGACCTCGTAGTAGGGCGGTAAGGAATTACCGGCACCGGACTCCTTAACGGTGCCCACTATCCCTTACCGCCCTACTCGGAATGAGGCCCTATGAGTTCGAAAAACTAGGGTCCAACAGTGTGGCACTCGCTCCATCGAAAGGATGCCATGCAGGAAAAAACCTTCATTCCATCACTGCCAAAATTCCCAGTGCCACCCATTTATAAGAAACAACTGGCGCAGTAGTTTACAGGGCAACGTGGTTGATTTTAGGGAATCTCATGAGTCCGATTCAGTGGTTGGTCATGGAATACACAGCTTTGAATCACTGCTCGAATAACCTGCTGCTTTTTACATGTCTCGGGAGGATAGCTCAGGGGCAACGTGCTCGCCATGGAAACAAGATGACACGGAGTAACACAGGTTCGATTCCCGGGTCCGCGCTTAGAAACCTCTGGGTATTAAGCGCGTTATAAATAACCTATCATATCATGTGCCACTGATGATTGGTGGACGGGAATGCTGGAAATTCATTGCAGCCACAGGCAATTTCTCCAAGCCGCCTGGCTTCCATTTCATTCTTCTTCAGCCGGCTGCACCACTACAGAAGGGGAAAGACTTGATGCAAAATTGGGCAGACAGGCTCCACATTGACCATCCACCTGTCGTGTCCTTGGACCTATGTTGCGCTCCACACTATAGTATTGCATTACGTTTGTGGCAGCACAACTTTATATGCCATATGTAGGTAAGGAACATGTACACATCCACACAAGTTCTAACCTTCTAATGTCCTTGATGTGAAGTTCACACAGCCACAACCTATATCACCTTCCACAATCCTTACTGTAAAAACGTATATGGACCATGAAACAAACCATGCCACAAACTGAAAACTTTTAAAATTCTTGGTCTAAAGTTCATATGGAACATGGTTACCTCTTACATAAGCTTCTGCAAGATCCTTGCTGGGAAGTTTGCAGGGAACAACTCTACATGCCATCCGTTTCTGCGATCTGTGGTGTACAGTTTACATGCATCATGGATACCCTCTCACCAGCCAAAGCCACCTTGAACCATATGGGCCTGATTCATGGAATTTTTTGCACGATGCAAAGTGTATTTTCGCTGGTGCAAAGGGCCTGATTCACAGAAGGGTTTTATAATGGCGCAATCCCATAGGAAAACATGCACAAAACCTAGAACAGGGATTAACTGTGCCCTATTGTGTCCAGGCTGTTTTTGCTTACCTAATACCAGACAATAAACTGGAATACCAATTGTTTGAAGACTTTGGGATACTGTCTACATGGACAATTGTTGATAAGTATATTGGCCAAGCGTGGAGTGTATATTGGCCAAGCGTGGAGTGCGAGTGGTTTCTCATTTTAGGAAAATGTTCTGTGAATCAGGCCCTTTAAGTGTCTTTTCACTGCAAAAATACACGTTGCGCTGGTCCACGAATCAGGGTGTTTGCTGGCATTTCAAAGTGACTTTGCACTGCAAAAATACACGTTGCACTGTTCCCTGAATCAGGCTGGAGCAGCGCATAGTGTATTTTTTCAAAAATACACCTTGCACTGGTCCTTGAAGCAGGTTGTTTGTTGACAGTGCAAGTCACAAAATTCCATGAATCAGGCCCGATAGTGTTAAGTCTAAAGGAGCCCACATACACACGTTTCCCCTTGCAGTTGCTATTTGTTTCCTTAGGAACTGCATGACTCGGGAACGCCACATGAAAGGCACGGGAGCTCTCTGGGTTCCTGTTTGCTCAAGGTGGCCGCCGACGGCCTTCTCACGGCTGCACTTTGATGTGCGACGAGCACACTCTGCATACCTTTGATAAAGGCGGATAATGGCCGCCGGATGGCCTCGCGCCGCTAACAGGGCTGTCTGAATATCGCCATTCAGCGATACCCTGATTATTTTGCTGGTGTGTATAGTTACCGTTGCCAGGGTGTGCGACTAATGCATGGACGCGAGTCACCCAAAGACTCGGCTTGCGCGTTCCCTCACATCACCTCATCCGGCGCCCGCCTCCAGCCGCCGAGGTTGCCAGGGTCACTTCCCTTTTCCAGTCCCTGTGACCCCGTACAGCCACTTGGTTTAAAGAATGCTTCCGTTAGCACGAAGCATACTGGGGACCAAACCCCTCCCTCCCCCCAGCGCTCCCACCGAGCTTGAATCAGAAGGAAAGCATTCAAGTATCCTGCCCTCGTTCACCTGACATATGGGCTGGGGTGGCGAGCATCTGAGCGCCCCATTAACCCGGCCATGTGGGCAAAGGCCTTAAACTTGTTTTTTCATAATCTTGCTCCCCTTTGTCCAGCTATTATGCGATACCATAGCGAGGGAACAGCTGTGGTGTTGGGGGTTGCCCTGTATTTTTTTTAAAGAAAATTACGAAAGCGAGCAAAACTCCCTAAATACATATAAAATAGCTTACAATGGCATATTGACAAGTGCTTCCCAAACCATACCTGGGTGCTGTGGGGGCAGTGGCTACTGGGAGGCCACGGTAGGGGGTGGGTGGAAGGGCACACTGATAAAAAAGGAAAGAAGAGGTTACATAAGGTGCAAATCAGGGTTAGAGCAAGAGGAATTTGGAATTGCTTCATAGAGCTGTATGTATTATTACGCTATTATCCTCCTGATGTGGCGATGTTGGGAGGGGTAAGAGGCGGGGGCGCCAGATGACACATAGGGGGGAGACCGCAAGCTCTCACCTGATGTTTGCTGCAATGTACTATCAAGTGAACTCTAAAGAAAGCGTTGGGGGCACCGTGCTGATTTCTGCCTCTTTTTTTATGCCAGCCGAGCTCAACACTCTGGTATTTTCCTCAGGGTTGTCCAACTCTGGGCCTCGAGGGCAGAATTCTGACTGGTTTTCAGGCATCCCTCATTAATATTCATGACGAAAAATGTGCATAATCATTGTATGGAAATCTATATCATGCATATTAATGAGGGGTATCCTGAAAACCCAGCATGGATTGGCACTCAAGGCCCAGAGTTGGACAACCCTGCTTTATAGCCACCCTTGGAATAGAAAGGGCGCTCTCCTTTTCGTGAAGAAACAGCCTTTCTATTTCCATGACAGCTTTTTTGCTGGTCTTCAGAATGACAACATGTTTTCGCTCCAAGTTCATAGGATGCACAACTTACTTTCATTCTGAATAAAGCCACCTGGGCATACAGCCTGAGTGCTAATCGTTTGGACTAGAAAGGGTGCTTCTTCTTTTGTGATGGAGTACTCTTTCTATTTCCATCACGGCCATCTTTCTGTTCTTCAGAATGATGGAAACATGTTTGTGCTCCAAGATCGGTGGATTAACACGTTTCTATTACTCTGAGAAAGGCACCTGGACATGAAGCCTTTAAATCCCGCCATCGGAATGAGCTGCGTTGGCTCCAGAGAGCGTTTTAAAAGCCTTGTTTCTTTCAAACCTTTGACTTGGTTACCGGATCTTTAACTGCATGCTCTGCATTGGAGTCGTTAGGGGGTGGAGGGCTGGGGGGGCTAACTGGCCTCCCCTGCAAAATGTTGTTCCCCCCCTTTCCCAGGACGGGTGAAGGAAGACCTGCCCTACCCAGTCCTCCTAAAGTGGGCCTGTTGACTTGGCAGAATAGCCCATCACATCACGCAGCTGAACAGAGCTCCTTGACTGACCTGCACGCAGCCCTGTCCTTTATCGCGCTCTTCAGGGCCTGCAATGAATACTTTGTTTTATGTCTTATCCGTGGGTTCTGTATTCCATCTTAGAGACTCCTAACAGCGGGCTTACCTAGTGCGTGGATGTACACTTACAAGACATTTTAAGTTACACAAAAAAGCGTACTTTTTCAAAGTTAGTAATTAAGTCTACTACTTTAACATGAAAAAATCATATTGCTTCATAGGGATAGTTAAATGTTCTTAAAAAGTTGCAATAACTGGAGTTTTGTGACAAATATAATCCTTATCCTAGCGATTTACTACAAAACTTTTTTTAGTGATTCTTAAAGTGACAAAAGTACAGTTGTGTAAAAGGAAGGTTTTTTTCAGGCTTGCAATATTTTTGTATTCTCTATTTTTCGTTTCAGGATGTGGAAAATAAAACTACAACAATATTCTTTTGGCTTAACATGTTTCAAGAAAAATGTACATATTGTAATGTTACTTTAATTTGAGATATGTATATTTTTTAAAGTAAACTATCAGAACTCTCAAGTTTCCCGTGGCCAGGCATGAGACGGAAATCTAGCCCTGTTTTCCCCCTCTGGATTCTGGGACTCGTATTGTTTTCTATCCCATTCGAAATGTACGAAAACTGCACCTCTCATAATTACAAGCATAGGCAGGACTGGGCCGCCTTCTCAAGCATGGCCATGTGAAACCTGAGACTCTCCTCTGTGAGGCAGTTTTATTGTAGGCTTTGAAATCCAGAATGTACATGTTTCTAGCAAGTTGAGCTTGAAAGTTATGTGTTCAAATGCCTAAACTGTAGATTAGGGGGCAATCCCGGTTCTACTGTTTAACCAAAGTTTGTGATACTCAACAAATAATGTCATCTCTTCATGTATAGTGGACTGACCTCAGCAGAACCAACCATTATTTCCTCCTCTATTGATGGCAGGCACCAAAATGGCGTGTGCCGTCCTTTGTATGACGCCACAGGAGAATGAATGAAGCATTTTGCTATGCCTTGTTATGCTATGTTATTGAGTTTTGTATAGTAGACAGTCCACAATTTTCTCGGTTTCTTGGGTTTTCAGAATCCTCAAGAGGTGGGGTAGGGGACTAATGCAGAAGCAGGGGAAGGTTGCTTTGTTGCAATGTTGATGTGTGCATGATCTGAAAAGGTAGGATTCTCTGGGGTGTGCACGTCTTCTATATATTGTGAGTTGTCTGGGGCAGTGGTTAATGTGGGCTCCAGGTTGGTAACTTACATTGTTTATGTGATTATTGTGTCTGTCCTTGTGGTGTCTAAGGATTGTGGGGAGCTGTATTGGTGCATCTGTGGGTGGATAGTGTGCTATTTAGGGAATTTCTTCGGGTGGGATGCGTTCTTGTATAATCGGTATGGATTCAGTGAGGAGTTGTATGTGAAGATGGGTTGTTTATTAAGGGGGTGTAGAATGATTGTCAGGTAGTTACTGTTGCAATACATTGCTCAACAGACCACCTGATGAGAACTTGGAGCAAACCTTTTTCATTTTTGGAAAAATCAGTCAGTCATTTATTTGGAAAACATAATTATGGGGCTTAGGCTCTGGTGTTGGGGAAAGGATGACGGGTTTGGGGCTTGTGTTCAGGCCTCTGGCTGTTGAGGAGGCAGTATTCCAGGTATGGGGCTTGGGTTCTGCTGGTGGGGAGGCAGCAGAATGGCAGATATGGGGCCTGGCCTGTGCTCTTGGGGAGGCAGGATGCCATGCACAGGCCTGGACTATGTTGGTGGGCAGGCAGGATGCCAGGTATGGGGCCTGGGCCCTGGGTAATGGTGGCAGGGGGTAGTAGACTTGGTATGGGGCCTGGGCTGTGGTGGTGGGGATGCATAATGCCAGGTATGGGTCCTGGGCTCTGGGTGGTGGGGGTAAAAGGATGCCAAGTATAGGGCCTGGGTTCTGGGAAGTGTGGGCTGGGGGGTTGCCAGGTGTGGGGCCCCCGTCAGTTTGGGAAAGCATATTAATAGCCCTTTTATAGGCAGCCCCCCTACTTTTGTCCCGTGGGCCCTTCTGTGCCCCTCCCTAAAGGTGATTCCTGGAGACGCCACTGCTGCTCTGGCAGGATGCAAGGCTAAAATAGAATCCAGTGGATTCGGGGGCGGGTTCTATGTAACCGGTGGATTTGTTTTTTTCTTCTGTTTGACCTTCATACTCTGATGTCTAAAAAGTCACATGCTGCACCTGGGTCCAGTGGAAGACATTTGTAACGGGTCTTCTGAAATTTCCCCTTCGTTTATCTGGACAGCTTTTAACCTTGAACAGCAGACAAAAACGAAGACCTGTGTACATAAACCGTAGTTTAATTTGCCTCTGTTTTGACGAATTCAATATTCTTTTCATGTTGTAAGCTCCTGTTTTATCTAAGGAATTCCTGCAACTTTAAGACGCATTCCTAATGCGAATGTATTTTGTTTTTAGTTATGGGCGACCAATACAAATGAAATATTACAGTGAGGAGCCCTCCGTTTATGTAAACTATTTTGTATGGCAAATATATAAAGAGGCCGAGCGATACACGAGCACAGGGATAACGTAAAACAAAATAAGGTTAAAACGAAGGTGACACACTTCAAGAGTTGTTTGGGTGTTTGTCGCCATAGCAACGGCATTATTTCTTGGGAAGGAAATGCCTACGGGGTAAGCACAGCGTGTGCTGTTAGCAGGTAAGTTCGTACGCAGGTGGGGCTCATTAGATCCACCCCTGCTTTGTTGCCGTGAGAGCCAAACTTCTCATGCAGAAAGCGGGGGCAGGGCGCTGGCTCTCACAACCTTTGAGTGACATCAAGCATGACTCATTACCCTGCCAACCTAGTTGGGGCGCTTGGCGCTGTCCGTTTAAGTTATGCCTAAAAAAAAAGTGATGTTTTTTTTGTGACATGCCCATGACACCCCAGTGTTGGGCTCATTTTGGCATATTTTGCAGCTGACGCCCAGCCCCCACATTATGAGGGTCCACTTTTTCTAGTCCAGGGAATTGTATCCAACAACATGTTGCTTTCTGCAAGTCATGACTGGATGAAGATATCGCAGTCTTGGGAGGATAGCTCAGGGGCAACATGCTCGCCTTGGAAGCAAGACAAAACAGAGCAACACAGGTTTGATCCCCGGGTCCGCTCTTAGAAACCTCTGGGTATTAAGTGCGTTATAAATAACCAATCATATCCTATCACCCCAACCTTCCCGGTCCCTTGTGGCATGGGTGACGTTTGAATCTGTACACTGGATGGTAATCACTCAAGCATTCATATAGGTGTTACATGCCCAGCTGTTACATGCTATTCTTGTAATTACTATGTTGCTGGTATAAAAAACACACGTTCTATTGAAACAGCAAGTAGTTTCACACTGTTCAGTTGGTTATGTAATCATAACCCCTTCAATCTTTAGGTCGTTACTCATTCTCTGATATTTAGTACGCAAAAAAGGGACTGACCTTACATTGGCTCCACCTTGGTCAGTGTTTAGTTGCAAGATTACTTTCCGTGTACATCTCCAGTCTTAAAGGGGCGGTGACGTACGCTGGTGGCACTCTGTGTGAGGGCGAGACAAAGGGACAGATACATTATTTCATTGTTTCATTTTATTTTATGTCTATGATCCCTATGGGACATGTGCTTGAGTTCATTTTTTGGAAACAAGCAGCGTTCAGTATGCCGTCATCATTATCACACTATGCTTCTGTGTACCAACATCAATGGCTAGTCTTAAATAGTTCGAAAAAATGCCATGGCAATGTTATGGGGAAAAGCGACTGAGCCCTGCACCCGGCCGGGATTGTAATTCCACCACTTCACTTTGCATGGCACCCACGGTACTGTGACGAGGAAGAGCATCTTCCATCCTCAGGATTAATCCATGAGACCCAGATTTGTCTTGGATCCTGTTCTCCTGTGGCTTTCCCGATACTTTGGGGGGAGTGAAATCTGTAGAAAGAGAATCAGACTATTTTTGAACATATTTGGACTGGGCTGTAATATACAAGATAAAGTGCACCTTAACTTTACCTTACAGGTTGCCCAGGTGGAGGGATCCTCACACATTTATCTACTCTAAAGAAAACATTCTCCCTGCCTTCCTACACTAATCTATGAAGTTACACCTTGTTTAAAATTCTCATGATTATTAATAACTTTCACCAGTTGGTGCATTTTTACTGAATATAAGTATATTGTGGTACCACCCAATGTGTATATTATTGCCATTATTAGGACAGTGTTGCCTGAGTACAAAGTGTGTTATTTATATCGATATGTTAACTTGAACACTATTTAATATAAAAGTACCATGTTAGCACATAACATAGGGTGTGGAAATTCCTTTGTGGGGGCTTGGGTATTCACTGTACCTAAAAACCAGCCTGCATCACCTCCCATGAGTGCAGCCTTGGTTGTTCATCCATTGCTACCTTATTGAGAACCTTGGCTGGGGTGTTCTGTGCATCTACCTCAACTGTATAGAGGGCAGAAATACAGATACCCTCTTCAGTCTTTACACTGCTCCAACTTTTTTACATCACTGGCCCGCTGTTTGTGTAGCCCACTTTGCTGGGTTATACCTCTGTTGAGTCTGCCCTCATGTTGCTCAGTCCCTGCCCACTTTTGTGTCTAGACACACTTTTTGGTGCTTTTTCCCCAAAGTTGGATGCAGGCCGAGATGACTCCAGACTCCGTAGGTCTGATCCCACTTTGCTTGGTCACTGGTCCACTCTTGGGTCTGGTCCTTTAGCTCTGCCCATACCCACTGTTTGGTATGGCCCGCCTTCTCTTGTCTCTGCCACCTTTTAGGCCTGGCCCTAAGCTGCCCTCTTTCAGGCCCACTGTTGGATTTGTCTCCTCTTTGCCCCGATGTCTCCCTGTTGTTTGCTGCATCACAGATCCCTTATTGTGTCTAGTCCACACTGGTCTGTTCGCCGTTTCAACTTTGCCCTATTTCTACCCGCTGTTGGGTCTAGCCCCTTTTGTCTGAATTTCAGGACAGCTGTTCTGATCACTTTTACTCTGTATCTGCAACCCCACAGCCCCCCTACCTACCTGCACTATCTAACACTTGCTGTCTGCACTTAACCCTGCATGGCCACCTGCTGGCCACACTTCTTGTTTTGATGTTTAGATCCTATGTCCTGCAATTGCTCCTCCTCCCTTTCCCGTGGCACTTTTCCCCTTCCTCTCCCCTGCACTTGCACGATCTCAATGTCACTGGGCCTAGAAAGATCGTGGTCTTGTCCCCCCTTGTTTCCTCCCCTGCCTCGTCGCGCCTTGAAACGCCTGCGTATAGGCGTGCTATAAATAAAATATATCATATCTACCTAACTTTCAGTTCGATCGCATTTTGCTTCACCTTAAACACACTTCTTAGGGCACCCTAATTTATTCCTGTCTGTGGCCATTTTTCAAACTTTGATCTATTTTTACTGATTGCTGGGTCAAGCCCTACTTTGCTCTGTTTTAGACCAACTGTTTGGACTGGTCTTGCCTCGTTGCTTTGCAGAACCATTGCTGGGTCTACCTCACGTTCCCCTGTCTTTGGCCTGCCCTGGTTTTTATTAATTCTGCCAACCTCCCAAACTTTGCCCTATTTTGCCACTGTTGGGTCTTAACCATCATTGCTCTGGCTCGAATTTGCTCTCTGGGTGCACTTGTCTCCCTCTATCCCTCTCTCCCACCCCTTTCTCTTTCTCTCTCCCACTGTCTCTCTTTCTCTCTCTCATTATGATATGATAGGTTATTTATAATGCGCTTAATACCCAGAGGTTTCTAAGCGGAAACCCGGGAATCGAAGCTATGGTGCTCCGTGTCATCTTGCTTCCAAGGTGAGCACGTTGCCCCTGGGCTATCCTCCCGAGACAATTACATTACCACTGCATTTGCTCCCATTTTGTTTTTATATCAAGCCAACTGTTGGGATTGGCCTGACAGTGCCCTCTCTCTGCCTGCTGTGATGCCCGAGCACACCTTTCCCTCATTCAAGCTCATTGTTAGGCGTGGCCCCTTAATGCTGTTTCGTTCCCATTGTGGTGTTTGGTGCCCGTTGGCCTTCTCTCAGCCCTTTGTTGGGTGGTCTCCCACTTTGCCCTGCCTCTCCCACTGCCTACTGCTGCCTCTGGCCCCACCCCCCTCTCTTGTGTAGCCTGTATTTGGATTTGCTTCGCCGATCGATTGCCACCACTTTAGAGTTTTTAAAGTGCTTTCACAGAGACTGTTGATCCACCAGCCACTGACCACTCTTATTCCAGAGCCTGGTGCCAGGCATGATCGTTTTCTTTTCCCGTTTAACCCTCCCCCACCCCAAGCCCCACTGGTCTTTCTAAGTGCAGATGTGATTACAATGCATTTACTCTTTCTGTAAGAGACCTGTCCCCTTCCCAGTCCCCATTGGCTCCCCGTACAGATGGTCCTAGTTCAACGCACGGCGTCTGTGGATCCCAGCGCATACACATGAAACAGCTGGGATTTTAGTGGAGCTCTGCAAGCGTCATACTTGCTGATAGAGATCTCACCTGTGGTCTTATCTATGTCATCACTGTTTATAACTATGTTTACTATCCATTGTAGATACCCACCGACCTCTGTAACCAAGTGTCCGAAGCATCCTTTGTAATGCTATGTAACTAAGATTCTTAAGTATCCTTGCAATGCTCAATGCTTGCGCCCAGCTACCTGAGGGTTGGTTTTGCGCTATATTAAATAAAGAAACAAACAAACTTGGCTGTACTGGTGAAGGGATTCTAATGACCACAGACCTATTCTACACCCCAGGGTCTGCCTAGAACTATGTGAATCGCAGGATCTCCCGCACCTAAGTAAGGAGCCCTACCCCTACTGTGTAACCAGTGGCTAATCATGTTCGGTTCTATATCATTCCATGGCCCGTTTTTTTTTTAAACACAGCATTTTTTTCCGCAAATACTCATCGAATTTTGTTTTGTTTCTGTTGGCGGGGTTAACCCCCAAACCTCCATCCCACCTATTTACTATCCAGTCCCTCCACCTTATATCCCTTTACCCCCACCCCCCCCAATATATTCCGATGTGTTTTTGAGGTAAACAAAATGCCGCGAAAAATAAACGGCCAATGAATGGACGTCATATCCAATTTTCAACGCTTGCCCTCAGAGTGCTGTGGACTCTTGAGACGGTGGCAGAGGCAGGCCAAGGAGCCAGCGGGGGCAAAGGCCTCCTCGCGGGTCACAGTGTGGTACCAATTCACCACATTGGCGGGGGTAAACCAGAACGTGAAAAACCTGGCTGGGGGAAGGACCTGAGAGAGAGCCCCCAGTTTCCCTTTAGCCGCTCCCCTGCTAAGAGAGGCCACACACTCGGATCCTGGATAAGTCACTGAATGCTAAAACAACCTACCTTAAAAAGTGGACCTATTCTTTAATGAGATACAGAATATGTTCATGCACAAGCATGTATGTGCTTTTGGCTGACTCTGGGGGAAGTTTGCTTGCACGCTGATCAAAGGAGCTCATCCACTCAGCCAGCCCAGTGTTTGATGTCATCACTATATCAGTGATGCACTGAATTGTTTCTGGGCACAACTGAAAAGCGACATCTTGATTTTCAGCTTTGATGTTTCATATCTGCCCTCTGAAATGTGTGCAAAATGTTACCAGGGAGCCTGAGAAATAGTGAAGACTGCGATGCATATCCTAGAGTGGGTGTCCCTGCAGGTCAAGCATTGCAAAATGGCCGACCTCACTAATGCCAGGAAAGCAGTGCATTGACATTCCCTACAATCCAAACTTGTTTGATGGCAAAATCCGCCACAACTTTCCACGCCGCCTCATCATGCCCGCTCGCTTTTCACAGCACCATGAGCCTCCATGGAATTAATGTTTCTCCGGAAATCACCCACCACAAATATTTTTTTACCATTTAAAGTTTTATTCAAGTCTAAAGCGTGTAGTACCATCAACGTACTGCCGGGTACAATCTATGCCGACAGCAAACATTACAACAAAGTCTCTCCAGTTCTTCAGGCTTCACGTATTCAATTGGCACAAAGAGTGTCCGATACAGAAACAAAGATCAAAAGCATAAAACATAGACGTAATCAAACGCTAGATAAGAGTGAAAGATTTTAAATAAAAAATACGGTGTGGGAGACAATCGAGCTTAAGTTATTCATTACAGATGTTATAGCAACGAAAAGGACGCCATCTCATGGCTTATGATGGATAGCGGGGTTGTCATGGCAACTCACAAAAGAGATTAGTGCTCCCCAATCTACCAGCAATTGTGCAATCTCCGCCTTCAGTGCTGCATCAATTTTGCACATTGCGGCCACAAAACACTCCCTCACCCACCATTCCTTCATATCCGGTTATATGGAAGACTTCCAATTCTTTGCGACAACCAAACGTGCCGCTACCAGGAAGCAGGTCAACAGCTTAGAAGCTTTACCTCCCAACCTGTAGTGCCCACGCCGGTCCTCCTCGCCCAACAACCTAACCCCGGGGGTCCAGCGCTTGATCTACAACGCACATCTTTTATCTGGGCTAGCACCTCCTCTTCCAAAACTCTTGAATAAGGGGACATGTCCACCACAAAGGGGCTTGGGGTGTCGGTACAACGCAAGCACAAGGAGGAGAGCGCAGCGTTCATCTTGTGCAGGCGTTCTGGAGTAAGATACCACCTACACATCAATTTAACACTGGTTTCTTTAAGCTGAACTGACTTTGATGATTTACCAGCCTGTGTCCAAATATTGTACCAAGCCAGATCATCCAGAGGTTTCCCCATATCGTCCTCCCTTTTGACCGTATATGCATGAGGGGGCTTGAATCTGTTGGAGTTTAACACTTTAAGCAATGAGTCAATCTTGATTAGACTCCAGGTACAAACAATACTATCTACAGTTGCAACAAAGACGCATGAGAAGAAGGGTGTTAGTACAATTCTGCCAGTGCCTTTCTGTTTCAATATTATTCGTTTTATAAGTACTCCTGCTTGCTACCACTCTGGTATGGTATTGTAATGTTTATTTATATATTATATAGCGCCTATTCACAGGCAAGTGTTTCAAAGCGCTCAAGGAGGGAAGGAGCACGGGAAAATAGTCGCTCAGAGCCCTTCAATTTCTGAGACGATAACGGTCTGCACAGGCAGATTAAGTGAATATTATACTTTTAACAGTTTAGATACAGCAAATAGGCCCGTAGGCGATTCAGTGTTTTTTTCAAGTGCACTTTAAGGGGTGAAGATGAGGGAGAACAGGCAGAATAATCTTCAGGCAGCGCTGTATACAGATCGTGCAAGTGCGGTAGGGCAAGCGTCGGGCAGGGGACTCTAGGGGGCATTGCTGTTCTTTAAAACATCGATCCCAGCTATTCGATTGTGCAGGTTATATACATGTACTGGGAAGCGGGTAGTTATTCGGCAAGTCAAGTTCAAGACAGATAATTTAGACATGAAAATATCATTTTAATGTGTGTGCACAGCATTTCTGTGGCATTTGACACTCCGAGGTCCACAACTGATTTTTCAGGCTTAATTTTGTCACTTAGCCCAACAGCCTCCGATTGTGTATTTAGGGTCTTCCAAGTGGAGCAAAAATATTGGTACGGTCGACATTCTATGTGGGCCTTAGTTTCAATTGGCTGCCGTTGTAGTCAATTGAATGGACAGTGTCGTGTCCCCAAATTCAGAGGCTTGACAGAACCTTGTTTGTTGTGTTGTACATTTTTTGTTTTGCTTCCATTGTGTCCCCGTGTTGTGGTCAGTATACTAGTGATCGTTACCGCTTACAATGATGTGACCTATATAACTGCCCTTAAGTCATGGCATGATGCGTACTGGGGCCACTGAGGCTGCACTTGACCCTTGACAGCCAAAGGTAGATGGTTTTGCCAATGCTTCTTTGTGATTTAAGAAAGACTTGTGCCTGCTCTTAAAACCCTTTGGTGTGCTTTGTCATCTTTATAAAAGGGGACTTCCTGTATGACATGTTGGAGTGCTCGATGCAGCCTGTTTGCTGGCGTGAAAATAAAGGTATTGACCAGAGGCCTAATAGTGCTCCGGGGACTCCAAAACCTCATAGTGGCAATACTACCTTAAAAGGATGGAGGTGCTCACAGAGGAAAGCCAAGGCATTTTAAAGGGGAGTTTCTCTTTCTCCTGCATGGTCACAAGAGCACGAAAAGATTTTAACAGGGAATTAAATTGTAATTATGCACCACGTATCAACCCACAGCACTTTGAGGTCTTACCAATGGTACATAAGGCGCTATACAAATGCACAATAACATAACACCCACTTCATTTAATTGCACAGCAGTCCTAAAACAGCATCATCAGTGAAAGTGCTGATTCAAGAATGACAGATGAATTAAAGAGTAAGAATAAAATGCACAGGAAATGTGAGTCATGGGACAATAGCAATACATGATGTTTAAAGAAAGCAATGTCATAAAAAAAAATGTTAGCCAGGCACATTTTCATGTTACTTAAGCAATGCCCCCACTCAGGAGGTCACTCTTGGGAGTTAGTGGCACGATAAACCAATTTAAAATAAAATCCCTGTTTTGCAAGGGTGTTTGTCAAGGTTTCCGAGTCTTTTTCTCCTGGCAATGCCGAACGGAAGGGGCCTATAGCTAGTAGCATTCCCGCTTGCTGTCAGGGATGCTAGTAGCATTTCATTTTAGTTGAGGAGTAATGCTTATACAGAGCGCCTGCCATCACTCGAATAAACTGAAAACTCTTAAAGACATTGGCTGCCATAGAAAAAGGAAAGTGAAGTACTAATAGTCCGTTCTCCATTTCCATCAGTGGTCATCGGTAAAGAGCCATGATGAAGGGAGACCAGCAGGGTGCTGTGAGGGGGAGGGGGGGTTGGGGGAGGCAGAGGGGGGGGTGAAGGGGCTTGGCAGTGTATATGGTTGGAAGACTCAAGGCAGAGAGGTGTGCTGGGAGCAAACATGATTCTTGGGTGATACAAAAGGGCTCAGCAGCGCGTGGCTAAACCAGGAAGTAAGATGAGTATTCCAAGCCCACTTCTTCTTAATTATCGGAGGCGTGGGCGGACCCACGCAGGCGCTTCCCCATCCTATAGGATGATGTGCCCCAAGCCCACTGATTAGCTAGGTGCCCCTATTCTGTTAGAGCCCAGGTGCTAATTATCAATCCTGTTTGGCTGGAGCTTTCTTAGTGAAAATGGCACATGAGTGAGACCAGTGATTCAGTGCACCCGACTCAAAAATAAAAATACACCATTTGCATATGACCCGTAATCTACCACGTTTTGTTACTTTGGCTGTTAAATGGTAAAGCGCCTTAAATGTCGCCTTGTATTATTTTATTTATAACTGTGTTTCCTGTAAACCATAGCCTGGCATAGCATAGCATTTACATAGCTCTCAACTCACACGCTTTTGGTGGCTGTCACCCTCCTTGTAAACTGCGGACTCACCCGCCAAGCCTCCTGCACGCCCGTTTTTTTCTCAACATCGGGTGTTTTCACCCGCCTTTGCATCACAAATGGATGAGAGCTATAGCATGCCTGTTTCACTGCGCCTTAGCATGGCGGACCATACATAGCATGGATAGTATGCATTTCCAGTAGACCGAAGCATGACTTTGCGTATATAGATTACATTTACAGAAGACGGTAGTCTATCAAAGCATATATAGTTTACTTTTCCGGTAGACGGAACTCTGGGGTGGCTTACATAGCATATTTGCTGTACATGTACGATAGGCCGCAGTCTAACGTAGCATAAATGCTTTTCGTGCTGCTAGGCAAAAGGCTCGTTTCAGAATCTTACCTTCAACTATGAGGAGGTTCAATCAAATCTCCGGCCCTTGTGCCAAGAAGGGAACACTTTTTCCCTGGTGTAGGCTCTAATGAGCGGGAGATGGGTCAGGGGTCAAGTCCTAAACATTTAATTGGGGGGACTCATCAACAAAAGCACTGGGATGCGACGTCATCAGAAATTAGCATATTAAGATGAAATATGCACATTTCATTAAATTGGCGTTCCATAACCACCCAAACTGCGCAGGACGAATGGCATTTGCCTTTCATGAAATCAACACACACACAAAACCAAGACAGAATATTTTTTTTCTAATAGTATTTTTAAAAATGTTAAAAGGTGTGCATGTTTTAAACTCCAAGAAACACTACCAATGTTTTCCCTGGAACTTGCAGTACCGGAATGGGTCATTGCACCTTTACTTGTTTGCCAACTTTTCATTAGGTTATATAGTGCAGTGGTGGAGGGTCCTACAAGCCTTACGACTGTGGTTCGATCCTTGCATTCAGCATAAATTCAAAGAGGGGATTCAATGTTGTTTCTCATTTCAGCTGGGGGGGACTGAGTCCACCCTCTGAGGAAAGTGGGTGGACTGCGTCCCCCCGCGTGTACCCTCGACTTGATAGTAGAGATATTATTTGAGTGGATTGAAAGATCCTCTTCCACGTATTCTTTTTTTTTTTCTCCATACGCCTGGCACCAGAACATGCAGGCTATATGTTAAGAACTGGGTTTAGCTCTAAATAGAAATCTATGCCTGGCGAGCACCTTCATTTCTCTGGGAGCAATCTTGGTTAGTCAAGCTGTCTCGATTTTAGAAGGATTGAAAGAGGTTTTGATTGTGAAGGATCTTGTCCTTTATTGGTCTTGGCTGTCATGTGGTGCGGTAGGTGCAACTTGGGAGCCCACACTATTGGCATTGGGAAGCAAAGCTAGGAGGGGGATGGGATGAGTGGAGGGACACAACCTTGTAGGTGTTGTTTGGAATTTGTATCCACCCATTAGCCTCCCATAACTATGCTAGTTCATACGACCATACCCACCCACAACCTGCCCCTTCCCACTCAAAGCACAAACACCCTGAGCTGTATTTGAGCTAGCTCTGTGCTTTTAAGGTGCTGCCAATGTCATTTCTAAGCCTTTTTTTTTGCGAGATAGTGTCTCCTGGTGTCAGATTATCTTGATTTGTGCATGAAAGGAGAGAATGAATTTAGCACAAATGTTGCTGTTTTTATAATGTTGAATGGAGCAAACAGGTTTTGCCCAAATCAGTATTATCTACAGCTGTTTTTGCCAGGGCAAAAAAAGAAGCAGGCTGTGTTTTACTATGTTTGCAGGGTATAATGAAAAAAATTATAGTAAACACATTTATCTGGATGTTAGGAAGCAAATATAGTACAAATACAGTATTCTTCATTTGTGCTCTGGTGCAAACGTTTTTAGATAATAATGGAATGGTGAAACCTCTTTGCTTCATTACGTATTATGTACACATTTGCTCTGTTTTCAGCACCAGTTCAAAGGTTATTCTAGCTCCCTTTATAATAAAAATGTCGTAACCTTGTGTTACTTTAGGCATTTTATTTATAAGCAAGATGTGTGTTCTCGCATCTGTTCCTTGCACTGCATTCCCGTTAACAGGCATTGGCAGAGCCAACAGTTTTGGCTCTTATATACTCACTGGAGCGGCATTTGCCAGTTACTGCCAACAGATTCCCTGGTACTAAAACTTTTTGCCAGCTGGTGCCTGGAATTTTTCTATCCCATGCCTACAGAAAAGCCAGAAATGTTGTCTTCTGCCAAAACCTGCATGAAATGATTAATACGTTAGGCATAGACGGTGATGCCTCAATTTTTTAAGGAGATTACGCAGGGAATTAAGAGTTTATTAATGTTACTGAACAGAATGCATAGCATTGAGCATATTTAAGTGGATTTACTTAATTCCTTGAAAATAGAACTTCCACGGTGGAAATAGGGACTTGTCAATGCCCACCGAAAGTGGTCAGTTGCATGGTGCCACAAGGGCCGTGTAGCTCCCGCACCCTCTCAGCATATGCATTACGGTCCCGGGGTACCTATTGGCTGATCTGGGAGCTTTCTTCAGGAATTATGCAGACGACCCCCCCCCCCAGATCGTTGCCTGTTTAGACGGACTTTGCATGTCTCATTTATAAGTCATATTTTTGGACATTTCGAAGACTGGACGAACAATGATGAGCTCCGACTGAATCGGAGAAGAACCCCATTTCTGAAGGGCTTGGCTTGTCGCACCCATCCCGAGATTACCCTGGGAGGCATGTCTACCCCAGTGCAACTTAAAGACAAAGCACTGGACATAATCCCGTACTTGACCCGGTAAATGGGTGTGCATGGCAATGGTATACAGTCTTTATAACGAAAAAATAATAACAAATGATTTTATAACGAAACCTAAATAACGAAAATATATGTGGGGTGGGGTAAGGGGTTAAATCTGGCGGGGAAGTGGTTGGGGTGGGTTTTTAGTCAGGGGAAAGGGGTTTTGGGAGGTGGAACCCCCCCCCCCCCAAAAAATTCCCATAAGCCATGGCAATGCAATCATGAGCATAGCAGCTGCCATCATATGTTGCTGCAACGCCTGGGCGACCATTGCCTTACCTATTTTAGGGGCCAAGATTTGCTATTGCAACTCTCTTTATGTGGCAGTCACGCAACACGCCATAGAGATGTGCCGGCCGCGCAAAGTCACTTTGAACCGTGCAAAAAATTCCATGAATCGGGCCCATACTCTAGAGTTAAGGCAAAACGTGGCGGCCTGGACAGGCTCCAATACTATTGGAAATAATTCTAGTTCTCCTGTGCTGAGGGGACCACGCGGACTCCAGGTAAAGTCAAAGGTTCACTTTTGGAAGTGGGCGCTGCCTGGAGTGATTCTCTATGTGAATCCAGCATGAGCATACTCGCCCATAGCGCTGAAAGGGTTAAGCAACTCATTTACCATAGAGTGCTGTTTGGTGCAGCAATGCTATGTTATTGTGATTTGCACTGTGCGCCGCTGTCATTTTCATAGTCTCCATTATACACGAAAAATCAGAATACTGTCGTTTTGCCGAAAGTAAATGGCTTTGTTGTAATTTACTTCGACAAAATTACTTTGTTGGGAAGTAATGTTTTTGGGGAGTTACGGGGTATATGGGAGAGGGGAGTTGAGGGGTAGTAGTGGCGAGGAAAGGTTCATGGGGGGGTTCCTCCCGGTTAAAAAAAAAAGAAAATGACTTCGACCAAACAACGCAGAACCGTAAAATCATATGAACTGCATAGTTGATCCCGGTCCCCAGAGCCAGTACACAGTAAATATATACCGTGGTGACTGCACATTTGCAATAGTCTGCTGCTTTTGAGCGATCTGTCTCTGTTTTGCCGGGTAGAAAATTGAACTATCTTCTGGACGAGCACTGATCTATTGAGGATATTTTCTAATTTCATTAAAAAATTAAGACAATTCTATTTTAATACACAAATAGAAATAATAGAAAATGAAAATGTTTAAAGCTATGATCCTCATCCTACTTCTGACGCACATAGCGCTTTATGCCTTTGGGTCCCAGTGCACATAGAAATACAAAAAAGCTAATGTCACTAGGAGAATATGTGAAATACCCGGAGGGTTTGGCAGTCCCTGAGAGCTTCTTGTGTGCACTTCCGGGTCAGGCAGGACCAAGATCATAGTAGGAATTGAGGAAATGCCAACTACATTCTGACTAAACAGAAACTGTGGCTAAAGAGGGGTTTTCGGTTTGTAAAAAAAAAAAACGACATTGTGGTGAAGGATGTTAATGTTAAAGGATATTTGTACCGCGCACTATCAGCACCGGAGTGGTCCTCTGGCGGATCTGAAAAGGAAAGGGGGCGGGGGGTGAGTTAGTGGGAACCAGCAGGATAAGTGCAAGAGAGCAGTGATGTGCTGTTGGCAGCTTCAGTTCGGTTAACACCTGATCAATGTATTCCTGTAATTATGTCCACTTTAATGTTCTCGTTGTATAAGCTGTATTTAAGGTTCTGTGTGGAACATAAAATATATACATTTTAACCACAACAATAATCATTTACATTGCACCAGTTACCACTGTGCTGAGGTCCAGGTGCCAAGACTTGTCCAAATGACATGCTGTTGCCACGGCTGGAGTAACCAGACCTGGGGATGTCCAGAGGGAAAGGGATTTCTGAGGGGGCGACCAGGGTAGACCATAGAGGGAACTGAGGGCCTCGAAGGGAGAGGGGATTTAGGGAGATCAGCGAACTGGGGCAGTGCTTTTTGCTGCTTGGATGTGCCGGATCTTGCCATTGGTGAGCTGGTGGTTAGTCTGTCTTTTTGGCAAGCCTATGTACTTACGTTCATTAAGGTACAAGGCAATCTTGAGTGCTTGCATCATGGCCTTGATGAGCTCATGCGGACCAACGTAGAGGCAATTGTTTGTTGTCTCCAATCCAAAAACTTGGGCGTTAAAGCTTAGGAACGGTGTATATGCTGTGAATCGCAGCTGAGTCAAGAGTTGAGTGCATGCGACAAAGGCATATCCAGGATTGTCTATCAAGTGGGACCTGAAGCTAAAGTAGTCGGGCCCACTGCAGTGACATTAACATCTGGAAATGGCCACACAGCGCTGCTCTGGGGGCCTTGCACGCTCAGGCCCAACCCTGTCTACGCCTCTGCATGCACACATGATTGGAGGTGGGCTAGAGGAAGGGTGAATTGGAGCAGACAGAGTCGTGTTGAATTGAACAGGACTTCCTTGACAACCTATGGGGTATGACTTGAGGAATCGGAGGCTCACAAATGAATGAATGAATCAATGAATGAATGAATGAATGAATGAATGGAAAAAGGCACAGGGCACCACGCATCACGACAGTCGAATAACTATAGCATGATTGGGTAGTGGTATAGTGGAAAACCATCTGTGCAGTTACTTCATTAAGAGATAAGGTCTTAAGTTGCTGTTACAGTTGGCAGAAATCACAAGAATAATGCAAGAGTGAGGTTTGAAGGTTTTGATAGAAATATCTCCCTTCCTAATTTTAGCATTAACTGGAAGGATAGCTAGGGGACAGTGTGTTTGTCTTGGAAACAAACTGGGATTTAAACTTGTTTTGCTCTGAGATGTCTTGGAAGCAAGACAACGCAGAGCAACAAGGATTTGAATCCTGGTCCCGCTCTTAGAGACTTGTCTCTGGTATGAAGCATGTTATGAGAGAGAACAGAGGTGTCTCAGTAGAAGAATGTGAACAGTACAGTGAGCAAAAAGCGATGGCAGCAAACTCTCAATGTGGGAAAAAAAAACACAGAACAGGATATCATGCCACTTTTGAAAAATATCAGTAGAAGAATGGCATAAAACTTCCAGTGCACAGGAAAACCCCTTGTGAATCCAAACTTGCCTTGTTTTTTTAACCTTTAAAAAATCCAAATTTCGGTCTGAGGCCTTGGACTGCAGAATGCCCCAGCTTGCTGTGGTGAGGCCTTGGACTGGGGAATGCCCCAGCTTGCTGTGGTGATCGCTGCTTTTTGGAAATAGCCTTCAACCTCAGTGTGTGCATATATTTCGATGCCAGTGCGAGTTTTTGTGGGCTTTGCTCATGGTCACTGCAACCTCGCTTCCCTTGTGTTCCAAAACGATGTTGTGTTTCTAGGCAACGGGATACTGATAACGACATGTTGAGCCTTGTCGAGAGGCGCACAAACAGGCTGGGGCAACGCATGGTTCGCATGGTTACCACATCACTGGGCCACAGCTATTAATCTCTTGTGGTCAGAGTAGCTTTACGGGTCTATCCCAAATTGAGCACAACAAGGACATTTCTGTCTGGCCCTCTGCGTGATATGGGGCAGTTGAGCTGATGCCAGCTACACCAGCAGGTGGTACTCGTTTATAGCCCTTGTTTTGAAAACAGTTTACATGGAAGGCTGACTCATTATGGAGCTCTGTAGCCATAATATCTGTATTGTGCTGAAGCGCATTGGGCCACACTTGGGGATCGCGCGTGCTTACGGGCCGCTGGCTTCATTAGAGGAAGGGATGCGGAGCGCAAGATCCTATTTTGCAGTCTGCCCCATGAGTCTGTTTTCCTCTGGGCATGCATGATTTGGAACACTGTACGTGCCAAAATGCACATACCCTGTTATCCCTCCAAGCAGAAAGGAATCCAGAAAAGGCGACGACAGGGGCGCTTGTTAGGAGGCTCATCGAATCCGGAATCGTTAAGAGAGTTGCCATGCGCCACTGGCAACCTCAAACTGCAAACATGTGCCCCTCTTCCCCTGGGATTGGCTTTCCACTTTTGCACCCCCCTGACCCCTCCTATGAACTTCCCCAGACAGTTTGTACAGTCGGTAACTGCAGTTCAGTCGCCCAGAAGCTGCTGGGTTCTAAGGGACAGATGTTCTTAAAATAACAAGGGAAACCGTATGTCAATATGCATGTCCAATTCAGAGTGTGTGTGAGAGAGTGTGAGAGTGTGAGAGGGAGAGAGAGAGAGAGAGAGAGAGAGAGAGAGTTTTTTTTTTTTTTTCTTTTTTACAGGGTTAATAGCTACCCTCCTGGCCATCTAAGGCACCACGAGCATGTTACAGTAGCCTAAAAGCATTGTATATTCCACACCATTATCAGAGGGTGGGGGGGAATTGTCACTCCACCTCGGGTGACTTGCATAACCCTGTGTGAAAGTACGCCTGGCTATTACAGTGCCTTGTACAGGGCTACTCATATGTTATCTTATATTGATTTATACCACGCACAGCTCCAATGTTTATGGTCTCCAGGCGCTCTTGTGGTTCTTAACCCCTTAAGTGCCAAGGACAAGTATGCTGGTCCTTTTTGCATAGACTTGCATAATAGCCTGGCATTAGGAAAAGTGGGGTGGGTTGGTTAGGTGAGAAAGAGCGGAAGAGACAGCAGTGCTCAGCTGTTGATGTGTAACTGGCTTCTGTGTGCGCACGTGTGTGTGTGCGCACGCGCACTCGTGAGCTCTGTTGTGCACACTGGAGACATCCTCTTGCCAGATGGGGGACATCCTGTGTTTGACTTGTCGGATTTTTGAGGTTAGTAAGGGGGGTTGTGAGTTGGTTTGAAACGTGTGCTGTTTAGGTTAGTTTAGCGAGCAGGTTTTCTGCAGCCACCTAGGGTACGCATGGTCAGTGTGTGGGGAGTGAGGGTGGTTGCGTAAGAGATTGTCAGTAGGTTTTGGGTATTGAGTTGTGGATAGCCACTGGGTACAGTGCAACTATGCATTTAGTCTTTGTTGGGGCACCCCCTTCACACAGGCATGGAGAGAGCGCTGCTTCCGAAACTCGTGTGTTAATGTTGGGTCTGTCTGGGTGTGGAGAACAGAAAACCGGAAGCTGATATTGTATGGATTATTGTTTGCGGTAGCTGTGTCTGTCTCTAGTGAATGGGTTTGTCTTGGCAAACTGTGGTATAATGTTTGGTGCATTAATTTAACCGAATCCTCTCAAACCACTTCACAAAGGAACTTGACATTGAAATGTCTTTGTGGAATGGCTTGGGCATTGTACGACCAAGAAATGGCGGCAAGATGATCTTTGTCTGGTTGGTGTTGGTCGTCTTCTATTGTTGAATAACTAGGTTTTTAGCCATTTTAGATACTTGACGCAATCGTTCAAACCTGCTTTTATTTAATGCTACATATGATCAATACAGCCGCTTTTTGTCATCCTTCCCGGGTGCAGTGGTCGTTGATTTTTCCAGAGAAATTGGCGCGTGTTCCAGGGATCGGCGTGCCCCGTTGAAAGCCTTTGTTTAGTTTGTATCAATGCTGAAATTAAACAAACACCTCGGTCGGTGCTGTATTGGAAGCGGCTCTGAGATAACGGCTTCCATTTAATCGCGGGCGCTCGTGCATTGTAACCTTTGGCGCGCCTTGACATATACGCAGAAGGATTTGAATTTCCACAAAACAAATCCCTTGGTTCACTGAGGTAAGTAAGTGTTGGGGGCCTCGCTCTGTGGGGCGCAAGCTTTTCAAGTGTTCTGCGACCTGTGGCATACAGCTCTGCCATAATGACCATCGGAGTTCCTGCTGTGCTGCTATTTACATCTCAAATCAGACTAATTGGGTTTCTGCTCTCCAAATACTAAGAAGTGGGGAGGCCCATGCAGAGCCTGTGTTCCTGAATTCCCCTGCCACTGATACATTTGTTCCCTCGACATTTGTTCCCTCGCTAGTTGGCCGTTTTTTATGTTATGTTTGGAGTCAGCTGCTTCTGGGCTTTGGGGTCAGGCTGCACAGGATGCAGATTGAAACATGGATGAGTGGTTCTACCTCCCTGCCCGCGTTACAGAGGAAGGTAGATGACGCAAGATGGTCAGAATGTGCAAGAGCCTCCATTTTGTTTTTGAAAATGGTACCACGTATCGCATAAAAGGGGTTTGCAACCTTTGGCTCTCCAGATGGTTTGGCCTACAATTCCCATGATATCTTGTTATTGACTATGCTGTGTAGAGATTGTGGGAGTTGTAGTCCACAATATCTCGCAAACCGAAGTTAAGAAGCTGTTAGGAGGGACATTAAAAAGACTTCACATATTGTACTGGTGATTTCTTCAGTAGTGCATACTGCTTTTCAGCGACTTCATGGTGCCAGCAGGCAAGGCAATGTATGAGTGGTGGCATGAGAATGGCAAGGAAGACAAACACGTCCTAGAAAACATTCTCAACTGGTCCCAAGTTGCATTGCAGTTTCTGTTGCCTAGTTGTGATGACAAGATGGTTTAGCTCCCTCACGTTGGTTGTTAATCATGGCTAGAGGGCACTCATGATGCACCCCGTACTCATGCGACATGCAGCTTGGTATCAGAGCGGGTGTTTTATGGCTACTTTCAACTTACTCTATGACTTGTCGATCTTATTAAAGCCAGAGTTTGCTATGCCAAAGATCCTATCGGGAGTGAGCACCTTTCAGGAAAGCCTGGTGATACTGAATGGGATTTAAAGTGGTCTTGATACGCACAAGTCTGCCATTTTGGTTGCCTGCTAGTGCTTGGCTCTGACATAGAGGGGTTTGGAAGGGATGTTTTGATGCTCTAGTGTATCTGATGAGATAGCTCAGTGGGTTGAGCACTTGTAGCTGCAACCTAACTTTGATCTGTAGGTTGCAGCTCTGAATCCCTGCTACTGGCTTTGCACTGCAAAAATACACTTTGCACAGTTCTTTGAATCAGGGTTTGTGTCGGCAGTGCAAAGTCACTTTGAACCATGCAAGAAATTCCATGTCTCAGGCCCTAGATCTTCGCAAGTTAACCATCAGTAAACCCCATTCAACTTTAATTTGTTTAAAATAAGAATCTTCCCCTTCCATCACATTTCTTTGTGGTTTAATCAGTATTGCTATTGAATAAAAACAATTCTATGCTGTGTTGGAGGTGTCTTATCAATCAGCTCAGGTCTTAAAGAACCGGGTGCACCGATTTTCATACATTTGAGATGAGCAAAGCCCCAACATACACAGATAATATTCAGACTTTGACTGAAAGATTTGACGAACAGGAGTTGAAAGCAACTCCTGGGTGTCGGCATCACTGAGCAAGCAGGAGCTACATCACGGTGTGCCACAAATCTAGCACCCGGGTGAGATGGAAGTTATAACTTTTTAGTACACTATAAATGGCCCATTATGCTTTACTCGTGTCCTAATACACCCTATAAAAATATTCTCAGACACACAGCTAATGTCACAAAGTGATTTCTGCAGTTGGCCTGGGGAGTCAAAAGTAGCTCCTGCCAGCGTCCAGCATCAAGACTCTTCTACGCTAAATCGTTCCTGGGAATTTTCGGGGAAGTTTCCTGAGGGAGTCGGGGATTGGGTCTTCGTCATGACTCTGCATGCCGTTGGGGCTTCCTGTTTCTGGCGGCAGCCTTTCTTAGTTGGCCTCAAAGTAACTACATTTTTCATACAGCACAAAATTGTGGAGAACAACTTGCATACCAATCGCCCTTCCAATGCACCACAGGCACACAGGCTCCCACCTGGACACAAAGGCCATCGACTCAAACACCTATAAATAGACCTGGGTACAGTACCCGTCAGCACTGCAGCAAACCTTTCTTGTCTTTTCCCTCTCTCCCCTATTAACATAACTCTCTTACCTCTCCTCTGGACCCACCAGCGCGCCTTGAGACCACGCAGGGCAGTGGTGCGTGCTATACTTCTCAGTAACATAAGAAAGCATAACATTTCACAGGCACCTTGTTTCTTGTGTTCACCTATCCCCTCATATGCAGGGATTCAGGGCCCGGGCCCCTGTGTGTGCATGAGTTTCACAGCATACAGTGAAATCGGGACACTCGTGATCTCAGAATGTTTCATCTTAGTCAAGAACCTCAGTGTCATTGGTCTTCTGATGTGAAACACAGTAGAGGCTCAAGCCCCTGAAGTGGGGCAAAGACATTGGCGGCTGAGGCAATGGGCAATACGTCTTGAACATATCTTTAGATATAATGATAAAAGACCGGATGCATGTTTGTCCCATGCAGTCATAGCTTTGCCTGTTGTCACCACTAGAGGGAGCTGTTGCCTTAGGCTATATAGAGATAACGCCAATGTGCATAGCTTCACCTGTTGTCACCGCTAGAGGGGGCTGTAGGCTTAGCATATATAGTGGTCCTGCCGTTTTGATGAAAATCTGCACTTTGGACCATGTGCACAGGCCTGTACACTAGTAAACAAATACAGACTTTAAGAGAATAGTCCCAGTGCTTCCCTTCATCGCTGCAGTGGACTGCCAGCTTTCCGTCCTTGTGAATCCCTACCTCGGGCAGAGCGGACAAGAAGCCCCAAATAAGTCAGTCCCTGTCTGGAAACCACCTCTGTGTTAAGCGTTCTCTCCGGTATTCCACTTCACAGTGCTTGCCCCCTCTATGCCTGGGCATTTTTAAAATGTGATCCACTCTCCCAGGACTCAACTGTGTGGCTGGTGGTGTGTTAGGAAGAAAGAAGCTGTGGGATTCATCTTAGTGCTGGCCATCGCCATTAATAGACTGAAGTATTCTGTGGAGTTTATGGGCCTCATTCCGAGATTGGAGGTAGTCATGGCACTATTTGCCTCCAATACCGGTACCGGCACCGGTCTCGTTCAATGGGGACTTACAGGTGTAGGCCGACCGTTGCAGGACCGGTAAATCCCCATTGAAAAAGCCATTCCCCATTCCCATTTGAGCCACCACAGGGCTCAATGGGAATGGGGAAGGCCCTAATAACGGTACCGCAAATTGCGGTACTGTTATTAGCTCTGAAGTCCCTTAATGGGTCCCGTCCATAACGCCTGGTCAGACCAGGCGTTAAAGGAGGAACCCGCTAAGTGACCTCGTAGTAGGGCGGTAAGGAATTACCGGCACCGGACTCCTTAACGGTGCCCACTATCCCTTACCGCCCTACTCGGAATGAGGCCCTATGAGTTCGAAAAACTAGGGTCCAACAGTGTGGCACTCGCTCCATCGAAAGGATGCCATGCAGGAAAAAACCTTCATTCCATCACTGCCAAAATTCCCAGTGCCACCCATTTATAAGAAACAACTGGCGCAGTAGTTTACAGGGCAACGTGGTTGATTTTAGGGAATCTCATGAGTCCGATTCAGTGGTTGGTCATGGAATACACAGCTTTGAATCACTGCTCGAATAACCTGCTGCTTTTTACATGTCTCGGGAGGATAGCTCAGGGGCAACGTGCTCGCCATGGAAACAAGATGACACGGAGTAACACAGGTTCGATTCCCGGGTCCGCGCTTAGAAACCTCTGGGTATTAAGCGCGTTATAAATAACCTATCATATCATGTGCCACTGATGATTGGTGGACGGGAATGCTGGAAATTCATTGCAGCCACAGGCAATTTCTCCAAGCCGCCTGGCTTCCATTTCATTCTTCTTCAGCCGGCTGCACCACTACAGAAGGGGAAAGACTTGATGCAAAATTGGGCAGACAGGCTCCACATTGACCATCCACCTGTCGTGTCCTTGGACCTATGTTGCGCTCCACACTATAGTATTGCATTACGTTTGTGGCAGCACAACTTTATATGCCATATGTAGGTAAGGAACATGTACACATCCACACAAGTTCTAACCTTCTAATGTCCTTGATGTGAAGTTCACACAGCCACAACCTATATCACCTTCCACAATCCTTACTGTAAAAACGTATATGGACCATGAAACAAACCATGCCACAAACTGAAAACTTTTAAAATTCTTGGTCTAAAGTTCATATGGAACATGGTTACCTCTTACATAAGCTTCTGCAAGATCCTTGCTGGGAAGTTTGCAGGGAACAACTCTACATGCCATCCGTTTCTGCGATCTGTGGTGTACAGTTTACATGCATCATGGATACCCTCTCACCAGCCAAAGCCACCTTGAACCATATGGGCCTGATTCATGGAATTTTTTGCACGATGCAAAGTGTATTTTCGCTGGTGCAAAGGGCCTGATTCACAGAAGGGTTTTATAATGGCGCAATCCCATAGGAAAACATGCACAAAACCTAGAACAGGGATTAACTGTGCCCTATTGTGTCCAGGCTGTTTTTGCTTACCTAATACCAGACAATAAACTGGAATACCAATTGTTTGAAGACTTTGGGATACTGTCTACATGGACAATTGTTGATAAGTATATTGGCCAAGCGTGGAGTGTATATTGGCCAAGCGTGGAGTGCGAGTGGTTTCTCATTTTAGGAAAATGTTCTGTGAATCAGGCCCTTTAAGTGTCTTTTCACTGCAAAAATACACGTTGCGCTGGTCCACGAATCAGGGTGTTTGCTGGCATTTCAAAGTGACTTTGCACTGCAAAAATACACGTTGCACTGTTCCCTGAATCAGGCTGGAGCAGCGCATAGTGTATTTTTTCAAAAATACACCTTGCACTGGTCCTTGAAGCAGGTTGTTTGTTGACAGTGCAAGTCACAAAATTCCATGAATCAGGCCCGATAGTGTTAAGTCTAAAGGAGCCCACATACACACGTTTCCCCTTGCAGTTGCTATTTGTTTCCTTAGGAACTGCATGACTCGGGAACGCCACATGAAAGGCACGGGAGCTCTCTGGGTTCCTGTTTGCTCAAGGTGGCCGCCGACGGCCTTCTCACGGCTGCACTTTGATGTGCGACGAGCACACTCTGCATACCTTTGATAAAGGCGGATAATGGCCGCCGGATGGCCTCGCGCCGCTAACAGGGCTGTCTGAATATCGCCATTCAGCGATACCCTGATTATTTTGCTGGTGTGTATAGTTACCGTTGCCAGGGTGTGCGACTAATGCATGGACGCGAGTCACCCAAAGACTCGGCTTGCGCGTTCCCTCACATCACCTCATCCGGCGCCCGCCTCCAGCCGCCGAGGTTGCCAGGGTCACTTCCCTTTTCCAGTCCCTGTGACCCCGTACAGCCACTTGGTTTAAAGAATGCTTCCGTTAGCACGAAGCATACTGGGGACCAAACCCCTCCCTCCCCCCAGCGCTCCCACCGAGCTTGAATCAGAAGGAAAGCATTCAAGTATCCTGCCCTCGTTCACCTGACATATGGGCTGGGGTGGCGAGCATCTGAGCGCCCCATTAACCCGGCCATGTGGGCAAAGGCCTTAAACTTGTTTTTTCATAATCTTGCTCCCCTTTGTCCAGCTATTATGCGATACCATAGCGAGGGAACAGCTGTGGTGTTGGGGGTTGCCCTGTATTTTTTTTAAAGAAAATTACGAAAGCGAGCAAAACTCCCTAAATACATATAAAATAGCTTACAATGGCATATTGACAAGTGCTTCCCAAACCATACCTGGGTGCTGTGGGGGCAGTGGCTACTGGGAGGCCACGGTAGGGGGTGGGTGGAAGGGCACACTGATAAAAAAGGAAAGAAGAGGTTACATAAGGTGCAAATCAGGGTTAGAGCAAGAGGAATTTGGAATTGCTTCATAGAGCTGTATGTATTATTACGCTATTATCCTCCTGATGTGGCGATGTTGGGAGGGGTAAGAGGCGGGGGCGCCAGATGACACATAGGGGGGAGACCGCAAGCTCTCACCTGATGTTTGCTGCAATGTACTATCAAGTGAACTCTAAAGAAAGCGTTGGGGGCACCGTGCTGATTTCTGCCTCTTTTTTTATGCCAGCCGAGCTCAACACTCTGGTATTTTCCTCAGGGTTGTCCAACTCTGGGCCTCGAGGGCAGAATTCTGACTGGTTTTCAGGCATCCCTCATTAATATTCATGACGAAAAATGTGCATAATCATTGTATGGAAATCTATATCATGCATATTAATGAGGGGTATCCTGAAAACCCAGCATGGATTGGCACTCAAGGCCCAGAGTTGGACAACCCTGCTTTATAGCCACCCTTGGAATAGAAAGGGCGCTCTCCTTTTCGTGAAGAAACAGCCTTTCTATTTCCATGACAGCTTTTTTGCTGGTCTTCAGAATGACAACATGTTTTCGCTCCAAGTTCATAGGATGCACAACTTACTTTCATTCTGAATAAAGCCACCTGGGCATACAGCCTGAGTGCTAATCGTTTGGACTAGAAAGGGTGCTTCTTCTTTTGTGATGGAGTACTCTTTCTATTTCCATCACGGCCATCTTTCTGTTCTTCAGAATGATGGAAACATGTTTGTGCTCCAAGATCGGTGGATTAACACGTTTCTATTACTCTGAGAAAGGCACCTGGACATGAAGCCTTTAAATCCCGCCATCGGAATGAGCTGCGTTGGCTCCAGAGAGCGTTTTAAAAGCCTTGTTTCTTTCAAACCTTTGACTTGGTTACCGGATCTTTAACTGCATGCTCTGCATTGGAGTCGTTAGGGGGTGGAGGGCTGGGGGGGCTAACTGGCCTCCCCTGCAAAATGTTGTTCCCCCCCTTTCCCAGGACGGGTGAAGGAAGACCTGCCCTACCCAGTCCTCCTAAAGTGGGCCTGTTGACTTGGCAGAATAGCCCATCACATCACGCAGCTGAACAGAGCTCCTTGACTGACCTGCACGCAGCCCTGTCCTTTATCGCGCTCTTCAGGGCCTGCAATGAATACTTTGTTTTATGTCTTATCCGTGGGTTCTGTATTCCATCTTAGAGACTCCTAACAGCGGGCTTACCTAGTGCGTGGATGTACACTTACAAGACATTTTAAGTTACACAAAAAAGCGTACTTTTTCAAAGTTAGTAATTAAGTCTACTACTTTAACATGAAAAAATCATATTGCTTCATAGGGATAGTTAAATGTTCTTAAAAAGTTGCAATAACTGGAGTTTTGTGACAAATATAATCCTTATCCTAGCGATTTACTACAAAACTTTTTTTAGTGATTCTTAAAGTGACAAAAGTACAGTTGTGTAAAAGGAAGGTTTTTTTCAGGCTTGCAATATTTTTGTATTCTCTATTTTTCGTTTCAGGATGTGGAAAATAAAACTACAACAATATTCTTTTGGCTTAACATGTTTCAAGAAAAATGTACATATTGTAATGTTACTTTAATTTGAGATATGTATATTTTTTAAAGTAAACTATCAGAACTCTCAAGTTTCCCGTGGCCAGGCATGAGACGGAAATCTAGCCCTGTTTTCCCCCTCTGGATTCTGGGACTCGTATTGTTTTCTATCCCATTCGAAATGTACGAAAACTGCACCTCTCATAATTACAAGCATAGGCAGGACTGGGCCGCCTTCTCAAGCATGGCCATGTGAAACCTGAGACTCTCCTCTGTGAGGCAGTTTTATTGTAGGCTTTGAAATCCAGAATGTACATGTTTCTAGCAAGTTGAGCTTGAAAGTTATGTGTTCAAATGCCTAAACTGTAGATTAGGGGGCAATCCCGGTTCTACTGTTTAACCAAAGTTTGTGATACTCAACAAATAATGTCATCTCTTCATGTATAGTGGACTGACCTCAGCAGAACCAACCATTATTTCCTCCTCTATTGATGGCAGGCACCAAAATGGCGTGTGCCGTCCTTTGTATGACGCCACAGGAGAATGAATGAAGCATTTTGCTATGCCTTGTTATGCTATGTTATTGAGTTTTGTATAGTAGACAGTCCACAATTTTCTCGGTTTCTTGGGTTTTCAGAATCCTCAAGAGGTGGGGTAGGGGACTAATGCAGAAGCAGGGGAAGGTTGCTTTGTTGCAATGTTGATGTGTGCATGATCTGAAAAGGTAGGATTCTCTGGGGTGTGCACGTCTTCTATATATTGTGAGTTGTCTGGGGCAGTGGTTAATGTGGGCTCCAGGTTGGTAACTTACATTGTTTATGTGATTATTGTGTCTGTCCTTGTGGTGTCTAAGGATTGTGGGGAGCTGTATTGGTGCATCTGTGGGTGGATAGTGTGCTATTTAGGGAATTTCTTCGGGTGGGATGCGTTCTTGTATAATCGGTATGGATTCAGTGAGGAGTTGTATGTGAAGATGGGTTGTTTATTAAGGGGGTGTAGAATGATTGTCAGGTAGTTACTGTTGCAATACATTGCTCAACAGACCACCTGATGAGAACTTGGAGCAAACCTTTTTCATTTTTGGAAAAATCAGTCAGTCATTTATTTGGAAAACATAATTATGGGGCTTAGGCTCTGGTGTTGGGGAAAGGATGACTGGTTTGGGGCTTGTGTTCAGGCCTCTGGCTGTTGAGGAGGCAGTATTCCAGGTATGGGGCTTGGGTTCTGCTGGTGGGGAGGCAGCAGAATGGCAGATATGGGGCCTGGCCTGTGCTCTTGGGGAGGCAGGATGCCATGCACAGGCCTGGACTATGTTGGTGGGCAGGCAGGATGCCAGGTATGGGGCCTGGGCCCTGGGTAATGGTGGCAGGGGGTAGTAGACTTGGTATGGGGCCTGGGCTGTGGTGGTGGGGATGCATAATGCCAGGTATGGGTCCTGGGCTCTGGGTGGTGGGGGTAAAAGGATGCCAAGTATAGGGCCTGGGTTCTGGGAAGTGTGGGCTGGGGGGTTGCCAGGTGTGGGGCCCCCGTCAGTTTGGGAAAGCATATTAATAGCCCTTTTATAGGCAGCCCCCCTACTTTTGTCCCGTGGGCCCTTCTGTGCCCCTCCCTAAAGGTGATTCCTGGAGACGCCACTGCTGCTCTGGCAGGATGCAAGGCTAAAATAGAATCCAGTGGATTCGGGGGCGGGTTCTATGTAACCGGTGGATTTGTTTTTTTCTTCTGTTTGACCTTCATACTCTGATGTCTAAAAAGTCACATGCTGCACCTGGGTCCAGTGGAAGACATTTGTAACGGGTCTTCTGAAATTTCCCCTTCGTTTATCTGGACAGCTTTTAACCTTGAACAGCAGACAAAAACGAAGACCTGTGTACATAAACCGTAGTTTAATTTGCCTCTGTTTTGACGAATTCAATATTCTTTTCATGTTGTAAGCTCCTGTTTTATCTAAGGAATTCCTGCAACTTTAAGACGCATTCCTAATGCGAATGTATTTTGTTTTTAGTTATGGGCGACCAATACAAATGAAATATTACAGTGAGGAGCCCTCCGTTTATGTAAACTATTTTGTATGGCAAATATATAAAGAGGCCGAGCGATACACGAGCACAGGGATAACGTAAAACAAAATAAGGTTAAAACGAAGGTGACACACTTCAAGAGTTGTTTGGGTGTTTGTCGCCATAGCAACGGCATTATTTCTTGGGAAGGAAATGCCTACGGGGTAAGCACAGCGTGTGCTGTTAGCAGGTAAGTTCGTACGCAGGTGGGGCTCATTAGATCCACCCCTGCTTTGTTGCCGTGAGAGCCAAACTTCTCATGCAGAAAGCGGGGGCAGGGCGCTGGCTCTCACAACCTTTGAGTGACATCAAGCATGACTCATTACCCTGCCAACCTAGTTGGGGCGCTTGGCGCTGTCCGTTTAAGTTATGCCTAAAAAAAAAGTGATGTTTTTTTTGTGACATGCCCATGACACCCCAGTGTTGGGCTCATTTTGGCATATTTTGCAGCTGACGCCCAGCCCCCACATTATGAGGGTCCACTTTTTCTAGTCCAGGGAATTGTATCCAACAACATGTTGCTTTCTGCAAGTCATGACTGGATGAAGATATCGCAGTCTTGGGAGGATAGCTCAGGGGCAACATGCTCGCCTTGGAAGCAAGACAAAACAGAGCAACACAGGTTTGATCCCCGGGTCCGCTCTTAGAAACCTCTGGGTATTAAGTGCGTTATAAATAACCAATCATATCCTATCACCCCAACCTTCCCGGTCCCTTGTGGCATGGGTGACGTTTGAATCTGTACACTGGATGGTAATCACTCAAGCATTCATATAGGTGTTACATGCCCAGCATAACCCTTCTCCCCATTAGCACCTATTACTTTGCTTTGGGAGGGGCAATCTTCTTTGCCCCACTACTTTTACCTCTCATTTATGTAGTACTTGACTCACCGCCAAAATGTCATGTCGCCTTACGCTGCACATACCATGCCCCACGCACGGCTACCTAAGGCCCGTTACTACATGAGCATGAATCGAGTTACCAGTGCCATCTCAAGGTGCGCTCAGCAGGGGCGGCCGCACAAGGGCACCCTACCGCTCCCCCCACCCCCGGGTAGCAAATAAAGGGTGCCTTGCCTCCAGTTTACATGACACAGAGTGGGAGGCTCCAGCTCTGTGTCATGTCAAATTAATTATCGTTCTGACCTGGCCAGCGCCTATTAAAGAATCACGCAGTCCTCAAACACACTTTACAAGAACAGCAGGGGGCCCAGTTCTGTTCACAGAACTGAGCCCCCTGCTGTTCTTCATTAGTGGTGGGAGGGTGGGGCATCTTGCACAGGGAGCTGGCAGACCTGGACCCGGCACTGAGAGCTACAACTAAGCTCTCCTCTCTAGCTCATCCCACCCCCACCACATCATCAGCAGCTAATTGGACCCAAAGCGCTGTAGTCTCTCACATCTTGGGCTTTGCCATTCAGATAACATACTCCCAAGTCTTTTCGCAAACCCACAGAAGCAGAACGGCACTCGGATCTCGGGTACTTGCAACCTGTATCCTTCAGATGCAGGCTTCACACCTGCCTCTCCCGCTTTGCCCCTAATAAACCCGCTCCCCCCTTTCTTATAGAGCCCCTTGTAGCGAGGCCAACAAACAAGGCAGAAGAGTTAGGTTTGGGGTAACCAGATTCAAAGAGTTAAAAACCGGGACACAGCAACTAACATAAAAATAGGACTAACTCTTGAAAGTGGATGTCAATGCATTACACTTCAGTAGCGTTTGGAGGAGAAGAGGGGGGGCGGGGTGGAGGGGTTAGTGTTGCTGTTCAAAGAAACACATTATAGCTGATTCATCACAAACTACCACTATCTTAAGTTGTAAAATGCAGCATTTCAAGATTTTGCATTCCTGCCTACTACAAAAAAAAAACGCGACCCCTGCGGTTTCCAATGGGAACATAATCTTGAGAAAAGGGGACAGGGCACCAAATACTGGGACGGTCCCGTCAAACCCGGGACGTCTGGTCACCCTAGTTTGGTTCATCGTTATCTTTCAAACAGTCGCCATTGAAAATGATGCCTTGCACGGTTCTCACTGCAAGTTCTCCAAGGGGGAAACCCGCTGCTGGAACATTCTGCATGATTGAAGGTAGAGTGTTCCAATAATAAAGGAACTCGGGTGTTGGTAACGCGAGGACGCGCCGTTGGCGATACTGCTTTCTTTCCTCTTCCCGCAGCTGTAGTGAGGAGAGCAGCTCCACATCCTGTGAATAAGGTTGAGTCACTGCTCTCTTCATGCCTCTGCTGGGTACACTCATTGCTTGCTGCAGTGCCATGCACGCACCTTGGCCGGTGAGTGATAGTGGGCAGGCGCTGGCGTGATTAAGTGGGGCGAGCGCAGTGCATTCACCAAGAATGTTCCCTTTCACCGATTAAGGCAGCAGTTCTTACTTGTACCGGTGACACATTTTTTTGAATGAACACAAACCGATTAAAAACCAAATTACATAACGGCCATGCAGAAAATCTCATGTTAGATGAACAGACGGTTTCTTATTTCTTCTTGCATCGTCGACAGTCTGAAGGCACGCTATTTCTCAGTGTTCTCTCACAACAAGCGTCGGTTAATGAAAGCCAGTTGGACTACCGAAAACGATAGGCGCGTGCGCGCGCACGTACATGCGCGCGCACGTACCCTTTAACAGAACACCGTTGATTACAGAGGTCAGGTTGTGCCATAAAACAATACCCCACACATTCACAAGTTATGCTTCCTACAGCAGCCGGAACTCACCTTTAACAATTGCATCAATCTGAGCTACCCTTTATTTAACATGAGTGCTTTATCTTGAGTGGTGTGATGGATTTTGTTTTTATCAGGAAAATTGCTCATTTGGATTCGATTGCTTGTCCCAAATTGGCCCAGTACCCCTATAGCAGCTAGCCTAAAATGCACTTCATATTCAATGTGTAGTCTTCCTCTGGTATTCAGCTGCATTTTTTGTTTCTCATCTTAAACTGAGAATATACGCGTAACGTTTGCGCCCTCATACCTTCTGGTCCGGTGCGCCATATAAATAAATAAACAAACAAACAAATCTGTTATGTCAGTTGTGGTTTCTATTCCAAGCTGCGTTTGCCTATCATGAAAGTAGGGCACATTTGCAGGGTGTTGTCTCTGTCCCTCTTGTAGACTGTGGCTGAGGTGGAAATGTTCTTGTTTGTGTTTTTAAGCCCACCATAATACTGATGGCATACGGTAAACTTGCCCCAATGCTCCCCTCTCGAGGATGTCACACTGCCCCGCGCGGAGGATCCCCAGTGAGGATAACCAAGGGGCAAAGCATATGATGTTGGGGCTTGCATCTTTGAGGACTGTCAGTCTTAACGTTTATTAAGCTATGTATCCCATAGCACTGCGCTGCAAGACCAAGGCAATTATCTTGATTGGAAGCTTTGATTGGGACCTTCTCGGCCACCATCATATGCCCATCAAAAAACGGGCGACCGGCAGAAATAGATCCAGCTTCACTTCCCTCTGCCCCCCCCCTACATAACCTCCACCAACATGTAAAGCTGATTGGGCAGGATCTTATGAAAAGCAATCGATTCCAGGTGCGGGTCCTGGGCTTGCTTCGCCTAAAGATTCCAGTCACACACCTCGTTGAGGCTGCCAGTGATGCCGACGCGTCTCTAGATTTGCTAGAGGTCCCCTGCAGAAGGGCTGTGATCTGGCAGCGCATGCATGGCTGCGCCTTTTGAGCTGGGACCAAGCCTGCCTTGAGGATCGTTAGTATTCTGTAATGGAACAGCAAGCAGAAACACGATGGAATGGAGGATTTATGGTCATTCCATCACATTTTTACCATCTAATGACCATTTCATCTAAGAAAAAAAAAATGCATCGAAATAATTACCATTGAATGCATGTTTTTTCCTTTTTTTTAAATGGGGTTGTCTCCCGCAAACCCCCATTTTTAACCCTTTAAAATCCATTATAAATAACACTAAACCCTTTACCTTGAAAAACATGCATTCGATGCAATTTTGTCGATGGAATGCCATTCAATGGTAATGCTTTGGATGAAATGACCAGATACCGGAATGGAGGGCAGCCCAGAACAATGGCTCGTTGATGGGATTCATTCAGAGCGTCACTTTTGCAATTGTATCTTTCACATATATATCCCCAAGTGACAGAATCCACACCCTTTTCCTGTAATGGTTTTCCCCTGCCGCCTACCACACACACCACCCAGACACTGGTTCCTCTTTCTCAGGCACCAATACCACCTCTCCTCTCACCTCATTTCTTGGCGGACGAACTGCAAAAGCCAGGTTGATATCATCCCATAACCTAGAAGCGCATTAAATATTTATAGATCGCTTAATCTATCGGTTTCCATGGAACCCTTGCAAAGGGCAGGCGTTCAGAAAGTGATTGATGTCTTTTTTAACAGAAGGTTAACTTTATTCACTCTTCACTCCACTGTCATCCTTTTATCTGTGCCTTCAACTGGGGCTGATTTGATTTAGTTCAAATGCAGTTTAATGCAAGTCCCTCTCGCTGCACCGCGGGAACCCCGGGATGTGGCTACAGCATCAGAGATCCATCAAGGGGAATTTTCATCTTGGAAGCCAAGTCATGTTTCCAGTTAATGCAGTAACAAGGTTAAAAACGATTAATTGGAGATTACTTTGAGTATTCATTGAAAACTGGCAACATATTATTTTTTCAGTCAGGCGAAAATAATGACTTGTTTATAAAGAAAAAGGATTAAACTTCACATGGCACTCTTATATCACCACCACGGTTCCACTAAGTTAGAACATTTCCGCACAACTATACCCCCTTCTCTCTGTTTCGATTTCAGTAGGAAATTTCAACACATGCCCCCCCACCCCACCCCCAGACTTTGGCTACATGCGAATGCAGCAAAACGCCAACAGCCAATTTCTGAAAGAACCCTAAATGTTGCCTCTTTTCTTCGAAAAGTACCTTGCAGCATTTTCTTGCAGAGTCCTCATCGGTTCAAATCCCCCTTACACCTCATGCAGAAGTCCCTGGCCACGCCTGACCTGAACCTTCTTAAAAGAGCAGGCTTTCTGCCCCTCCCAGCAGCCGCGGCTTATTTAAGATGGCGTCCCACTCATGTTGATGCCTCCTTGCCTTCCACCCGTCAGGGTGAAAAATTGTCACGTTGCAAGCTACTCAACAGGCGTAAAAGTCACTCTCCGCCTGCGATGAATGCCAATTCTTTGCGTGTATATTGGGATCTGTGTTAAAAGACCAAGGAAAAAAGCCTTAGTACCAAAAGCCCGGATTTGTTTTTTTCGTTTTTGCCATTTGTTTGCATATATATATATATGTGGGGGAGACCCCCACATCCCTCCACCTTACGCCTATACATTTTGTATTAACTTTACCCCCATATACCTATGTGAACAAATGGGGTCAGACTTTTGGTACTCAGTCTTTTTGGACGAAACCGTATATTGCACACCGTTTCTTACTTGCCAAGAGATACGTCCTGTTCATACTATTTCTATTGTGCACTAATCGCCAGCTTTGTGTCTTGCGGCGAAGCCAACCTTCCTGTACTGACAGACGAGGATTAAATCGCCAGGTTTTGAAATCCATCCTACAGGCCGAATGGGAGCCTGTAATCCTAAGAAACCAAGGGAGGGAGTTCAGCAATAAAGGACCCTGTACAGAAAAAGCACCACCTCCCATCCAATTTGGTGTAAAATGGGGGATCACTGCCAATCTCTGATGTTTAGATCTCCGGGCTCTTCCAGGGCTACATAAATCAGAGGTCAAAAATTGCTGGGAGCTATTGAGCTCCTATTTCTAGCCTGGCAGAGCCGAGTTAGCTAGAAGCCAACGGCTGCCAGGAGCTGCCTTTGCTCCCTGAGCCCAGCTTGTGCCTTAGGAAGATGTATATGTGACATTTACTTTGAGTATTTGAGAATGTTAATAAAGAGTTAAAGTAGCATCTACTGCTAGCGCCTGGTTCCTCTGTGGTAGCTCCTGCCTACAGGATGATGGGCAAGTCCCCGGAGCTGATTTTAGCTTCTGTTCATCAAATCGTAATTTCAATCCCTGTAAATGAACTTTAGCCAGGACAAAAAGTGGACCCAGTTGGTGGATTCCACTGGGGACAGTAGAGGGAGGTTTAATTGTAACCGATTTGTCAACCGAGCCAGTTCAAGGCTTTCAAAACTGGAGAGAACTATCGCTTGTGTGTGGGTAGTGCGGTGGCCAGTGCAGGTTGTGTGGCCTTGTTCAGCCTTGTGTATGAAGCCTGCCCACTCCTAGAGACAGTTAGGCACCTTCCGTGCAGCGATGGAAGCCATTAGGTTGGTGTTCTTTGTAGCATTCTTCCTCCCTGCGCTTTTGCTACTTCTCTCCTTGTCATTGCCAAACCCTCCGCTGTCATTCCTCTTGTGTGGTGTTCGGCATCGCCCCCCATTGCCCCTGTTAAGCAAATGAAAGCTAGTTTTAACATTCCACTAATAGGCATTCCAACAAGAGGAGTACAGTTGGCTATTGCACTTTGGGTGCAATGCAGGTGGTTTTTGTAAAGCACAGCTTCTGGAATTTTTTGGGGATCCTCCTGGCATTGTGTCCTGCAAGAAAAGGGTTGGAAAGGTTAGCGGAGAAAGCGGGTGAGACGAGTGTCCTGTGCTTTTGCGTGCAGATAGCTTCTAGGTATTTGCATTGTAGTGGGTGTGTGTGTTGCCTGAAGGTTCTGCACTCTTCTGCATCCCTGTAATTTAGCAGGGGTCATGTCTGCTCTACGGGTTTGGATGGACTAGGGATGTGAGGTGCGCCTTAGGACATGGAGCAGGTGTGTTCTGCGGTGTGTGGACATTGGATTGCAGCTGTGCCATAAAGTCGGGACCAGGCGGATCGGGAGCAATCAATCAGGTATTTGTTCTGGGCCAAAAGCCTACAGTTTAACACCGCTGAAGATCAAGGGAGCAGGTACAACAGTGCCCCAAGGTAAGCAGATAATGTTCATGGGTTGGCCGGTTCAAGGTTCTCTTGTGATTCCGAAAGTCCATAGGCCGATGGGTGGCAGGTGATGTCGGTGACAGGTGCGGTTTATTTTGCCCGGATTTAAACAACTTGCCAGGTTGTCGTTTGGGAAGCCTGCAGTTTGTTGCCTTTGCATAATTTCACGCAGGAACAAAAATAGCAAACTTAGCAAATACATTTGGCAATTTCTCACAATAACAAACTAACTGGGCCTGATTCATGGAAGTGTTTTATAATGGCGCAATCCCATAGGAAATTGTCTGTGAATCAGGGACTAAACCTTTTAAAGGCCTGTCTTCCAGAAAGCTCAGTGAGATACGCTCTGGTGTGAAGCAGTTGTGTTCTGTTGAACTGCAGGTGAAATTCTAATTCTGAAGGTTCAGTGCTGCTGCTCTTTTCGGAGGGTGGCGCGCAGGCCTCGCCTGCACGTTTGATGCATGCTACTTAGCTGCCAAGGACTAGCTCCATTTTATTAATTCATATCGCCTGTAATTTTTGTTGGGAAATCATAATCATAAACCTGGAGCTGTAAACAGTTTTTTATTTTCGCAACACACCCATGTTGGGAACTAACTTAATCGGGGCTCAAAATGTGCACTTGCTACTAGCAAATGGCGAGTGATATTTGACTCTTGGCTAGTAAGAAATGGTGTGCTGTCCCCATGTGGAGTACTAAAGTGGCAAGCGACTTTTTATTCCTGGCTAGTAGCTTGCAACTTGACATTTTGTTTCCTTAACGTCATCATCCGTTGTCATTTTCCCACATGCACAAGCGATGGAAACATCAATTGGATGCAAGGTGCTGAATCAGGCCATCATTTAGAGAATTGTATGAGTCAACTCTCGTGATGGAAACTCGCTGGCCTGTTTGGCTTGCACACAGACCATCATGTGCTTGTGCTTAGCTGTGGTTGGCCTTTTGCCATTTGCTGATTGTGTGCTGCCAGCCCACACAGTGCTCACGCATTGGGAACACCTGCACGCCAAGTTGACCTGAGGGACTTGTGCGCGTCAGTATTCTCGGCCTCGGTAGCCCGGATGTCGCATGCAAACAGCAGCAATCTCCTCAGGATGTCTGCATGCAAATGCTGCGAGCTTCTGGGATAAGGTTGGTCTCTGAAGATCCTGCCTTTGTTACAATGTCTGCGTCAGTCTCTGCTGGTGAGGTGGCCACTGGGACGTGACGAAGTGGCGGAAACTAGTCAGTAGCTCACCTCTTCATTGACTCAGTGTTTGTGGGTGCGCGCTTGTGTGCATGTGCATGCATGTGTATCTCGCACCCACCCACTGGAACGCCCTACCTCCCACAATGCGAGGTGAGACCTCCCTCAGTGCCTTCCGCAAAACCATGAAAACCATCTTATTCACATAAGTTGCGCCGCACCAGTGGTATCCATATCATATGCATATGTTCCCACTGCATAAACTGTATTGCAATGACTAACTGTACCAACCAAAATATCAGTTTTATGCCTTGTAGAATTCATAATGTACCACTGAATGCCACTATGCCTGCAACTAAGCTCTTGCAAGTAACAGCGCCTCAATGGCCCTGGGCTGCTAGTGCGCTATATACATTTAAATAAATAAATAAATGTGTACGTGTGTCTGCACGTGCGTCTGCACCTGTGAGTGTGTGTGTGTGTGTGTCATGATGAAATATACTGTCTTCTATAGCTCGCACAAAGGTGTTAAAAATCATGTGTTTCCCTGCTAGAATAATGGACGCATGCAGCCATACCACTGAAGGACTACCACCAGTATGGTCCCCTCCAGCTGCACAACTGCTGATGCTGTGGTAACAAATTGCCACAGCACAGCATGTAAACACTTTGCAAATATGTGCATGCATCAGGACAGGCTGGGGCACTGAGCTTGCGGTAATGCAGAGGTTTGTCTTGATATCAGTGCTCATGGCGCAACCCCAATGTGCGAGGTCATCGTGACCCACAGTATAACAATGCACAATGCATGTATGACATCCCTCCACAGGTCTGCTTCTGCAGCCTCTTTTGCTAACCCACTGACGTCACCTTAGGGCGACCAGACGTCCCGTTTTTTCCTGGACTGTCCCTCTATTTGGTGCTCTGTCCCCCCCTTTTCAAGATTATGTTCCCGTTGGAAACTGCAGTGGTCCCGTTTTTTTGTAGTAGGGCTTCATGGTTGTCAGGCAGGAATGCACACTCTTGCATGGAAGAAATGCTGCATTTTAAAACTTAATATGATGTTAGTTTGTCAAGAATTAGTTATAATATGTGTTTATTTGAACAGTAAGACTTAAACCCCCTTCTTCTCCAAACGCTACTGAAGTGTAGTGCCTTGACAGCCACTTTCAGGAGTTAGTCCTACGTTTATGTTAGTTGCCCTGTCCCGGTTTTTTACTTTTTAAATCTGGTCACCCCAAGTGACCTCCAAGTTACAGTACCACCTCAGTGGTTAATTAAAAACAGTGGATGATCGTAGGGCTGGCAGCTAGAGGCCTAGGGTCGGGGCCTGCACGTGAGAGCCTGAGAAGAAAGGAAACTGAGTAAATACAGGCGATGGAAGTAGTCAGTTGGATGTCCTGCGCGGGTGAGGTTCGGATAAAAGCAACACCTGCACGGCACCTGTGAATGATTAGATCAAAGGAGTTGGCTGTTGTCTTATCAACCAACACACGCAAAGCACATCTTGTGCGTTGCTCAACAGCATAGCAACACATGCCTCGCAAAGGGAGCGCTCTGGGAGAAAGGTGAACAGGCCTGAAAGCATGTGTTCGTCAACTCTGGTGCACAGTTGCGTCGAGCACTGTTCAGAGGCGCACTCGCTTCCTCTGGAGGAGCCAATGCTTCACTTCTGCAAAGGCTGATATGAGATGATATTTCATTTATATCGCGCCCATACACAAGTGTTTCAGGGCGCGACAAGGCAAGGGAGGGGGTATAAGGGAGGACAGAAACAACGATCTTACTAGGCCCAGTGACACTGAGAACGCGCAAGTGCAGGGGAAACCACCCCTGCACTTGCGCGTGCACAAGTGAGACGGTCACTTCGACCTGAGATGCCTGCTGTGGGTCGTGGGCACACAGCATCTTCACTTGCTCGCGCACAAGTGAGACGGTTACTTCGACTGGAGACGGCACACAGCATCTTCACTTGTGCGTGCACAAGTGAGACGGTCACTTCGACCTGAGACGCCTGCTGTGGGTCATGGGCACACGACCGGAGATGCCTGCTGTGGGTCATGGGCACACAGCATCTTCACTTGCGCGCGCACAAGTGAAACGGTCACTTCTACCTGAGATGCCTGCTGTGGGTCGTGGGCACACAGTATCTTCACTTGCGCGCGCACAAGTGAGACGGTCACTTCTACCTGAGATGCCTGCTGTGGGTCGTGGGCACACGACCGGAGATGCCTGCTGTGGGTCATGGGCACACAGCATCTTCACTTGCGCGCGCACAAGTGAGACGGTCACTTCGACCTGAGACGCCTGCTTTGGGTCGTGGGCACATCACCGGTGATGCCTGCTGTGGGTCATGGGCACACAGCATCTTCACTTGCGCGCGCACAAGTGAGACGGTCACTTCGACCTGAGACGCCTGCTGTGGGTCGTGGGCACATCACCGGTGATGCCTGCTGTGGGTCATGGGCACACAGCATCTTCACTTGCGCGCGCACAAGTGAAACGGTCACTTCTACCTGAGATGCCTGCTGTGGGTCGTGGGCACACAGTATCTTCACTTGCGCGCGCACAAGTGAGACGGTCACTTCTACCTGAGATGCCTGCTGTGGATCGTGGGCGCACGACCTGAGATGCCTGCTGTGGGTCATGGGCACACAGCATCTTCACTTGCGCACGCACAAGGGAGACACCTGCTGTGGGTCATGGGCACACAGCATCTTCACTTGCGCACGCACAAGGGAGACGCCTGCTGTGGGTCATGGGCACACAGCATCTTCACTTGCGCACGCACAAGTGAGACGGCCACTTCGACCTGAGACGCCTGCTGTGGGTCATGGGCACACAGCATCTTCACTTGCGCGTGCACAAGTGAGACGGTCACTTCGACCTCAGATGCCTGCTGTGGGTCATGGGCACACAGCATCTTCACCTTCACCGTAAGCCCGTTCAGAAGGCAGTGGAGTAACTTTGTTGAAAATGTTGGTGGGGGGCACGGGGGACAAGGCGTCTAAATGAAAGGGGCCCCTGAAAAATGAGTCAGGCACAATGGTGTGCCACAAAAGTGGGAGCGGAGGGGGACAAACAGCCTTGTCCCCCCACCCCCATAAAATTACACCCATGGCAGAAGGTTCATTCCACAGTATGTGTATGAGTATACGTCGGGCCGGAAACAACGCTGTAGCCAAATTAGCACTGCAAAGTAAACTTTGGGGGGCAAAGAAACTGGGAAAGAAATGTAAATGTTTTCATGTGCATATGGTCAGGAGACAAAGTTGGCCCTCCTGGGCAACTAGTGGAGGAGTGCCGGGGCAGGCATCCTTTGAAGGCTCCTCCCTCCCTGTTCTTGTCTGTGTTCCCTGCCTGACGCTCTGGCCGGTTTGCTTCTCAACTGGTTATTATAACGTCCACTTTGCTTGAGCTGTGTGAAAATAGTGTGGTTTGAACCTCAAAATGTGCGCTCGCAAGATCTTTAAACAATCGTGGGGAGTCTGATGTATTTCGGTAGTCCTCAAAATGTGCGCTAGCAAGATCTTTAAACAATTGTGGGGAGTGTGATGTATTTTCGGTAGTCCTCAAAATGTGCGCTAGCAAGATCTTTAAACAATTGTGGGGAGTCTGATGTATTTTCGGTAGTCCTCAAAATGTGCGCTAGCAAGATCTTTAAACAATTGTGGGGAGTCTGATGTCTTTTCAGTAGTCCTCAAATTGTGCGCTAGCAAGATCTTTAAACAATTGTGGGGAGTTTGATGTCTTTTCGGCAGTCCTCAAACTGTGCGCTAGCAAGATCTTTAAACAATTGTGGGGAGTTCGATGTCTTTTCAGCAGTCCTCAAAATGTGCGCTAGCAAGATCTTTAAACAATTGTGGGGAGTCGGATGTCTTTTCAGCGGTCCTCAAAATGTGCACTAGCCACTGGTGATCAGGGGCGTTGCTAGGTGGGGCTAAGGGGGCTATAGCCCCTGATCAGTTGGTTGTAGCCCCGGATAGAATCTCAGGAGCTACAGCCAAAACACTAGCTAGCCCCCAGTCCCAACAGTTCCGACATCAGCTTAGCCCCGGGTCTTTTCCAGACGTAGCAACTCCCCTGCTGGTGATTGATAATGAACTCTTTGTGATTAAGAAATGGGGTGGTTGTGGAGAACTGAAGGGGTGCAAGTGACTTTTTGTGCCTGGATAGTAGCTTACAGGGTGAGATGTTTACCCCTGCTTGTAGTAAACCTCAACTGGGAGGATGCCTCCTGCGGTTTATAAGCAGCCAAATGGCCATCGTGCTGTGTACCCCCTCAATTTTCCAGGGCCATATCCTGGCCTCGGTGACTGTAGTCAGCTCAGCCATAGATCTCTCCGGTGGCCGGCCATGTGTGACTGTCAATGCGACCGCTAAGCAGAGGTTTCAGTGAGACCCCGGCACCAAGCATAGAACGCCAGTGGTTAATCCCACCCTGAGCTCATTTGCATATTCAGCACTTGTATAGAAAGAGAATTTTCAATCAGACAAAGATCACCAGTCTCATCAAGTGCACCCATTTGTCGCCGGCTCTTGACACGGACCCACCCAATGTGGTCTCCAGCTTTACTCTAGTTTACCCACTACTTCAGCCTCCAGGCCTTTTTTAATTCATGTACTCCTTTGAGCTCCACTTCTGGTTGGGGAAGGGAGGCATTCTTGCTGTGGGGTTCTAGTGTATAAAGGTTAATGGACTTCAGATGCAGTAAATAGGTTTGGGCGGCGGAGGACAGCTTGGCCAGTGAGGGCGCGTTTAGAGACCTTGTTTGGATTCATTCCTGACTAATCTAGCGACTGATCTATAAAAAGAGGCCAGCGGGGTTATACGGTCACACCACTTTATGCCCAAACCCAGTGTACAAAAGTAGTCGGAACTTTGATTCCACCAATATGGCAGACCCCAACCGGCCCAATGGTATGCTGACAGCAAGGTAAGGTCCTTCCCTGGCCAATCAAGTTCCCCATTGTCCACATAAAGGCTACACCTTGTTCCCTTAGACTACAGTCACCCTCCGCAAAGCTGTGTTTTAGCACTGCATATTTTTACTAGTAATGCATTGTGTGCTTGAATGAGATTATCGATTAACATGCTCTGAACATATGACTAACTGCCAATAAGGTTCCGCCCTTCAGGCTGAAATCGTGACACTCCTGCACTTTAGGAATCATATTATTTTGTTTCTCAGATTGCTGCTTTTCTATGTCTCACTAGTGCCAGGGAGATGATATCATCATAGGAAATGGTATTTCATGACATTTAAAGATGGCGACCGGCCACTCTAAATGTTTAAGCATCTATAAAGACAGCCTGGGTTTGCTAACAGGCATATCGTCCCCTCTTGACTTGCACTGCTTACATGGAAACCCTGATTGCATACATGTAATGAGTTTAAAAGCAGCCCAGCAGGGTTTCACGTAGCAACACAAGCGTAGCAACCACATAGACGTAACCAAACAATGCTGCCATGCATGACCCGAAGAAGAGTGTGTGTGACGGCACAAGGTCAGCATTCGCATTTTTCTCCAAGTCTCTAGGGCCGTTTTTTCAGGGAGGAAGTCCTACAATTCTAAGCTTTAAAATTGGGAAGTCATTCCATTATGTTATATGGCATTTGTATAGCGCTTACTGCCATTGGTATGGCCACGCAACAGTGTGGAGATTAACGCCCTTTGGGAGACCCAGTGCTCCAGATTAGAGTTTGAAGTGGCAGTATGGTACTCCATATTTTTTTAAGGTTGGGAGTTAAATGATTTTTAAGGGATTAAAAAAGTAAGTTTCATTCCCAATGGGAGTATTTTTTAGGCGAATAAAAAAAATACATTTTAACTGGAAAACAAAACATGTTTTGTAATCATTGTTTTTTTTTTGCTCCTAGTTATTTGTTCATTAAAAGATACATGTGTATCTCTTTGGATGGGGCATTAGTAATATTATCTTCCTTTGGTGATAAATGCACACCTTTTTTCAAACATATCCATGGAACTATTGCAGGTGGAAGCGGGGTCCAAGGTCCAACGTGTGCGTTTCCCATTTTTTCTTGGGTCTTTTTACTGCCTATTTTTATTTTTTGAGTGTATTTGTCTACTTTTAGGGAGCAAAAGTGGACGATACTTATCTGTAGAGTTGGGGAGACCATAGTCAGAGGTGTGGGGTGTGCAGGATGTCTTTGATTACAATAAAATAAGTACATCTCTGTGGAAGAGGCCAGAAGAATGGTCTTCCTTCTGTTTGACAAATCTGCGAACATATTTAAGGACAAAGTAGAACATGGAATTGTAAAACTCCAACTCTAAGGCCAGGGAGGAGAGGGAGCGATTTTGGGGGACATGCAAGGGAAACCATATACCATCGGCAAGTGTACGAATAATTCTGAGGCTCCAGGAAATTAAACGCACTGCAATCTATGGCCGTATTTGACTCGCCCGGCTCCTGTTTTTGGAATTCTTGCTAATTTCATGTTTTTTTTTTTTAAGTGCTTAAGCTCCTGGTTCTGCAAGTGCATGTCGGTGCATTTGGCTTTGGCCCGAGTTGACCTTGCAGCTTGCGTGCTGTGCAACCAGTAGCCAGTTACTCAGACTGGCATCGGATGGCCCTTAGAATAAGCAACCCTCGGGTCTTCTTCAGACAGCAACGTAGTGAAAGTGTTGGCATTGCAGCGCCGCCTGCACTATATACTGTGTTTCCATGGAAACAAATGTTGGGAGACTCTATTTTTTAGTTCTGGCTCTTAGCTAGCCCTCAAGCTCCAACTTTAAGCCAAAACTATTACATTAGAGTACAGCTAGGGAGAAATGGCATATAAGGAGGGACACAACGCTTGTAGGTGTTGTTTGGTTCTTTGTCCACCCATTGACTGCCCATGGCCATGCTAATCCCTATGGCCATTCCCATCCACTCCCTGCCCCCACTGCGCAAAACACATCTTCTTGGAATCGCTTTTAGCTACCTTTATCAAACATTACCATCAAGCGGTGTGCTTAAAGTGCCTGCCAGCGTTTTTTTAAAACAGTTTTGTATGGGTTAATGACTTAATTGGAGCTGTAAACCTGCTACTGGTGCAATATAAATGTCTTAACCGGGTCTGCCTTAAGCCATTCTATTTGTAAGCACTATGCGTGCCCTTTGCTGAAGTCCTGCTAAAAGCAAACACTGGCAAAGCCAACAGTTTTGGCTAATGTGTAAGTATTAGGCATTTGCCAGGCACTGCTATTATATGCCCCGGTAGTTGCACCATTTTACAGCTGTTGCCATCAATAGCCAATTAATACCACTATGGCAGTGCCTGGCAAATGCCTTTCCCATGCCAACACAAAATCCGAAACGGTTGGCATTGCTATTGTTTGTTTTGGGGTGGTATGCAATATCAGTCATTTCCAGAGGGAGAAGGGGTGAGACACGAGCTCATGGGTTGCACCTTGCTAGGTAGCTATAGACGACACCGTGTAGGAAAAAAACCCTTGCCTGTTGATCTGGGCAGAATCTCTAGGTGTGTTTGAGAATGCTCACCCCCAGCGCATACCTGCCCAGTCTCCAGGGTTATCTGCGTCTCCGGGGAAGAGCGTGGAGACTCTGGGATTTCCGGCCCTTCCAGTAACTCTGCCCACATCTCAGTGTGATTGGCTACAAACAGACCAATAGTAGCCAATCAGATCGAGGTAGGGGCAGATTAGCGTAAATCTCACTCAGATTGGTGTAATTTGATGTTTGTTTTTAAAAAATGTGGGTGGCGCGTGTGGGCGGAGTCTCAAGGAAAGGGAGCTTGGCGTCCAATGACGTCATCCTCCTGGGTTTTCCTTCAGCAAATGTAGGCAGGTATGCCCCACAGTGCTGTCGAGTGCACTAACACTACTAGGCCATGCCTCATGGCAGTGCAAGAGTCTTCACTTCTCTTGCAAAGGTGCCTACGGGCCTCAGCGTTGCTATGTTTCCGCCTATACGAGAACCACCAGTTTTAGGGCAGTAGGTCACCAGAGTGTGACTATTTTAGAAACAGCACCATGCTAATGACCAAAGGTTAGCACATAAATGTGCTGGTCTGTTCAGTATCTCCAGTTGTGATTTCATCCCTATATGACTGAGATGGCTTCTGCGTTCACACGGATACTAACCCTAAAGCCTACCCTCCACACTCGCACGAGGGTCTCGTTGATAGTTATATCACCTGCAGATGGCCTAAGGTTGTGTTTAAAGGCAGGGCGCTCCAAATCCAGACCTGTGGAATCCAAACAACACCAGCCTTATACTCTGTATTTACAGAACTCCTACGTAAATGCACTGTCTTCAAGTGCACCTTCTGTGGTTATGCGGAAAACGCGGAGTGGATTTGGCGATTGAGAATTCGTCTTCAGCATGACCTAAAACGATTGGAGCAACGAGCGAGCCTGGTGCCCAGAGCAGGGTCGTTAGTAGAAATGGCGCCACATCTCTGGCGTGCGGCGGGGCAGGGCCCTTCGGTGGCCACCTGCCGGGTATTGCCTTGCCCCACATCCCGCCCTGCCCTTGATGCCTTCTGCGGAAACCGGTTTTCAAGCCGTGGCCCTCGCTGTTCCCGCCTGCGGTCTATTCCTGAATGCGCGTCTATTTTTGCATTCCGTGTGCGTCCTCTGCTTTCTCACGAACAGACAGGCAGATAATCATGGCTTGTGGAATCAGTGTGGGTGTTTGTGCACTCTGCATTGATTAAACATGCTGTATAATGTCAGATTTAATTGGTTGTCAGATTTCCAGTGCGTGGGAGGAGGCGGGTGATAAAGCGTCTAAGCTATGAAATAACGAGTAGGTTTCATGTTTAGGCTCTGCTTATTTTTATGGCGGGATTCCTATGATAGCCACGCATCTTCTGCCTTTCGTGTCGGAATTATGAACTCGTCTTTCTCGGGGGAGGATTCTACCACGAATAACATTGCAGCCCTAGAGGAGGAAAGAAGCTCCCCTTTAAAACCCTCTCTCCTTTCCTTCCAGAATGGTTACACATCTGCAGCAGGCCCATGTCAGGTGGGGCCTCTTGCCCCAGTCCTGCTTTTCAGCCAATGTCAAGTTGCATTCTGGGCTATGTAGTCACATAGGAAAATAGCAGAACAAGCACCAGCAGGCACAAGACAGGACTTCAAAAGGAGTGCCTGACATGTTGACATTTAGGATTCTAGTTGAATGGTACATTTTTTTTTTTTCTTGCTTAGCCAGGGGTGTGCAAATAAAATTTGAACTGTTAATTGTGTCCGCCATGTTCCTCCTTTGATGGCATGTTGGCACCATATATGCATGATATATAGCGTTGTCATTTAATTTCACTTCTTTTATTGAATTTATAAAGCGCTTTTCGCCAAAAGCACTATTACAACATTTTAGAAAAACCGTACAATGTACATGATAATGCAAAACTTAACTAAAACAGAAGGTGGGGAGAGAAGCAGAAAGTCACTAAGTAGAAAGAAGAGAGAGAAGGTGAGCTTTCAGGTTAGATTGAAAAATATGAAGAGATGGAGGGCGGATAGAGAGAGAGGGAGAGACACCAGTGGTCGCACTCTGAAACACTTGTGTACGAGCGCGATACAAATAAAATAGGGCTGCATGTGCGCTATACAAATTTAAATAAATAAATACATAAATAGCAACGCTGAGGCCCGTAGGCACCTTTGCAAGAGAAGTGAAGACTCTTGCACTGCCATGAAGCATGGCCTAGTAGTGTTAGTGCACTCGACAGCCACTGTGGGGCATACCTGCCTACATTTGCTAAAGGAAAACCGAGGATGACGTCATTGGACGCCAAGCTCCCTTTCCTCGAGACTCCGCCCACACGCGCCACCCACATTTTTTAAAAACAAACTATCAAATTACACCAATCTGAGTGAGATTTACGCTCATCTGCCTCTACCTCGATGTGATTGGCTACTATTGGTCTGTTTGTAGCCAATAATATCATATTTAGGGACTGAGAGGGAAAAAGATCGGAAACGGGAAAGGGCACTGGGGGTTTTGGGGACAGTGAGAAGAAGCTGATTCTCTGATCGGAGAGCTAGAGAGGGAGAATAGAATGAGACTAGCGCAGACAAATTGGATATATATTTTATTTATTTATTCCAAGATAAGCACCTCTACACTAACCGGAATATGGACATGGGTCCTTGCTGGACACCTATTACCGAGCAAAACCTGAGTGCATACCACACAGGAAGCACTCACACATCCACACACACACCTGTACATAGGAGTCAAAAAACAGCCTGCTGCCCACAATCTAATATCAATCACTGTTCTGCTTCCAAATGCCGCCCATTAGCCCAGCATTTTGCTTGCAGGACCAAAGCGGCAAGAGGCTACACAAATGGGCAAAATTGTAATAGCATGAGCACATACTTGATGGTGAACATGTGAGCAGTCATGTGCACGGTCAAGTGTGTTGCAAGCATTCAGAGCTTTAAAGCCAAATCACGAGTTTATCAGCACAAGCTTAACCTTGGCGACGCCATGTAACCCCAAATGGCCTAGGAAATGCAAAAAGCCGAGCTCTGCTTAGCAGTTATTGGGACTGGCTTTGCGCTTCTTGCGCATATATCAATAAATACAAAATGCATGACACCGACACTAGTGTGATCATTCCTTTCTGTGGTCTTTTGCTTGCTATACTGGAGTTATAAACGCATAGGGATTCTATCACGCTGTGCAGGCAGTAGGATTGCTGCAGATCTGAGGTTCTGTGGGGATCGCTAGGAGTAAAGGTGGATTGTGTTATCTGGAAGGCTTTGTTACAACACTGTCTTGCTTGAGATGCCTCATATGAACCTACACATGCTAGAAGTGGGTTTATGGAAAGGTGGGCGGTCTCCTAATTTACAGAGGAACTCATGTTACTTGGGACAAAAGTCTTCTCTACCTTGGACTTGGTGGGCTCATTTGAGTTCCTGATGCACTGGTACCCACATTCCCAGACAATGCACAGCCGCAATCTGGCTCTTTTTGGAAATTTTCTGGCAAATATCTCATGGTAGGCCAGGCATTTAGTGAGTGTGGTGTGAATATGATGTAATGTACTTTTGTGGATGAGATCCGGGGTAGAAGATTATCTGACACCGAACTGTACTGGATTGCCTAGACGCCTGCATGAACACATCTAAGGGCAGCTGCATCATGTGAATGTAACAACGGGACGGGGCAGGATTCTGGGTTCTAATGCTCTTATGACAGTTCTTGGGAACCATCCCTTCACACTATAGAACACATTTGAGCCCTTATCCAGAAGGAGCCATTACTGCCATAGATAAATCATCTAGACACACTTTTGTCCCAGACTACACATTGGATGAGAGGAAGTCTACCGGCCGATAATGACCTGTCCGAAGTCTCGTTGATTATTAGAATCATATGCACAAAAATTGGGAAGTTAATTGTGAAATAAATATATAAATCATACCTCTAAACTCACACGCTTTTGGTGTGTGTGACCTGCCAGGGAAAGTGTCAACTCGCCCGCCAAGCTCCTTATCCGTCCATTAACTTCTATCAACTCTCACCTGGCGAACATGAAATTTTTGTTTTAACCCACCCATGGAACTCAAAAGATTGTGAGCTATGAATATATAAGTGTGTGTCTGTGTGTGTGTGTGTGTGTGTGTGTGTGTGTGTATATATATATATATATATAATTCCAGCTAGTGTAGTGACACAGACAATATTGAGTCGCACTCCCAAAAGGCTTAATTGAAAGTAGATTGTTGTGTCAGAGTCCAAGTCAAGAGTTAAAATATATCTTTATTCAAAATTGCATAAAATCCATAACTCCCCAAAACCAAAGGGTACGGCAGCAAGATGACGCATTTCGCAACACTCAGTTGCTTGATCACATAGCCGGCCCACTTACATACATTTAAATAAAAACCAAAGGGTGGAGGAACGACCACCATTGGTCATACAACAGTTTTCCTTTGTTGATCTTTATCTTATACATATTATGTGATAGGTACTAGTTGAATTCATGCAATTCGTGTTCTTATAGCCACTATGGTAGTGGCCATCTTGGCATGTCTACTATTCAATATATTTCTTATGGGAAAATCGTGCCATCCTTTTTGCAATGGTATAGTGGGTTGCCATCATACAGACTGCTTCACTAAGCATTGAATAACACCATGCCTTCTATATTGCACAACGTCATCAATTGAAATAACATAGCCCAAAGTGGGCCAGCGTGGATGATACGGATGTCAGCATATGTGCATCCTGTATCCGATTGCGAATATCTGTGGAGTAGTCCAGCACATGATGTCATTAATGCACACACACTTGTTACGGGACATTGTAATCCATCAATCAAGAGGTTCGTCTACACCGTTCAAAATGTATAGTGCTAAGTGATGTACAGAGGATAATGCCAATGTGCGCTCCTGATGGATTCAAATATAGGCTCAATGCATACATCATAAAGAGCAAAAGGCTGTAAACTGAGTAGAAAGGATGAACCCCAAGCAGCCGATTGATAACTGTACAACCTAACTGTAAAGGATGCAGACATTATGAGGCACACACAACCGTTCAACACAGAACATAGCATGTAAAGATAACCCTAATCTAGTCCATCCAATATATGGTATATCATAAAGTGCAATGTGCTGTAAACATGATAATGTTGGCATAAACCCACGACATGCAGCACATTCCCAGCATAAGATCCATAAGGGTTTTGCCAAATCATTATGCAAATAGTACAGATGTAAAGTGCTGTGTACGTATACAATTAAGTATAAAAGTGTTCCGAATGGTTCATATGGGTGTGCATACAAAGCATGAATGCATCAGTAAAGTGCAAACGTGCTGTACAAATATAGCATGTCGGATATAAAATGTGGAAACGGCATAACATCTTATCAGAAACACAACATTTCCTTGTTCCATACCACAGAATTACCAAAACTCTATATCGACATTTTGGAAAACACATGACTTCTACAAACAGGGCAATAACTTGACAATGACCAAATAGATTCCTCATTGTATATGCAACCAACTATACAGACCAGCTTTTAGTGCATGGCATGAAGCCACTAAAATCCAACCCATGCTGAAAGTTGGGTAAATTGGAAAAATATAAAACACAAAAATTTAAATATTATAATAATAGTCCCAATCGCTAAACCTTAAACCAATGGCACACCCAGACCCAACTCAAATAAGTGGAAATCTAAATGATAAATCATAAGAAACAAAAGCAATCCTAATGGTGAGGGAAAATATTAGTTGCAGTTCCTACCCATGTTCTATCCCACGACATATAAAGCCATAAAGCAATAGAGGACAAACCAAACCAGAAAACAGCGTTCCTATCTAATAGAGAACACATAAGGTACAAGATGTTTGTAACTTTGGATACTGCATTCACTATACCCCAATTCATTGTGCTTTGGAAGAAATCTCCTACAACTGTATATAATAACACATATAAAGTTAGCCCATAAAAGTGTACAACTGTTCATCCTCATTATGTGTTATTGGATTTTTTTGTTTCAAAGTCAATGATGTATTGAGTTTCTTGTTGCCGTAGTAACCGTTCCTTATTGCCTCATCTAGGTCCAATCTCAATTTTGTGAATACCAAAAAATGTTTTCAATCTTCAGGACTACCTCCATGAGCTTCTTCAAAATGCTTTGCCATGGGATATGTGGCAGCATGGTTCTTAATTGCTCTCTGATGCTGCAAAATGCAAACTTTTAATTTACATTTGGTGCTCTCGATGTACCACTTGTTGCAAGGAAACCTAAGGACTTAAACTACAAAATCAGAATCACAAGTGTTTTTACTATTAATCTTCATCGAATGACTCAATATTGGATGTTGATATGTTTCACAATTGTGGGCGAACTTACAAACCTTACATCTCGTACATTCAAAAAAACCTTGTACAGATCACATATTCGCTTCACTGTTATCTTCACCTTCCATAAAAATACTAACCAAGGTGTCTCTAAAAGAGCAACATTTACGGAAACTGATATCAGGGTATTCATTGAGAGTATTGTTTAATCTTTTTCAACCATTAGAATCTTCAAATACTTCTTCAAAGTATTGCAAATGGGTGATGCATGGGTACCGAAGGTTAAGAATAGTCATGTAACTTCTTTTTATGTTTTTCCAACCTTTCATCTCAAATTATCAGATAATAGGGTATTCCTGTCAAATATACGGGGCTTAATGTATGCTTGTTCAATGATTCTTTTGAGGTAAGCTTGTTGTTGAAAACCCCAGGCAGTGATTTTTCTCTGTCAATAGCTTCAATAGTTAAACAGTTCCGACAAAGTCTAATAAACTCCCCATATCAGATACTCCAGATAAGGTTTATCAGATGATCACTTGTTGCATGGAGAGTGGTGTTGGAATCTGTTGGCTTTCTGTACAATGCACTAGTTAACCATTCACCCTCAACTATAATAGTCACATCAAGAAAACTATGGATCTTTGGCTGTGTGTTTCTGTGAACTTAAAGTTGTATTCATTATTGTTCAGTGATTGCACAAAGCCTACCGATTTCTTCTCACTCCCTCTCCAAATTATAAATAAGTCATTGATGTAGCGGATCAACATCACGCTTTTATCTGTCTAGGGTGCACATATCTCCCAGTACCCCTTAGTGAGGTTGCATAGGAAGGGGAAAATGTAGTGCCCATGGCTGTCCCTTGTAACTGTCGATTTTTTATAAAACAGGAACACATTGTTCGTAAGACATAGATCAATCATAACCAGGACCATTTCTGTATGTCATGGATAGTTGAGCGACCGTGTATTTAAGAAATACTCACAAGCTTTTACTCCTATGTTGGATGGATGTATAAAACAATACCACATCCATAGTTGCCAGGATGTACCCTGGTTCCCACGGTAAGTCATCTATCATAGATGAAAAGTCCTTAGCATCCTTAAGATAGGAAGGTAGAGAGGATACTAAAGGGAACAACACTTCGTCAATATATTTGGACATAGTTTTAAGTAGTGAACTCACCATATATGCAATTCAAAGTGAAGCCTGCGTACATAGACTTTTTGCAAAATGCTATTGCTAATAACTTTTGATGTACTGGACTGATATGGATGAAATATTCCCCGCAAAAAGTTTGTCACGGCTCCCCCAAACAACAAGGAGTCGTTTAAAAATTAAAACAAGTTACTAAAATAAAAAAAATGCAGTTGTCGGCCTACTCCCATCCATTTTCCAATAGAGAAAAGGTACCATTTTTAAACAGCCGTAGAGTGAAAACCATTGGGCTAATTTGGACAAAATAAGAAACACCTTGGGCACAAAGTGTTGACTCACTTTCCTCGACTGGTTTGGGGTCAATCTGTCTAGAAGTGTTTAAAATGTTCGATAGAGTAGGGTGTTCCCCCTGCTCCCAAAACATATCTCTCATGCTGTGCAGCTAGGCTTTTCAGAAATTAGAAGCTGCATGTTTTGCTCGTTGCAAGCGATTATCCCAGTCATACCTGGGGAAGTCAAAAATGAAAAGTGTTCAAAATGCTATTTGAAGGAGGATAAATAATACAATCACATTTTTCTAGAGTTGGGAGTGGTATAAATGACACCTTGTGAATTTTGGAGGTTGGGTGAGGGCTAGGGAGTCAGTTACGAGTAGAACATTTCCGGGGGAATTGTGCAAGATGAGATGAAAATTAACTGTGTCACATGATCTAAAGACTGATGGGGAAGTGGGAGAGTATCAGGGAGGGAAAAAGCAATTAAAAGGAGTGGAGTACCTAGAAAAGAGGAGGGGGACACATGGAGAGTGCCTGTGAGGCTGGGGAAGACTTTTTATTATTCAACGTTTTTGTCCGTCATCGCGGGAATCGGCGCCCCGCTATGCTAATGTGGTAAAAGGAACTGATTCTGGTAAGTTATCATGGGAATAGAGAGTGGAAACAAATACTTTACACCTGCAGAGATCACATCTGATAGGCAGGGGCAATGGGTCTTTTGGAGAACAAAATTTTTGTGCAAAATATACAGTGGTCACGTTCAAAGGCCAAGGCTAATGGGCCAGGAAGAAAGGCATTGGTGCAACCTGTACAGTGGCCACAGCTCAACACCGGTCATGGCAGAAGGCATTGGCTAGTGGGGCTTTACTAGGCATGAATTGAGACGTTTGACTTGGATTATTGCTACAAAATGATTCTCAATTTCCAATTATGAAACCAACCTGTTTTAAAAAAAAAAAAAAAATGCTTTCACCCGCTCTTTGCTCTCGAATCACTGTTGAGGTGTGTGCAGCTTTGAAGGAAAAAGTCACATCTTCTATCAGGCTAAGGAAGGGTCAGCAATGAACACTCCGAGCTAATTCCATTTCTATTCTCATTCACACTGCACAGCCTGGGCATTATTTGCATTGTATTCAGCCCTGCCCCAAGCAAGGGCTGGCCCTCGTTTTTAGGGGGCATTTAACAAATAATTTGAGCTGTTCATTGAATTATCATTGATCAGTTGCCTGGCACAGTGCCTGTACAAGAATGCTATCGATTGTGAAATGCATGGTTGCGGTGCACCACACGGAGGAAGCGCGTGCCCATTGAGCCTCTCCCCCATGCAAATCTTAACTTGCACTCTCACGTCTCACGAGGTGGCGAGGATAGTCTTGCAATCAAATTTGACGTTTGGAATGTGCAAGAATAATTTTACAAGACGTGTTACTGCTATTACGGGCTAATGGACTTGGTGAGGCGAGGTCCAATATTCGTAGCTTTCTGGTCGATGTGAGAAAGCTACCCCGCAGCGAGCCAAGGTCTTTTAACAAGCTTCACCCTCCCAAAGCAGCAATGCTTTTAAAGGGCAGTGTCCCACGGAGACTCGGACACAGAACCTTCCATTATGCGCCCCACGTCGCGTGAGAAGGCCTTTGCATTCCGACCCACTGCCTAGAATTGAATTTCTGTGCAGTGCTGCCCTTTGCAGATGGCAAGTTTTACAACCTTTACGCCACGCAACAATTGATTTTGGGCACACTAAAAAATATGAATTACTCCCTTGTTCTTGTGCTTTCCTTAAGGAACGACTCTAGGGTTCGGCAGACTAGGAACTTTTAACTGAAACAAAGTATTGAGAAAAAGGATATTATACCCGATTTCTAAACAATAATAATTGTAATATCTGATCTATAATAGCTCTGTATGCCAGAAATCACCCACTTCTAAGTGCTGTAATATATATTATTACCCAATTTAATGGTACTCAATGTATCAACCTCTGAAGGGTAATGCACTGAGTCAGTCTTGGCAAGTTTGGAACTTGCAAAGTTCGGGCTTGCTCCACCCTAGAGTCACGCATTATCCACCCAGTAAGTTTCACTGTTAAGGTCATGAATGAACAAGGGATGGAAAACTACTAACTCGAAAACAAGCATATACATAGCCTCTTCACTGGTCCGCTGACATTCCGGACAGCTATACCTTGGGGCCAATGTGCTCGTGTCTATAGTTTACGTTCGACAAAAATAAAGCCATTTGACTCGTCTGTGTGGAGCTAGGTGATGCAAGAACCATAATTGCTGCTTTTAGCTTGCTTTGTTGGGTGTTCTCAAATCCGTAGCCTATAATAGTGCGGTGGTCACGTGCTTTGCATGCATGCTCTATGGGTAACATGCACCACACCACCATAGACTGGAGCAATCTTTCAAATGCAGTCTTTATTCGTCAGCACATGCACATAAGTGGCACATTTACCAACAAACACATATTCAGCATTCATCCCCGATACGAAGCGCGTTCGCATATGTGCCGTGGTCACCTGCGAACCGCGCACTCATGCCATCGGCATGCTCTGTAGACCTCTTATGAACACCATGTACATCTGCCACTATCGTACACATTACATAGGGTGGATCAATACCATCCAACAGCGACCAGATTCTTTCACCCACACTCTATACAAGCGCGTTTGTTGATAAGTGCAGGGGTACTTAGTGAGGGGTGGAAGTAAGGCAAGGAATGAAGCAAGGGGCTACATGTTGGTGAGTTTGGTTAAAACTCTGGATGGAAAGGAGTCTTTTTTAGGCCTTTGTACAATTTGAAAAAGTACGATTTCAAGTGACGAGGTCAGGGATCGAAATTAAGATTTAACGGGAGGGACCTAAAAGCAACTCCTAGGTATCCAGCATTAACAAGTGACCAGGAGCTGCCACTGGGGAACCAGGAGCTACTGCATAGCGTTATGTAAATCTAACTTCCACATAAGATGCAAACATCACTTAGTCCATTATTTATGCCCCCCTAAGTTTTAAATGTCATATAGATGTGTCCTAAAATGCACATATTTACATTCCCCTGGATGTGTTTGATCCACATCTGTTGGCTCCTGGTAGCTGTTGGTGTCAAGCCAGCTAGGCTCTTCTAGGCCAAAAACCTGCACTAAATAGCTCCCAGCTCCCATCAATTTCGAATCCTGCGAGGTAAGAGTAGGGCTGAACCTTGGGCGTGAAGAGTTCTCTCTCCATAGCATTTGTATCTCCCTGTCCGTAGAAACATCTTGGTTTTAGGAAGCCGGCCATGGACATCTGGTCAGCTTGTATGGCACATCAGGTTTTGCAGGTATGCATGTGCTCACCCAAATGCACTACCCGTGGCATATGCACCATCATTAAATACAAATGCATAGAGCGCCCGTGGACCGATTCCACTGGTGATAGTGCGCTATATAAGTACCTATAACATAACATAAGTGCAGAGACGGCTATGCAGCCCACTTCCATACCGGCGTAAATAACTGCAAATACACAGCCATGCACCGGGCATGCATCTTAAATTGCGGCCATATCCATGATTCTACAGAATCATTGAACGCATTGGGCTTCAGGTACATGGTTTTTGGGTACACATAATGCGCGGCCACTCACAGACATACAGGTATTCTTCTGAGAGACATATGCAGACACAGGCAATCATCTCCTAGGAAATGAGCACCGTTATCCGCAGACATGCAGCAGTGCTCATTAGAGATGTATGCAGACGCATCTGGAGCAACAATGCAGAAACATGTACCACCACTTAAACGCATACATATGCACTGCTCTTTGCTGAATACAGACACAGTCAGGAGATGGGTATTCAGTAATATTGCAAGTCGCACAAAAGATATGCAGACATGCTGAACAAATGCTGACTCTCACGCAAGGGCCAGCTTGGCAGCAATATGTGCAGTAATCTTGAATATTTAATCGTGCATGAACATACCCAAGCACTTCGACATGATTTAGTTTGTGGTTTGCACTTTAAAATAGTCATTATCTGGCCATTCTTTTCCAGCGTCAAGATGTGGCACCAGAAATCCCGATTTGATTGAGTGGAAATGGGAGTATTTTACTCACTGCAGGTGAGAGTGCAATTATTTTAGGGAGTAAAAGAGTTGGCTCGGCTGGCTCACTCCTCTGGTACAGCCTCCCCCTTCCTCGCCGTCTTGAGCCGGATTACCTCAAATTCCAGAAGCTCCACAAGACTTTCTTCTTCACCTCCTCCTTCCCCGTCTCTCTACCTTGCTAAATCCCCACAATCACTGAGATTGGTGGCCTAGGCCCTTATGTGTCCTCGTCTTCTGCCCAATCGTCCCTAGCCTTCCGCCCTCTCGTAGCACTTGCCTTTGGGCACCTAGTGGCCTGTGATGTCTCACAGGCCAGCACTTATTGTATTGCCAGGAGATCACTCCTTACCAAGTGATCTCTGCCAGGCACTTAACTGTTGCTCGCAACAGACGCCCTGGCAATTCCCTCTGTGGAACTCCCAGCACTTTACCCCTTCCCTTGTCCCTTCTCTCTCTCTGCACTTGCACATTCTGAATGCTTGCAAGGCCTAGAAGGACTGCCTCTTTCTTGTTCCTCAGTTTTATTCTATTTGTCTTTTGTTCCCTCCCCGTTTGCCATGTGGGCGCTTTCAAACACAATGTTTTGATGCATAAGCACCTTACACAATAAAATAAATAAATATGTTGCTCCCTTTCCCAATGTGGGTATTCTTATGGTGAGTAAAACCTATTTCGTCTCTGAAACACACTTTTGTAATCAATACTTTTTCCCCATAGTAAATCATAAATATGAAAGAATGTTTTTTTTCTTTCTTTTTTTTCCTAAAAGTGAAACTTCTGATCGGGCAGTAATAATATTAGAGCAACTTCCCGTGGCACTGCTCTGCTGATAGCACTGCTCTGAGCATCTCTGTGGAGCTGTGAGGGTGGATGCCTAACAGCAGGACCATAGGAATGTGCACAATGCTTCCTATTTTGAGTATATTTGCTCTGGTTTTTTTTTTTGGTCAGGTATATTTGACTGTTTTTAGAAAGCAAAAGAGGCTTGTGCTCTGGTTCTCTGTAGATGTGCCTGGGATACTGCCCCACCCCACCACCATTTGACCAGAAGCCACTCTGCTAAAATTTAGTACAAGTATGAAGAGCTGCCTTCTCCAAAGTAAACTCCTGTGCCATCCCCTGCACCCATTGCGCCTTGTCCATCTCGCCCACCCGTTTCATTGTGGCGTGTGAAAAATAAATACTTGGACTAACTCACCATGAGACTGCGGGACCTCTTTTTAGCCCCTGATGGCTTCCAGGGGCCTGCCAATATGGGCGTATTTTAGGGGCCTAAGGGTGTTTCTCTCCATCACCCAACTTTCATGACACACCATTTTGTCCCCGTCATTTGGCAGGGGCCCCTTTCCTTTAGATGTCATGCCCCTCCCATAATTGTCTGCAGTTACTCCACTGCATGCAAAAGAAACACAGTCTCCCTACAGACCAATTTTTACCAACCATTTTTTATCGCATATTCTGTTTTTTTTTTGTTTTGCTGCAAAAGGTAGATAATGGGTTGGGTGAGGCAATATTGGATGGGGAAGGTGGAGTGTTGGGGGAGGTGGCCAGTGTGATCCCCTGCTGTTTGCAGTTAGAAAAAACAGTAAATGATATTCAGGAAAGAATTGGTTGGTAACAATTCGGTTTGGTAAAAACACACAGAACCACTGCAAAGCAGCTTAAGCTCACGCAGAGGGGAGGTACTCACCACTCCGTTCCAGACGACTCAACCAGGTAGATTTGATTTCTGGGAATCTACAGAATGCACAGTATTACTTATTTGTTCACAGTGAGTGGAGCCGAGAACGCTATTCAGGAGCTGGTTAAATGTACCCAAGTACCTCTGCCATAAGCCTTGCAGAGACACCGTTCTCTGGTACGTCAGGCTCATCAACACCACTGGTTCCGCCTCTGCCTCATCCTCACTCCCAACCTGGTTCCGTGCACAGCTACGTGCAAAAAGGACGTCAAAGTGGTAGAGGTGCGCTACACAGGACCGCCATTACTTTACATTCAATTTCGGCGTGAGCACCCGAGGCATTTTTCGAGCTGACACTGGAAAATGGGAATGTGTTTTGTCAATATTGTATGTCATTCTATGTTCAGGATTCGAATCAGCATTATTGGGGCCTGTTCACCATTCAGAGAGGGCCCCTCCCCCATAGGGTGACCAGACGCCTGGGTTTTCCCGGGACAGTCTGGGGAAATCACCCGACGTCCGGGGGATCCCAGGAGTTTTTTTATTTTATAAACCCCATCCGGGGTTTTCGTCATGGTCCCTTTTTTTTGCCGGGACCCGATTTCGAAATCCCGAAATCAGGTCCCGGCGCAAATCTTTTTGCGTGAATGGGGGCGTGAAATGCTTTTCACGCCCCCATTTCCTCCACCTTGCCCTCCCCGGGGCGCTCTCCTCCAATGAGAGGAGTGTGTATGTTAGCACACCCCCTGCGCACCACCCACAAAAGGCCAGCAACATAGAAGTAGAACTAAAGTTGTATGTGTATTTGCCTTAGTCCTACTTCTATTTCAGTGGCCTATCCGGGTTTCTTTTTTGAAAAATCTGGTCACCCTCCCCCCCCCCTCTTAGAAATGGTACGCATTGGTCTGCAAATGTCCACAATCATTTTCAGGCTCACCTGGGCATGGTTTGGTTAGTGAGAATGCATGCTATGGCACGTGTAACCAATATTCCCTGGCACAAGCAGCCCTACAGATAAGGGGTGTATCGGCTACTTTTCCTCCCTAAAAATGGGCAAATACTCCTAAAAAATAAAATATTGGGAGTAAAAATACTCCCAATAACAAATAGGAAAAAAGACATGTATTCAATGCATTTCATGATCACCCTGGATAGATTGGAAACTGATTGTGAGTACTCTATCATGGTGGGGTGTTGTACATCTCAGGTGCCTCTGTATGTTCCTCTGTGGTGCAGTAATCTCAAAGTAGCAAGCTATCGGCTGGTGAACAGTGCATCACTTCATCATTCTGGATAAAACCAAGAGCAAGCTTAGTGCTTAGTGGCGCACGGTGGTAGCCTGCAACATGTATGGTGCCATAAGGCGCTATCCCTGTCCCCTAGGAGGTTCAGGAGATGGGATCATGCCTCTCGGGGGCCGCAGCAAAGTGGATGATGCTCAAGAAGCCCCTTTGATAAAGTTGGACCACCCTCACCAGGCTTTGACTGGAGGTGGAAAGTCTGGAACAGTGGGTGGGCGAGAGCATCGCGCCACAGCTTCTCCCTATTTCATAAAGTTAAATGAATTCTCTGGCTGGTCTCATCTGTGCGAGCCAGCTGGAAAATGGTTCTGGGAGAGGGGCATGCTTGTTACAAATGTGCCCCACGACCGGCTTATTTAGTCTTTTTTGTGTGCCTTCATTTCAGCTTTTCACTACCTCTGTCCTTTTTCTGCATCTTCATTGCTTGCATATTGTCTGGAAAGCATACTTCAGATGAAAGCCGGCACATTGCTCTGCTGATTTGACAGCGGGAAGTGTTCAGCCGGAGACTATGAAATGATTTGCTCGTTACAGCTCACAATGGTAAAATCAAAGCCCCTTTCATATTCTGCCAGAGCTTTCTTCTTTCTGCATTTGCAGATTTGCAAAGCGATACATCACCTCTCAAGCAGAGGAGCGGCAGGTGGGTAACGCGCGAGCCGACATCCTGACCCGCGCCACCTCCTTTCCCAAAATGGCCGCCTGTCATCAGCAGGGATTGTTCCGTTTAGCATCTGCTTGCTTGTTTGATTGGGAACGACTGGGAAGCGTGCAGTGAGCATTTTGCATGCTCCCATGGGCCACTTGTGAGTAATTCAAGACCGCTTCCCCACCAACTTGATACAAAATGTGTTTCTATCACGAGTATCGCCTTACTGGATGACTGATCGCAGTTACTGAAAACCAAACAAACCATCTAGATTCCATAATAATTGATTGGTTTGAGTATATAATAAGAATATATGAATCATACATTGACAGACTTGAACTCTACTCATTAAACCTCTTTTATTGCACCTTTCGATTAAAACAGTTTATTTTCCCCTCATTCCTGTTTCTCTGTCTTACAGATTGCTTATATTAGCACCTTTGTAAAGTGTATGCAGGTGTTTCGCAAAGCACTGCATCTTGACGTGCAGACAGTTCTAAACACTGGCCCATCTTGTGTACATGGCGAAAGAGGCATTTCAGACCTGCAGGTTCATTATCAGCCATGATTTTATGATCAGCTGACATGTAGATTTTGAAACGCATCGAGCAGAGGGATGCATTTTCCCCGATTGATGGGACCCGGTCCCTCAGATAAGCGAGGGTGGGGTGGGGTGGACCCGGTCCGGTCAGCTATGGGTTTGTTTAGTTCCTCTACCTGCAAAAATGTCAAACTTTTAGACAACGTAAGGTTACCTGTCCAAGGAGAAAGAATCAGCGTTGGACTACTCCAAAAGGGCTTCATGTGTTAATATCCCTGCAAAAATATCGCCGTACAAAAATATCGCCATATATTTGCAGCGATATTAAGCCATGGAACCTGCGGGGCGCACCCCCGCAACCCCCAGTTCCAATAACCCATAAATCATCCCCACTAATAATATCGCCTATGGCCTTACCCCACGTCCAAATATGTGGGGATATTATTGGTGGAGATAATATCACCTGATACCTCCTAAAGTCACCTTTATTAGCTGGTGGGAATAGCTCATGGTGTTAAGTGCTCTCACTGTGACAGAGCCATTCTGACAATAAGATCCCCCAACAGCAGCTGTTCCTAGATTGTTGCCTGTGGTGGTACCCCACGGCTGCGTCTGCCTCCCTAACAACACAGCTGGGCTGATAGTAAAAGAAGTGGGCATGAAAATGGCACTTAGCTTGGGGTAGCATAAATCCCAGGTCACGCCTTATAATGGCACCAGCCAGGGTGGACCCCAATTTTTATCCTTCTGATGTCTGTGATTTGAAATTGAAAAGTTGTGCATAACCTCAACACTGTTCTTTTGATGACCAAACATTGACATTGTGTCCTTCTGCTCTTTTAGGGGACATGAACTTTTGGCAGATTTGAACGTCATGACTGTCTATGATTCCGTCGAGTTCGACCAAATCCGGAGGCTGGCAACCCCATCGTGTACAAGCACCCCGTACCACACAGTATGGAAGTACTTCTGTCGGGACCACTTTGGCTGGAGAGAATATTCTGAGGTACGTCCGTTTATTCCGAATAAACATAAACATATTCTAGAAGCAAGATGTATTGCATATTTTGCATGCCGCAAGTGTATAAATGGAAAAATTGCCACATTTGAAGTAAAATGTCCATCGTTAAGCTTGTTTCAAGGGTCTGCTCCCCAGATGTTTTCAACTTCCATTTCCATGATCATACCACCATTGACTATACTGGCTGAGGCTTATGGGGGTTGTAGTCCAAAACATCTGTCAAATGTTGCAGACCACTGGTTAAGACAGTTTGTATTGAGCAGTCCGAGGCCTCAGAAGAAGCCTTAAGGCCCCAGAGGACATTTAAGAATCACTATCTGGGCTACAGGGATGACAGACTATAGAGTGAACAGGACGCTTTCCGACGTTTCCTGAATTTCAAGTGATCTTTACTTAGATGCTGATGAACAGGAAGTGTCTTGCAGAGCTGTACCACCTGAACTGCAAGTGTTCTGCAACCCGCTCTTGCTCTTTTTTAAGGAGGAATTATAAACAGGTTACTCTTAGCAGAAAGTAAGGCTGAGGCTGACAAAGGATTTTAGGAACTAATCTGGTGTAGTTTAATGAGGGGTGGTGGGCCCTCCAAGCCTTTCTGGGCAATAATAGCTACCTTAAAAATCATCCTCGGGATCATATTTTGAATAAAAGCTACCTTTAAATATGATTTTGTCTCGGGAGGATAGCTCTGGGGCAACGTGCTCGCCTTGGAAGCAATACGACACGGAGCAACACAGGTTCAATCCCCGGGTCCGCGCTTAGAAATCTCTGGATATAAATAAGCTATCATATCATATCCTTTTATCTTTTGGGAACCAATCTAAGCTCCAAGCCAGAGAGACATAAGCGATCCGGTCCAGAACCATCATCAGCCGGGCTGCTACATTAAATTGAGGGCGCGTCATGTCAACTTTTGGGAGCCCCAAATAGACTGCATTACGGTAGTCCAGTCTAGAAGAGACCAGATGGGAAGATGAAATGGAAAAGGAGAAACGATAGAGAATCCTCCTGGGTAGACAGAATTGAAAAAGGAAGGCCTGAGTAACCGCTCAAATCTTCAGTCGAAGAGTCAACTGAGCATCAATCAAGAGTCCAAGTATCCGCAGCACGGAAACAGGCTTCAGAGGAGGAAGGGCCCAAGGAAGCTGGCCAGAAAGAGCCCTTGTGGGTTGACGATTTCTTTCGTGAATTGGTACATGTGCCATCATGCAGTCTGCGCACGCTTGATCTTCCGCAGGCAAGTCGGCAGGATTTCTGCAGGAGCAGACTTGAGAGTGTAACAAATAACTATTTGGCCGAGTACCAAATAGTTGGTCGCTTATTCATGGAAGGCATAAACCAGAGCAGAATAGTTCTATCTTGATAAACCGACATTATAAATATATAAAAGTTATACAAATCTCTCTTGCATTTTTATTCTAATGGGATTTTTTCTTATTTTTCTTGCTTTTTTATTAGCAGAGTATATATTATGTTATTGAAGCACTGAACAAAGAAAGTGTCAATTTACCAGCAAGCAAGAGCTTGCATTCAAATATTTGAATGTATACCAGCATTTCACAAATGGCAATGTTAACTGAAAGTCTTTGGTTAGGTAATCGTGGAAGTATTTGTCCAAAGACAAGTTTATGAATTTTGTCTGAAAACCTATTTGACGCTGAAAATGGTACGCCGCTACACGGGAAACCTTACTTACTGTCTTACGCAGGAGCAGGGTACCCTGGCTTCCATCACTGTTGAATGCACAAATACCTGCCACAGAATGCAAACAGATGCCATGGAATCTGCTGATTTCTGCTGAAAAGAGATGTGCTCTAGGCTACAACTCCCTTACTCCCTAGCCATCACAGTCGACGGGGAAGCATCATGGGAGCTGTAGTCCAAAATAACTTACAAGTCACAAGTGGTAGACCCCTCGCCTATACGAAGTGGCAAATAGACTTACATGTCCAACTTCCGGTGGGAAAGTGGCACCTATTATGTGTGTGCTTGGGTGGGGATGAAGGTGGTTTTGCCAACCTGGTCAAACGAACAAAACCTAGTCACAGAATGTGGCTGCTGAAAATGCCCCCAGGACTCTTCTGTAGGTCCACTCTTTTGCCTCCTTTTGAAATGCAGGGATTATATATTGCTTCCAGCTTATCCTCCCTTTTCCCATTAAATGTTCTATATCCCGGGAGACTTGAAGGATATGGCAACCTCTGCCCTACACAGCTGTTACCCATGTGGCTCAGTGCATGAGATGCAAATGTCTAAGACCGCGGCCGGATGCCGGGGCTTCCCTGAGTTCCTCACTCTTGGTGGTAAATGCTGGGGCTATTCTTGGCATCTGCCCTCTGACTTTTGCTTGCATGGTCCTATAACTGGATTGAACGCTGGATAACATTGCCTTAGCGCGGCACTCATTCCTTTTTACACCGATCTTCCTAAATGAAAGACACAGGTTTTGCGCATTTTAACCCACATGTGTGTAAAGGATGCCTGCAATCAATGTGTATGAGAAAGTAATACTCGTAGTACATTGGAGTGGGGATAATGTTCCAAATTCTTTTGGGCTGGGGTAAAAATATCAAGTTGCAAGCTACTAGCAAGTCGTGCGCCACCTCATTTCTACACCTAATAGAGCACATCATTCCTTACTCTCCAGAAGCCAAATACCACTAACCAATGATGAGTGGCCAATGCAGACTTTGACCCCTGCTTTTGGTTGTTCCCAAAACAGAACGGATTGTATTTTATTTCTTTTTTTCTGCCAGGGAGCGAGGTCGTGCTTTGTGATTAACAATTGTTCTTAACACACTTAATACCAGAGACCAGTTTCTAAGCACGCGACTGGGATTCGAACCCGTGTTGCAGTGCATTGTGTTGCTTTCAAGACAAACGCTATCATCCCGGCCTAATGATCTAGTGGCTATGTTGCAGATTTTCGAACTTGGAGACCTAGCTTCAGCATTTGCTCAGAAAGCATTTCATTGTGAGCTAATGTTTAAATCTCTCTGGGCCTAGATTGTCAATATGGGTAATGTTATGAAATGAACATTTGTAAAACAACTGCGCAGTGTGCCATCTAGCAGTGTGAGCTCCCATTCACATCTCCGCCATAGACTCCTGCTACATTAAATGTTCTCTGTAAAGTGCTCCACTGCCCCTTGGAGCCAGGTCTGTGCTATATCAAACCAAAGCAAAATGCAATTATGGGAACTGGTGTTATATGGCCATGTACGCACGCGTGCACTGGAGAATGGGGATACAGTTACTGGTATGAAGGGTATACAACCTCAGGGGGCGTCCCACCAGGAAGAGATCTTAGTCTCGGGAGGATAGCTCAGCGGCAACGTGCTCGCCTTTGAAGCAAGAGGACACGAAGCAGCACAGGTTCAATCCCCGTGTCCGTGCTTAGAAACCTCTGAGTATTAAGCACGTTATAAATACCTATCATATCTGCGCACAAGATGGAGAGTGAGGGGGTTCTGACACCTTGTATCTTCCATGCAAGCTTTTCTGTTTAACCGTGGCAAAAAAATGCGAAATGTCTCCACACTCACTGGAAGGGGTTGGCCGCCCATGTCCTGTGCAACCAATGGGGTTTTCACAGAATCCGGGCGGCTTGATCTTGCACAGCCTCTGCTCTCTAGTTACAGGCCATGCTTTCATCAGGATGACCCCCAGCAGGAAGGGACATCTTTTGTGAGGCTTGGTGCACATTGTCAGAATGACGTACTTACCGGATATGATTAGGCACGCCTTTGAAATCATAACCAGTACAACGCAATCCATACTGTATCCGCTAACCAGAGGAGAGAGTCTATTTCAAAACTTTATATTCCTATCTTTTTTCATAGATTCCTTTTTTTAAGAAAAAGGATTTAAAAAAATCGGTTTTAATCAAGTCATGGGTTGATCAGCGGCAGAAGACGAGAATCTTCCTTGGCGGGGTGCACTTTCATTCGTGTTTTACTTGCACGCTTGAAGAATAGCACAAAGGTGTGCTGGCAGGAGAGGCGACAGCCAATCAGGTGACCAGGAACGCGGGTTGAAGCCGACAAGAACAGCCTATGTTCCGTTCCAGCCACTGGCATCTCTTTCGCACGCTGTCATTTCTGTTGGGCCGATCCGGCCATTACCCGCTGGCTTCCTGCCCTGCCGTCAGTCCTATACTAAAAAGCTGAATTATTTGAGGAAGCCTTTCTGGGAGAGTCGTCTACATTGGGCATTATCTTGTTGTGTGGCCTGTTGGTGGTTGGCCGCTTGGCGCTCGGAAGGAGGCACGTTTTTAGCCTATGGTTGCCAATCACAAATTGACATTGTTTGTATTTTGTTGAGATGGACAGCATCTCTAGAAGAATTTCTATACATAAATGGTCCAGCAGTGCCCAGGCACCTGAAACTGAGGCAATGTACAGCTCTGAGATGTGGGAGCAGGGTGTTGGGAGACAAGACTCAGACCGTGGACCCCAAATAAAGGGCAATAGACACTAGTACAGATTTACAGTGTAGACCAGAACTCAAATGGGTCCTAACCGTTGTATATAAAGACGTTGATGCACACTTTCCCATTTTCACATAATGGTCAGGACCGTGCTGGGACCCAGACCCAGGATTCCCCCGGTTAGCTCATGCCACTAGCGATGCGTGCACTGTTGAGCAGGATGGGGTGCGGTTGCATTGGGGGTGCTCCTCGCACATGCAGGACGTCTTCAGAGCACTTCTGAAAGGGGGTCATGGAGGTGAAAGGAGAATAGCTCGGGAGGATATCTCAAGGGGCAACTTGCTCGCCTTGGAAGCAAGGAGAGCAACACAAGTTCGATCCCTGGGTCCGCACTTAGAAACCTCTGGGTATTAAGCGTGTTATAAATAACATATCATATCATATCAAAGCAATGTTGGTGATATAACTTAAATTTGGGAGAACCCGGGGCATATTCCAATACAGTGTTTCTAAGACACCAAAGGACCAATAGCTTGACCTTACATAAGGGGCCTAAAGGTGGTGTGGCACTCCAGGTATAGAGGTGGAGGAGCTTAACAGGAATGTAGGATTGCACCCTCGTTTGCATTCCAGAAGTGCAGAGTTAACGCAAATTGTTTCCTGGCTTGTTTTATGTTTATGAGTCTCTAGTTAAAGACGGCTGTTGTAAGACTATTACATATGACATCATGATGTAATCTCTACCTTTTTTACATCCCAAACAGCCAGTGGTGCGACTGATCGAGGAAGCCAACTGCCGTGGATTGAATGAGGTGCGCTTCGTCACGTGGCACAATCAGTACATCCTGAATATCAAGGACGGCTTCCAGCAGAACGCATGCTTCCGGCGAGAGATCAAGAGGAGGCCCCTCTTCCGTTCCTCTGTGATGCTCACACCACATTTACAGTGAGTACCACCTATGGATGATTGTGTATCGGCCCAATGTGGATTTGATGACTTGAGCATTGCATGTGAGCATCTGATTACAGCAGTGAGGCAGTCAAATGCTTTTCAGAAGAGTTTGGATACACAAGATATCAAGGCATAATGACCGAAGGGACAAGGAGTCTACCAAAAACTGTCTACTTGCAACACCGACATATAAAGACCAACCCTCAACCATCATGCCATAGATCAGGGTCTGGCAGAGAGGATAATAACATAAGTGGTCTTTTCCAGGAGGCGTCAAACTGCTGATGCCTTCCAACAGTTCATTGTTTCAGGTTCTCTTCCTGGTTGCGGAGAGTTACACAGAGGTGACAATTTGGTGTAGGTGTCAAAACCTTGCAGTCACCGCGTCACTTTCTTCAACCCGGAAGAAGCCCCAAAGAGGCCTAATAGAAGCCAACAATTTCAATAAACAACGCACTTCATGAATAAGCAGCCATTTCCAGGAACCTTGGACACTTGTAGAACATTCCTAGAATGGGCCCAGTTGGTAGGGCGCGGATATATTGCTTTTGTAAAATAATGTTCTTGGTGGAAGTTCCTCTTGAAAGGTTTACAGATAGGCTTTTGTGGCTCGCCACTATATGCTTCTAATCTGCTTCTTCTCTGGAAGTTGGGAGATTATGGCTTTCACCCGCGCTGTGGGGGGCAGGCATGGCCTTTAATGGCCCGCCAGGCCGAGCCAAGGTAGGCCAGAGTGAAGTGAGGGCCTCCACGAGGGCTCCAGGCTGTTAAAGGCCAAGTCCACCCTGCACAGCAGGGGTGAAAATCATGTGCACCACCGGGTTTATCCGGGGGGCTGGGCGGATGGTTACTTTTTTTTCTCAGGAGGAATGTCCTGAGGGGAATAAAAAAGTTGCCTGCCGCCATAGGGAAAAGGGACTACGTCCCTTTTCTATTTCTATGGTGGCTAGGAGACTGGAGGAGTGCCGGGCCAGAGCATAGAGCTCCAGTCCAACAGGTAAGTGGGGGAGCAAGGCGGTGGGGAAGAGGGTTGGTTTGTTTTGGGGGCGGTAACAGGAACAATGTGTACTCTCGCCCGCTGTTCCAGCCACCTGATTGGCTCTGCACCCCTATCAGAGTGAAAATTACAGAAAGAGCCCATGCAAGAATGAGGCTTGGTGTCAAGCCATGCTAAGTGCTTCGACGTAGCTGTTGCGTTGTTCAGCACTGCGATGGAGAGGAGAAGAGCCATGCCTTAATCAGGAACGGATGAGCTCTTAACGACCCACAAAGGATTATGGTTGCATCAAAATCTGCTTCCCCTTTCATCCCTTTGTGGCGTGTTCCCATTGGTGCAACCCTCCCTTTCGCAGGACTCGCCACCCCGCGCGCCAGACAGCCAGCAAGGTTTCCGTCGGAGCAAGGAAGCATCCCATCTGATTATTGGAACAAAGTGGAGAGAGAAAGAGGCTAAATGCTTGCATATTCCACTTCAGCGGGTTGACAGTCTTGCGGCATCATCCCTACCGTGGCACCGTCACCCAGTCCAAACGCATGACCGTCTGTCGAACATGGAAGATCATGTTCCAAAATCAGCAGAGCGTAGCATTGCTTAAATTATTAAAATGCTGCAAACGACTGCTTCAAAGAGTCCCCGTATTGTACATGAAAAGCAGCCTGGGCCCAGATCTTAGCTGGCAACAGCAGCGTGAAGGAATGAGGTTGCACAGCCGCTGCCAGAAGACCCCGTTTCATCAAGGCCGAGAGCCGTTCGAGTTTCTCCTCGATAGCGTCCGTGCTGTCCAGAAGTTTCCAATTATCCACGAGCTAGGAAAGTTCAAAACCGCTTCTTTCATTATCAGCAGCGATTTGAAAAAAAAGCCTCTTGACGTTTCGAGACCGGGCCCGGCCTGCTGGCTCATCAAAGGCACTGTGAGCAAAGTGCGGCTTTCGAACCTTTTTTGATTAGAACCAATAAAAATGCCATTTCTGTGATCTCACCAGCCACAGCTGGAAGCATTATTGTCTGAGTCCAGTAGTTAAGAACACATTGTCCCCCAAGGAGGAAGGGTGGAAGTCATTAGAGAGACTGGCACCTTGGCCTGCTGTGCCATCAAAAGGGAGGCCATTTTGTTCTCCCAGACCAGGGCCGCCGATTGTCCCGGAGTGTTACCTCACTTTCCATGATACAGAAGCTGGACTAGGGAAAACAATCACTGCATAAATAACTACATTTCCAATTGGGTTTCTGTTTGCTAAATTAAGAGGCCTTTTAATAGTAAAAAATTGAGTATGCAGGATGTGCTTTTCCCTCCCAATGTATACCGATTTATGATTAGACCCTTGTCCTTTTGTGTGCATTTTCTTTAGGTATTAAAGATTTTAGCTTCAGCCCTGGCAAGAAGAAATACTGTATTGAAATTCACATACAGAGGGAAACTTTTTTCTGTTTCCTTGTAACAAGCCTTAATGACTGAAATGACGGCTGCAAAACGAGCTTTGAGTGAAGTGTGCTGCTTGCATGCAGACGCGCACAGTTCACTGATTAGGACAGGGCGGTGATCACAGAGAAACTGTTATTTTACAGGGGGGCTTGAACAGAGATCCAGTAGCACCCACCAATCCTGTTCTTGCGCACCTCTCTGCACACTGCATCGATTTGGGTTTGCATTTTGCAGAGGTGATCGTTTGCTGCTTATTCATCAGATTATCAGATTTCTGTTTATGATCTATAGCGAAGGTCTTCAACCTGGTGCCTTCCTGGTTGCCGCTCTTTTTTTCTGCTTAAGGAGCCCTTCAGCCTCTTTTCCTTTGCAGATGGGGAGCAGGTGCAAGTGGATCTTGGTCACCTGGCCTAAGCCCCGCCCACCCGGTGCCCTCCTGGCTGTCGCTCCTTTTCCCTCCTTGTTTCCTACTTTTTTCCTTCCTCCTCCCCCCCTCCAGCACTATCTGAAATGTCGTCAGGCCTAGTACGATAGTCGCTTGTTTTGTTCCTCCCCTCCCTTTCTGCACCCCTCTCCCTCACCTTTTGTTTTCTCCGGCTCTACCAGAAATGTCGTCAGGCCTAGTACGTACGGTAGTCGCCGGTCTGTTTCCATTTCCCTCCCACTCTCCCCCCTCCCTGAAACACTTGTGTATAGGTGCGTTATAAATGCTATATCATAGCAAATCATATCATATGTCTTAGCTCTTGCACCATGTGAAATTTCGTCGGGCCGAGTACGATAGTTAATTTCACATCCTTACCGTTCGTGGCCTGTAAGAATGTCATTGTATGACTCCCAGGATCCCTCATCCTTGGCTATGCTAACTCAGGCTGATAGGAGTGGCAGCCCAAAACACCTAGTGAGTCGGAGGTTGCAGACGCCTCATCTGTAGTTTCATCTCTCCTTCGATGGGTATTAAGGCCAAGAGCCTAGTGCTTTGACGGGTAGGCATCATCCACTGACTGTTTTAAATGTGGCTGTTCTGCCTTGCAACATCATGGAAAGCCTCATTGCATATGTACAGAGAGCTGCTACCTTCTGGTTCATTTGTCGATGGGGTAGCGAATGCTACCCTTTTGTTATTATAAAACTAAGTATAATGCTAGCTAGTTTCATAGCTGGACGAGCGTGCCTTTTTAGCAATCGGTATTGAAGCCTTCTGAATTTACAAATATTGTTTTATAACGTGTTGGGAGTCATCGAGGTGAAAGGTCATGCACTGTCGAATCCCTTGATGTCATTGGTGGAAGGCGATCCTCAAATAATAACATACACAACCCCTAGGATTTTCATGCAAGGATTACGCTTGCTGTACAATGGAGTGTCCCGCGGACAGCTCCTTCTGTACGCGTGCATTCACGTACTTTATGTGAAGGAATAGTGATTGGCAAAGACCATACCAATTGCTGTATTTGAACCTGTATTGTTTATTGGAACCATTGCTTTTAGAGGCTGTCCTTGTGTTCTGCTGATTTATCTATCCAATACGTTTGGATTGACCATAAAATCGTGTTGCGCACGGTGCACACTGGCTTGAATCCTGCGGCGGTGCAAGCACCTGCAGTGACACACACCCACACAAGAGGCCTGCTGGGGCTTAGTCAGATGAGCTGCAATGTTCAGAACATTACATAATCTGATTAGCGTCCCTGGTTGCTCCAGGATGTCCTAAAACGGTCAACAACCTAAAGTAACAGCAGTGTTATTGATCGGCAAATAGCCAATGGGAGGGCGGGTTTCCTATCAGTGGAGCTGTTTTTTTTATTTTTATTTCCCAGCCTTTTCTTATGCATCTGCCAGTGAGGCCAATTCATTGAACGCAACACTCTATTTATCAAGCGCTGCTGCATGTATTCAATTATCAGGATATGTTGCGAAATATTAATTGATTTTGCTTAGATTATTTTTATAGCAGAGAAGGGACAACAACGTGTTGTGCATAGCGAGGGATATACAGCGCCCCTCTGCCCTCTTCTGCGTGCTCTTCAATATATGAATAAAATGAGAGGTGCCCCTATGCAAGGTCTGGTTTGGTTCACGTGCTTTGGGCAAGAAGTGAGTGAATTCAGCGCCTCGATGCCCGCGGTCTGTGTGAGTGCTTTAAAAATGCGAAATAAATATAAATATAAAAAATAAATAGTGAATGTGGCTCCCTTTATGGAATATTGCAAAGAAGGGGCACATGTGTCAGCAATTGTCCATCCAGCAGTTATAGGGCATCCATAATTATTAATGGTGCAAAATGTTCTAGCGCCGCCCCTGCAAGAACCACGTGCTCTCGCTTTGCTCAAGAAATGTGCTGCATGTAATTTAAACTCTTAGGTCCTGATTCATGGAATTATTTGCACTGTGCACTGCCAACCCAAACCCTGATTCATGGAACTGTGCAAAGGGTATTTTTGCAGTACAGAGTCAGTGCAAATTCATTTTTGCAGCACAAAGCGACTTTGCGCTGAATTTTCACTACAAAAATACACTTTGTACAGCTCCATAAATCAGGGTCTGTATCGGCAGTGCAACGTCACTTTTCAGCAGTGTAAAGTCACTTTGCACGTGCAAAAAATTCCATGAATCGGGCCCAATAAATGTACAAAAAAGGCTTATTCAGTAGCTTCTTCTCAGTTGAAAAACATCAGATCAAATGTATAACACAGTTTGTTTTAATGTAAAATTGAGGCAGTGTTGATGCATGGGTTCAAAGTTGCCTGTGCATTTCGGATAAAATCCGTCTTCAGGGCTGAACCGTTATGTTACAATAAGTGTCAACATTGGGTGAAAATACAAAATCAAACCAAAAACATGCATGGAGACACAGCAAAAAATGAAAACGTAAAAATAATAATAATAATTAGACCACCAACCTATGATGCAACTTTCGTAGACGCTTTCACGGAAGCAATCACCCTAGCCATCAAGTACAATCATCTGATCATCCTCGGAGATTTCAACATCTGGTTCGACGAAGAAACCAAAACCACACAAAAATCCTTAACCGCCCAACTAGCAGCCAGGAACCTACAACAACAAGTCAAAGGAGCAACCCACTCAGCAGGGCACACACTTGACGCAATCTTCACCAACAAGGATCTCATCACCACGGCACCCCCAATTCAAATACTTTGGAGCGACCACCTCATTATTCCGTTCATAATCACAACGGCCGCTCCGACAAAAAAGCAACAAGAAAAGCAACCGATCATGATGAAAAGAAATTGGAGAACCATTAAAAACTCCAACCTAACCGAGCTCCTAGAACTCAGCAAACCACAAGCATCAACCGTGGAAGAAGCAGACCTAGACAAAAAAGTTGCCCTACTTCATACCTGGATCGCAACAACCCTGGACGACATCGCCAAAGAAAAGCCCTTCACCCCATCACGTAAGAAAACTACAGAAAAATGGTTCACCCCACTACTCAAAGCCATGAAAAGGAAAAACCGAAAACTAGACTCTGAATGGAGGAACAACAACACCACTGCAAACAAATTTAAATTCCTACAACAGATCCGCGCATATAAAAAGGAAATACAAAAAGCGAAGAGGAAGCATTACGACAACCGAATCTTCAGAGCACCAAACGCTCAAAAAGAACTATTCAAAATCATAAACGAAATAAAAAAAACACCGGCCTGCAACAACATGCCAATACCATCGACGAAACTTTGCGAGGACCTCGGAGACCACTTCAAAAACAAAATAACCTCCATCCAACACACCATACAAAACAGACCAAGCGTTCAAAGCTCAAACCCTACTGACACAGAAGAGGAACACGCAAACAAGCTACGAAACTTCCCAGAAATATCAGTTGAGGCTTTCGTCAAACTGGTGAACCAAAGCAACAATTCGGGCTCTCCTGAAGACCCCTGCCCCCCGGACATATACAAAACAATTCTCAAACAAGGAACCCCCATGGAATAACACAGAAACCTCCTCAACCTCTCAATCTCAACAGGTAAAGTACCACAGGCCTTCAAATCGGCTTACATCAAGCCGCCACTCAAAGACACAAGAGGAAAGACACAACAGGAGACGTAGAGGACTTATCTAACTACACACCCATCTCCAACATACCCTACATAGCCAAACTACTAGAAACATACGTCTACCAAATAACCCAAGAATTCATAGAAGAGCATTGCCTACTAGACCAGGCACAAGTTGGCTTCAGACCTATGAGAGGAACAGAATCTGCTCTCCTCTCAATATGGGACGACATAAACACAAATGCAGACTCAGAGAACAGCACCGCCCTGATTCTCCTTGATCTGTCTGCATCCTTCGACACTGTCAACCACGCCATCCTCATAAAGAGATTAGAAGGACTAGGGATAACAGACACTGCCCTACTATGGATGAAACCTTGTAAATCCAAACCCAGAGTCTCCACGTGCGGAGTACCACAAGGATCATCCTTTTCCCGCTTCTATTCAACATCTACATGTACCTATTAATCAAACTCATCAAAAAACACGGTCTCACATGCTACAATTACGACGACGATACTCAAATAATCTTCAACATATAAGACATCCGAGAAGAAAACACCACACTAGAGAATTGCATTCGTGACATATTCAACTGGATGAACCTCAACCATCTCAAAATCAACCCGGGCAAAACAGAGATAATGATTGTTTCAAAAAAGGGAGGAGACATCAACTACATCCCCTGGCCAAGAGAACTCGGCACCACACCAAAACCATCTTCAACTGTAAAAAAACCTATGGGTTCTGATGGATAACAACCTCACTCTGGAGCCACAAGTAAACTCGGTAATCAAGAAATGTTTCTTCCTCCTGCGAGCAGCAAAAAGGATCCTACCGTTCCTGTCTTTCGCCAACAAAACACTTACCATCATCACTCTGATCATGTCCAGAGTAGACTATGCCAATAGCCTATACCTGGGCATGCCCGAACGACTTCTAAAAAAACTGTAACGCATACAAAATGCAGCAGCCAGACTCCTCCTCAAGCTACCCAGAAGAGAACACACCACACCCGCGCTAAAAATACTACACTGGCTACCACTGAAACAACGAATAAAGTTCAAGGCCATGTGCATCACACACAGTGCAATACACAAACAAGGCGCAGAATTCCTAAGCGACAAACTACGCCTACACCAACCGACAAGAACACTAAGATCAAGCACCGACATACGCCTGGAACCAAAACCATACAACAGAAAAAAACTCAGAGGGTCGTCCTTCTCTCACCAGGCACCCAAAACCTGGAATGACCTACCTAAGAATATACAGAATACAACAAACCACCTAGCATTCAGGAAACTCCTCAAATCATGGCTCTTCAAAGCGTAACCACAGCAGAGACGCACCAGAATGCCCAGACATTAAAACAATGATGAAAATAACTTCAACCTCGACCACTCTCAAATTGGACAAGCACTCAAACCAAATAACCAACCACTCGACAGAGCATAAGACATCATGGAAAATAGCCACAAAGGAAGGCTGCAGAAACTGACCACATACCTAGACCCAGACGAAATCCCCAAGTAACTCTCCCACTCGTACGTACCGGACAAACATATCCAGACCGGCAGACGCATCTGGATAGACGTTGGCCTGCGTCACATCTGGATAGGATCGATTGAAGGACAACATGAGTTAACCCAACGTGAGTTAACCCTATCGGAATCCAGCCTTGTGACCTGGAATTGAACAGAAATGCCCTCACCGGGTGCATTGAGCTATTATCCTGGCATTGTATACCTTGTTAGTGAGTTCTACTCACTCCTTACCTGGACGGTAAGGGTCCAGAGGTATTTGGTGATATGGACTGGCGCGTCATCAAACAGTTTCACCAAGTTGGAATGCCATGAGATAGCGATTTGCCAAACGTTGCACAAGTTGGGGTGATATGTGAATATGAGTTAACCCAACGTGAGCTAACCCTATCGGAATCCAGCCTTGTGACCTGGAATTGAACAGAAATGCCCTCACCGGGTGCATTGAGCTATTATCCTGGCATTGTAATATGGCCTACCGTTTTATGCAGAGGTCTGCAGCAAGTACCCCTAGACTGCTATGCCATCTTAAGTATGTTAGGACTTCTGCAAAATGCACCACAAAGTGCTGGGTGGAAAGGTTTGAATCAATCTTAACCATTGAGGATTTCTCCAGGGCGCATTGTTTTGAGCTGGTCAATTTCAATACAGAAAGCGTCCTAGATCCTGCCCTTAGAGGGAGCAGTCGTTTCCGAATTCTAGGCATTGTCACCCTCTGCAGGGAACACACGCAACCCTAGTCTGGGTTTAGCAGACCCTGACGTGTTTCAACAGAGCTATGGTCAGACGTCTCCCGTTTGCGTTCTGTACCTCGGGAATCAAGCTGCACCTCGCTGTTAAAGCGCAATGAAGACACAGCACATCAGGGGTTACTTGTGTAAACATGGCCATATCTTGGCAACGTCTATAGGATGGGCGGGGGGGGGGGGGGAGCTAGTTCAGGGTTCTGTGGAGCCACCTCGCTCACTCATAGCACCCCCCACCCCCACTGAGGCCCATCCCTTGCTGCCACCATGGGAACCTCCATACCAGCCCTGCTGGTAGGTACTGCTGTGCTACTGATGTTCACTACAGCCCTGTCTGTCTTCCACAAGAAGTAGAAGCTGGTAATGGAACTGCCACTGCTGTTGTTGGCCTCCCTCACAGAGCCACTCTTTGCGATTTAGGTGGCCCACTGTTTGCTATATCCTTGCCTCAACCAGAGATAGGAATGCCAATGACCAGTCAGGAGCACTTCATGGTTTGACAATCAGATTCATTTGAGACTAACATGCATTCAGTTTGCGAGAGAGAAAGGCCCCTTTGGGCAGACCCAAACATGTTCTGCCCTGACTCCAGGAGTAGTCTACTGGTAATTGAAAAGAAAACCGTATTGTGCCCTTAACCCCTTCTGGTCCATGATTGTGTGCTTCTCGGATTGCAGTGTATACAGTTTCTGATGCCCGGGTGACTCTGCCTGGACCATTATTACCCTTTCTGGACTGATGGCCTGCCGGATTATCTTTGTTTGTGCACACAACTCACACACAGCCAATGCATGACATCATCACCCTTTATCTTTGTGTAGGGGCACTTACTGTCCACACCCCCTCAAGCTGTGCTCCGCTCCAAGACACCTGGGCTCCAAAGTCATCGATGATTTTGAAAAGCTTGGATATATCAGCAAATTAGCCAGGCAACAGATTTTTTACAGAGCCTCCAAGCATCGCGACATTATCCCAAAATGGAGGGTATCGCTTCCTAATTATGTCTATGTCTGGTCTTACGTTGTTTAGTATTTAAGTTAACACATATCCATCATTAGTAGTATGAATAATTCTAAGTCAGTGACATAATTCAATGAAATACAATGAAATCCTGCATCCGCGAGTCAAAGTGCCTGCTCTGTCTTCTACTCTCTTTATCTACGACCACCCCATCAGCATGGAAGGCAAACATGCATGGCCCCTCCACTCTCCTAGAAGGGAACTCCTGCCTCATTCCAAGGTGACAGCTCCTGCTCACTGCCTTCATGCTGCAGAGAATGAACTCAGTCTTCTGCCGCCTCAATCGACCCCTCTTTCTAGCTCACAGAAGCCCTGTGCTAGAATCAATGGCCTGTATGGGGTTTAGGCTGTGCATATTAAATACACAAAGCTGGCAATCGCACACTAACTGGGCTGGTGTCTTAGACACTACATTAGGGGGGTCGAGGAGCCTATGAGGGGACCCTATTTACCACCATTATGTGGGAGGTTATTGTGGATATGGAGGTCCTGAGGGGTACCCAGAGTCTACCAAAGTCATGGTCAGACTACTGCAGACCTCAGGACCAATACAATAGAAACACACAGCAGTGGTGAACACGTATACCTAGTTCAGCGCTGACATTTTATGGAAGTTAGAAATGTACCTGGCAAGAACCTACAACCTATCTATTTTGCAAAGTGGCAAGATAAGATGATTAACTTGAAGTTAGCTACTTAATGATGTGTTATTTATATAGCGCTCTCGCCAAAGCACTTTGCATATTTACATACAATACCACCCAACCAAAGTTGGTACTCATTTATCGATCTCGAGAATGTGTGAAGGGCTGATATGGCCTTGCCGGGGATTCGAGCCTGCGACCTGCAGATCACACACGGAATTCAGCAGCGAGCACTGAACCTGCTGAACTATTGTACCAGCTACTTGCCAGCCTTTCATTGGAGGATTGCTGGAGCCTGGATGATGCATTACATTTCAGGGCCAGTAAATGTGAGATTTATTTATTAAAACTGGAAACATTCAGTACAGCTTGGTACGAAACTCATAAATTATGATTTTATGTATGTGATATTTCCTATTGAGATCTATGCTGAAGCCCACTTTTAAATGTTTTGCATTTTTCAAATCCAACGACTTTCACCACAAATCTGGTTTCTTAAGAAGACCTTAGATAATCTTGCAAAGTATTCCCCTTTTAGCAAAACCAATTTCCCAGTCTCAGCTGCCTTTTTCCAAAACAATTGAAAGGTGTTAATATAACCCAGCACATTGTGGAAACGCTTTAGAACCGTGCAAAAGTGGAATGGGTGGCGCGTGACTGAAAACATAATCATGCTGTGTTAAAAACAAACGCCTCAAGTGCCACCTTGCTTTCAGTCTCCCCGCCTGCAAGCTCCTTCTTGGCAATGCATCCATTGCACTGTACGCTCAACGTATTGTTGTCCAAACAAATACGTGATGTACCCAGGGTGGAACTAAGACGGGCATGCTAGGATTAGCATTTCTGGTTGCGCCGATACGTGTTCCACCTTTCTCTCAGTCCTTCCAGCAGCTCACTGACGTTGGACAGTTATATATAATCCGCACGAAAATAGACACACTGAGCGGAAAATGACTACAAGGAAGAAGAATAGGAAGTGAAGTGGAAAAAAGGGCAGATTAATTATCTCTGCTCCCAAATGCTTCAGTTCCATGATGGCACTCTTGGTAACCCGCCTCCTGTGTTCGCGCCAGGGTTTCCTATCGGTTCACCTCCCTGTAGGGGTGTGTGGATATAAATACGCATACAGATTTCAATTAATGATACCTATTGATGGTGTTTGGCTTATGGTAAAAAGTGATATGCACCAGCCATCAGTTCCTTATCCAAAGCTAAGGCCATGCAGTACTCTGCATATGCTTTATAATCTGCCAGTTGTGATGCCAGAACCAGAGAATTGTTTTCTTTTGCTTATAGTGAATTCAAACTTGGTATTATATAGAATGCAGTTAGGTATGCTGTGATGATCTCAAAGCACATGTTCTCTTGTCCCAATTTAGGACTCTTGGTGCTCTCCCTCCTCTGACCCCTTCAGCGATGGAAGTTACACCTGCGCAAGCCATAGCACCCACTGCCGTCGCGTCACCAAATGTTTACCCTGAAACGTGGATCCCGATGGACCCCTGCCAGGACTTTCTTCAAGTGCCTGTCCCGAAGGAAGATAAAAGTTTCAGGACTGTTTACAATTTGTTCCACAAGACCATACCGGAGACCAAGTTTCGCATTCTCAAGATTCTACGAGTGCAGAACCTGTTCCTTTGGGAGAAGTATAAGAGGTAAGAGTAAAGCAAACATTGTGTTTTATTACATTGCAAACATTTGTAGTCTGGAAAAGGTTGAACAACAAAAGAGGATGCGTAAAATTCTTCATCCCAATTAAGTCCAGTTTGAATGGGGTCAAGTGAGATGTGATATTGGGTCCTACCAGTGTATGCTATTAATCATATAAAGGGCTGCTAAGACATTACTTTGGCTACAGCATCTACAGAGGCTGTTGATGTGATCAATCAGCTTGCTTGGAAAGTGGGCTGTGCTCGTTGGTACACGCCGACATTCAGAGTGGGCTGATGGTGGCATCACCTCACTCCCTACCACTCACACGTACCATACATTCAAAAAAATAAACACATATCTTTTATCTGCTTTACTCCTTCCTCTCAGTGTACTAGGCATACTAGTCTCTTTTCAGTTTTCATTATGGTCATTCAATGAAGACTGAAAATAGACGAGTGCAGCCTGGGCACAGCCACAAAGGTATGAAGAAGGAAAACTGTAAGACCTTTTTTTTTACATACTTTAACATCTGCGTTTTCCACTTGGGAATCCACGGGTGGTAATGGAGCGAGCAGTCCCGGCAGGTGAATATTGCCTTACTATTCGACTACAGGAACTGACATGGTCATTTTCGTTGCATTCTACTTTATAACTCCTAAGCAGTTGGATGAGGGTTGATCTAGATGTGCTTTGTGCCTTCTTTTAACAATCATATGTAAAAAAAACGCCAGTAAAATGGCCCATCTGGTTAAACGCTCGTTGCTATGATCTATGTTTGCATAGATCTATGTTTGCAGGTCGCAGGTGCGAATCCTGGCAAAGCCAACTCAGCCTTTCATCCTTTCTGAGATCAATAAATGAGTACCAATTTCGATTGGGTAATAATTTTAATGTATGTCAATATGTCCTATATAAAGTGCTTTAGATTAAGGCGCTATATAAAAAACAAATTATTATTGAGACAGGAAAATAGGCACAAAGTTTAACACAGCCATCTCAATGTAACGAAAAGCTATTGGCCTCATTACAGTTTTGCCGGTATCCCACCAGTCGTTTTTGACACCCGATATCCCGGTATTACCCGGAAATTAAAGGCACCCGAGACGCCAGTAAATTCCCATTTCATGGAGTCCTATAGGACTCCATGGGATGGGATTGCTGGACTCACCAGCACCGGTAGTACCGGTGCCAGTGAATCTGGCATTTATTTGCCAGTAGGTGTCTGATCTGATCACTGTGCACACCAGAAAACTCGTGTTTCCCAGGTCTGGAAAAAAAGCTGGTGCCATATTGATGACCATTTTACCAGCATTTTGTGTGACCAGAGAACTTGCAATGATGCCCATTGCCTTCTTAGCTCGAACTTTACTCCTGACTAATGTTAATATGATAGGATAGGTCCTATGTCCCCCTACAGCTATTTTCAAGTGCATTATTTCTTGCTAAAACATACATATATGCCTGCAGTCCAGTGACAAACATGCTGAATAGGATCATAAAGAACATTCGCATTAATGCATGTTTATGTGTATGGGATCATTTTGAAAAGCCTTTTTGAGCAAAATGGTTTCCCTTCTAAACCAGAAGCAAGGGGGCATTTAGATGCCTCTACACAGACAGCATTTTAACACTGCGTTCAGCTTGTTGACCAGTTCATGCTGTGAGGCATCACGACCCTTCTACTACAAGATATAAATCCCAATTAATGAGTTCTCGAGGGGCGTTTGTTTAATAAGCAATTTTGTTTCACGACAGAAGAAACCGTGTACCCCTTATAAAGTGATTCTTATTTTGAAGTAGATTGGCAAAGTTAATTAAAGTACATTTTCATCGTCCATCTTAATCATAATTGTATAATCTATTTGTCATTGCCAGTATGCATTCAAATGTTTTTATTAACCCGGCGTAGCCTGCTATAAAAGTGAGAATTTAAACAATTAGACCAAGTTCATAGCTATATTAGAATGTTATGTCTCAGAATTAAAAAAAATATATATTATATTTTATTTCAGTTGCAACTCTAGTTAAGGTAATACAATGTATTAGGTAATGATATTTTGGCAACTTTGGTGTGCATGCGCGTGTGTTTGTGTGTGTGTATCTGAAATGTGTTTGCTCGACATTATACAAGATATAACGGTTGAATTAGCACACATGTATGATCTGTGGGCTTCAATGTCGACAACAAGGCTCAGGTTGAAGGCTTGTGACTGGCGTTGCAGGCTACAAAGCATACCTTTGTGTCAATTCAACCTTTTAATAACTTTATCTACACATATAAATATTAGCATGCCCACACTTGGATAGCATTGTAAATATTAGCATGTCCAACCTTAGATAGATTTGTGAACATTAGCCTGTGTTGCATCTAGATAGAATTGGAAATATTAGCATGTCCACACTTGGATAGAATTGGAAATATTAGCATGCCCAGACTTAGATAGAATTGTGAACATTAGCCTGCGTCCCGTCTAGGTAGAATTGGAAATATTAGCATGTCCAGACTTAGATAGAATTGTGAACATTAGCCTGCGTCCCGTCTAGGTAGAATTGGAAATATTAGCATGTCCACACTTAGATAGATTTGTGAACACTAGCCTGCGTCGCATCTAGATAGAATTGGAAATATTAGCATGCCCACACTTAGATAGAATTGTGAACATTAGCCTGCGTCGCTTCTGGATAGAATTGTGAATGCTAGCATGTCCACACTTGGATAGAAATGTAAATGTGGGCATGTTCACTCCTGGATAGAATGGGAACATTAGCCTGCGTCGCATCTAGATAGGTTTTGATTGAAGGATAGCATGTCCGCGCCTAGATGAACCTCGAATGTTAGCATGAGCCACACTTAGAACTGTGAACACCAGCCTGCGCCGCTCCTAGATAAGATTGTGAATGTTAGCATGCCCACACCTAGATAGAACTGTGAACATTGGCCTGCGCGACGCTTCTAGATAGTACTGTGAAAGGCCAACACGTGCCACACTTGGAGAAAACTGTGAATATTAGCATGCTAAAGGTCAGGTAACCCACTAACCAATATAACCTCAAACTCTGCATACTTAAAAACTCAAACATTCACACAACCATCTCTCGCACCACAAGCCGCACGCACTTCACAACACTGCAACAACACATAAACTGGAGCAACAGCACACACAGACTGACACCGATCCAATACCTGCACCAAAGCTCAGTATCTGGTGTATACCGAGCTGAAGCTGCCAACAGAACACCACTCCTCTCACTATCCTACTCCCTCTTCACCTTACTAACCCATCCCACCTTATCGTTTACAGATCCGCCAGAGCGCCTGGGGACCAGTTCCGTTGGTGACGGTGCGCGGTACAAATACCTTTAACATATACTTAATCAGAAGTTCTTTTAAATCTTATACTATTCCCAGCCTGATACCATGTTGGTCAATACAGTTTAGGAAACTCATGATATTACTGAATTTAAATGGGAAAGGTGTTCCACAGACCAAGCCTGAGACCTCGTTTATAAGTATGGTAATGATAACACTTTGCATGTTAAACTAAATTACGCCCTTTCTTCCTTTGTAGGAAAAAGGAATACATGTCTCGGAAAATGACTGGACTGGTTAGGATGCAGAACGAAAGGCACCTGTTTCACGGAACCTCTCAGGACGCTGTGGACAGTATCTGCAAGCACAACTTTGACCCTCGAGTTTGTGGCAAACATGCCACCATGTTAGGACAAGGCAGCTACTTTGCCAGGAAGGCGACTTACTCTCATAACTTTTCCAAGCGGTCACCCAAGGGCGTCCATTACATGTTTCTGGCTAAGGTACTGACGGGAAGGTACACAGTTGGTAACCACACCATGCGGCGGCCACCACCACTAAACCCCGGCATCATAACCAGCGACCTCTATGACTCTTGTGTGGACAATTTCTTCGAGCCTCAGATATTTGTCATTTTCAATGACGACCAGACTTTCCCCTACTTTGTGATCCAGTATGAAGAAGTTGGTAACACTGTGTCCATTTGAAAAATGCTGATGCTGCTGAATTTGTGGTTCGAAATGGCTTCATGAATGTGGAATCCATGCTTATGATCGGCACAACTCACCAGAACTCAAATTCTTGATAGTGATAAAAGAAAGTTTCGCAATGACCAACCGTGCACTTTTTTAAAAAAAAATATGTGCATATTGTTAATATTTTTTTTCATTGTTTAAAGTGAATTGTGTGCCTTTTGTTAATAAAACAGTGTTTTATTTATGATAGTAAACATCAATGTTTTCAAAAGAAGGTTTTCGTGCAAGTTCTTTTGTTATCAACATGTACTGTTGAGCCAATTTTGAAGTGTGAGGACCAGATTTGTTTTCCACATTGATACATAGAGCCTTTATTCATATAGTTTACTAATTTATTAAAGTGATGACTTTAGAATTCGTACTCAAACCTCAAAATAAATTATTAAAGATGGACCTTTCAATGATCAGAATTTTGAAATGTATGATGCTCGTTGTCAGATAAAGAACAAAAGATTGTAATTAAAGAACATAATTTTCACATTTGCAATCTGCTGTTCGGAAGTGTTGCATTTTTTGATTTTTTTGAAATTCTTCCAAACAGTAACATAGATTACATTCCTAAACTTTAACCATCTGCATTCCTGCAGTACGGATTGTCAGAGCAGCCGCATGCTAATACATTGCAGAAGGCAATATCTAGATTTTAATTTGAAATCCCTAATTAGTATTTATTTGAGCTGCTGTCATTATAATCCTCAAAGTTCCATTGTCCTCGGTGTCCCTGATAATGCTGGACTAAATTGATGCTCTGTACAAGCATGCTTTTCACCACCCATCTCTTAGGTGTGCCAGATTAACATTGAAAAACGTGCGTGTACAAGTAAACCAATGTTGAGATGTCGGATCAGACGGGGAAACAGTTCACATGCATTAGCATCCATTACCCACTGCATGGAAATGGTTGCAGGTTGACCTCTGCTTCACCTTTTGTCCTGAGGGAGAAACATGACGAGAGAGAACTGTCAGCTTGATTTGGACACACCCAAAGATGATCGGGGTCGAAGCCTTCGCCCATTGTTTAAGGTCTACCAGCCCTCAATGCAGGTGTGTCAAATTGCATTGCATCCTTTTCTCAGTAATTAAAGCTTTGGTCCCACAAAGGAGAATGCTCTGACAGCAAGGCTTTCAGAACAAGAGCTTGGCAGTTGTCCTTTACTTGGCAAGCATCAAATTACCGTGGCTAAGACTGAAGTTATGAGTGGCTTAGATGTAATCTACAGTATCCTTGGTTTCTTCACGCATGCCAAAGAGTCGTATTTATAGGGTGATGGTTTGACCAAGAGTTACATCTTAAACATTTTTAAGAATACTCCAATCAATAACTATTGAATCAAGTTACCAGGGATAAAAACAAAGATTGGATGAGCATGTGCTAAAAGTACCTCCTTAGTATCGCTCATCATCCAGTGAGCTACCGCTGGGAAATTGGGAGCTAGTAGATGGTGTTTTACTTATCTGACTGCCACATGAGATGCAAATTATATACTTTTGTCCATAATGCTTTAAATGTCTTTTAGACGTGTCCTGAGGCTTCTGCATACACATTCCCCAAGACACCAGGTTAATGAAACATCGGTATAGTTTAGGAAACCTCAAACCATTAACAAATACAGCATCAATACTACTTCTCAGAATGAAGTGATTCAAACATATCACCAACCTTACGTATTCTCCACCACCTACACATCCCCAAACATTTTTTTTAACCCTGCACTGCCCCCAGAGCACCTGGATCCAGCAACATTGCACGAGTATGAGTACCTAACCTCAATAAGAAATGACAAGGATGATGGTCTTCTTCAGTTCTGACCAAGAAACTCTGGAACACTCTACCCAAACATCTCCATCTGGAAGGGAATCAACCAGTGTTCAGGAAACAGCTCAAGGCCTGGCTATTCAACCAACCACTTGGAAAGAAAAGATAATAGCAACCAACTAAAAACTGTGACCTCTTAGCACTTCCATACCTGTGAAATGAATTTGCTAAACAGGTCCCCTGCTGCATGACACTTGATTGTGTCTGAATAGCTTAGTGACATCTACAACCAAGAGCTGGGAAGCAACAACTCCCAAAGCCAGTAGTCTTCACACTTTTTGAACCTGGCCCCCCCCTTAAGAAACATTTACCTGGCTTGGGCTCTCCTATACACATGAACTCCAAAATTGTAATTGGTTGCCAGTGGGTATCACATGCTGGCGTAGAATGGTGCCCCAAATGGAGGTGTGAGTGCCAAACACTAAATTATTTCAAAATCATATTGGTATAATATGGAATCGTACAAATATGTCGACCTGGGAACTGTGACGGCCGAAAATGCCGACTTCTTTTTTCTTTTTAACCCCTCCCTTACACCATATATATATATGTGGAGGGGGTTAAGTGTATAATATTAATATGGGGGCTGTGGGAGGTCTCCCCCCACATATATATGTGGTGCAAAGGGTTAAAAAAAGTCGTCATTTTCAGCTGTCGCAGTGATCACATAGATCCGTATGATATGATAGCTTATTTATATAGCGCCTATACACAATGTGTTTCAAAGCACTTCAAGGCAAGGGAGGGAACAAGGGTAAATACAATGATATTCTTACAGGCCATGAACAATAAGGATGTGAAATTAACTATCATACTCGGCCTGACAACATTTCAGATAGTGCAAGAGCGAAAACATCGATAAGTGAGGGGAAGGAAATGAAAACAGACAGGCAACTACCTTACTAGGCCTGACTACATTACTGGTAGAGTCAGAGAAAACAAAAGGTGATGGAGAAGGGTGCAGAAAGGGAGGGGAGGAACAAAACAAGCGACTACCGTACTAGGCCTGACAACATCTCAGATATTGCTGAGGGTGGGGGTTGGGGGATGACAAGCAAGGGGATGGGGGAGGAGACAGACAAAGTTGCTATCATACTAGGCCCAGGGACAATTCTGATAGAGTAAGTGCATAGAAGAAAGTAAGGGGAGGAGAAAGGGAGAGGAGCAGAGAACAGTAAGCAGTCAAAAATAGTGGGGTGCTTGCAATAACTCAAATTAGATTAGAGGACAACAAGTAGTGAACACATCATTCAGAATGTTTTGCTATAATACAGAGGACTTTACATAAAATATTGTTGAATATTTATTTCCCACAAAACAAAGCAGCCAGAATTGCTGTCCTACAGTAACATTTGACATGCAAGTGATGTAACAATTCTTTTCTCAAGTACAACAACTTTGAGATTACCATCAATTAAGTCACAAGCAAGTTGGACATTGGCATATTGGAGAACTAGTGTGAAGGGTGGGCCTGTCTTTATATTGGGTTCAATTTTTGCAACAGCCTACCACAAGTTTTCTTCCACCTCCAGCTTTTACCAATGTTTTGTCTTTAGAGCTGCAAGTGCTGCGAATCCAATCTCGAGGTAGAAGGTGCTGATGGGAGAACAGGTCATTGACTGTAAATTTTGATAAAGTTGGAAACTCTGCAAACACATTAAGCCAAAAGCCACCAAAAGACAGTTTTTTTTAATTGGCTTTCCATTATGCAGTCACTTTAAAGCTCCATTAGTTGCTCTTGGAAGTGTATTGGGAGATGGGCCCCTACGTCTGCTAGGAAAGGCTGAACCACATGGTGATTGAGGTTACATTTGTCCTCTGGAAAGTATTTTTCGAGACTGGCTCTGAGAGCATTTATATGTTTTCCTATTAGTTCAGAAACACATGAAAGATCATACTCTGTCTCCTCAAGAGCATCTGATAATAATGAAAACGCATTGCTAATGCCGACATCAACCCTTCTCCTCCAGAGCTTCTTGAATGCTGATACTTTTGCATTCATAGCAAATGATGTCGTTTCTATGCCTGTCGGGGAGAAATTTAGAGAATTCAGTTTTTCATAGACGTCGCCAAGGTAAACTAACAGTACAAGTCTGCTTTTGTCTGGTCTAAACCCTGGAGAAAGTGTCTGACTTTGTTCCTCAGTTCATTAATGTGATTTAAAACCTTTCCTCTGGATAGCCACCTAACCTCTGTGTGAATGTTCAGCTCCCATTTCTGCACATAATGTGGCAAACAGACAGGCTCTTGTGGGGTGCACCTTAATAAAATGTGCAAGCATTACAACAGAAGTTAGCACCTCTGTGAGTGCATGCCCCATATTGCGCACAGCCAAAGCTACTGTATCATGCAGTGTGTCCACACAAGATGTGGAGCTACTGCCAAGACTTTTACTTTTAACCCAGCCCAAGTACCACACATTGAAGGGGCACCGTCCATGCAAATCCTGACACAGGCATCCCACTTTAAGCAGAGGAAACTTATGAAGTTGTTAACAATTTAAACTCGTGCAGATGCGTTGCTCTGCCCTAGATTGGTTTACAAAATAAGAAATCCTCCAATATTTCTTTTCCATGGCAATACCTCATGCAAGCAATCAAATGACCTTTTTTTGAAATGTCAGTGGCCTCATCCAACTGTAGGGAAAACTGTGTTTGAAGCACAATATCAATTCTGTACTGATATCAGAGGACAGGTCAGCGATGCAGAGTCAAATTGTGGTGTCTGACATAGGGATACTTTTGCATTTCTCTGCTGAACCGTCACCAAGCATTACCCGGTTGGCAGCGAGAATTGTTGGGAGAATCACTTTCTCAGCATCTGTAAAAGGATTTTTGTTTTTGCCCAGATAATACGCAATGTGGTAAGATGCTTTCAAAGCATTTGCAGGTATTGAGGCCACATTTTTAACAGTGTCTTTTTGCTTTTCTTATGCCTTGCAACTGCCGTACAGAGAAATCCCAGGTCTTTTTTGCTAAATCATCATGTTTTGATTCCAAATGCCGCCTTAATTTTGTTGGCTCCAACCACACACATTGACCTAACTTCTCCAGTAACTGTGATCCATGCGAACCCAAAGTCCAAATAAGAGTCATCATATTTCTGTGTTTTTGCATTTCTTTTGTCCGTTTCCACCTCTCCTTCTGCTCTCCGTTTGAGATTCTTACCACCGGGAAACAATCCATCTAAAAAAGGAGTCTGAATCTGTGAAAACATTGCAAACCCCTACTTTAGTGTATATCACATAGATTTTTAAAAACCATTTCAAGTTTTCAAAAATTAAAAATGCCTTCAAAAGATTTAAAATGGCAAACACCACATGCAAAGATTTAAAACGAAATGCGTGAAAAGGTTGGGGGGAAAAGAAATGCCCCATGCAAAAATGGGTCCGAAATACTGGTTAGACAAAATAAAATGCCCCCAAAAGATTTAAAAAATGGCAAACACCTTATGCAAAGATTTAAAAGGAATAGATGTGAAAAGCTTGGGAGAAAAAAACACCCCACGCAAAAATGGATCATTAAATACTGGTTGAATAACAACAAAAAGCACCACATTGATACAAGTTTCAGAAGACTCGCTGTTCAGATAGTGAAGTTCTAGCTCAAATTTTATTTTTGAAGCTATTCGAATTTCATTTTGAAGTGTGGTCCCGGACAAGGTCACAGGATGGTCACAGGTTGGCTGCAAAAACCATACCTGGATGCACATTGCACAGGGTCGATATAAACCTTCAGCACTTCTACTCAACCAATGGTACATAGTGAAAATAAATCCTTACCTTCCTGCACAATTGGGTCAAATGCTTCACTGGATGTTTCTTGCTGGGGCACAGGTGGTTAGGATGATATCCTTGGAGCGATGCTGCTGCAATGAAAAATGAATAGCTAGTCATGGATGCATGGGTCTACCCGAGACTTCCAAATTAAGATTAGATGAGCGGGATCTAAAACCAGCTCTTGGGTGTTAGGCATCAGCCAGTAAGTAACACTGGAGAACCAGAAGAGAGTACACAGTGCACTGTAAATGCAACTCCCACATGAGACGAAGACTTTCAGTACCTCCCAAACTGCACTTGAGAAAGGAACAGCCTCAAAACAGCGCGCACATAGGTTTGAAATCATTGTTTGTGACTGCTAACTATACCTTTAAGGTACCAGCTCGCGATGCCAGTGGGTACTGTACAAACATGCATATGCGATATTAGTTTGTTGAGAATGTTAACAAAGGCAAATTAGGGCACATCTAGTACACATTTAAGCAAAGTGGATCATCTCCCTGTGCCCCTTTCCCTTCCCAGACCCACCTTGGAAGCCCTGGTACCCATGGCCTCCAAGGCAGCGCTGCAGGGTTCAAAATTGAGGGGAGCTGGGAGCCATTTAGCGCCTGCTTATAGCCTATATGTGCCTGGTTTGCTTGACACCAAAAACTACCAGGAGTTACTTGTGGCCCCCGGGCCAATTGACGAGGAACAAAATACATGATGTGAATTTAACTCTGTGTGCTAGAGCACTCTATAGACACTGGCGGCATATCTATATCATTGAAAGCATATTTGGGCATAAATAACGGCCAAAATGAGAAGTTTGGATCTTATGTGGAAGTGAGTTTTGATGAACGCCTTGTGCTGCCTCCTTGTTACCCAGTGGTAGCTCCTGGGGACAGGATAATGCTGGATACCCAGGAGCTACTTGTAGCTCCTGCTCATCATATCTTAACTTCAATCCCTGCTCTGTGGGGGGCACCTAAAAAACAACTGTGTGGTTCCGCTCGCCTCCGCTTCCTCTGCGGTCTCAAAGGTGGGTCCGTGGAAGGGAGGGGCACATGGAGGCCAACAAAGTGCCACCTTGGTCCCCACCCCATGGGGTGAAACCCAAAACCCAATTGTGCTGGTCCCCCTGCACCTCTCTTCCCCCACAGCCCACCTTGGAAGCTGTGGTGTGCACGGCCTTCAAGGTGGGTCTGTTGTAGGGAGAGGGGTGCAGGACAACACAAAAGCAGCACAAAAAAAGAACAATAGTGGATCCATGGAGGGAGAGGGGCACAGGGAGACAGACCAGCAATGTAGCACCCTGGTCCCCACCTCCCTGGAGGTGGGACCCAGGGCACAACTTTGCTGGTCCCCCTCTTCCTCCACAGACCCGCCTTGGAGGCAGTGGTGCCAGGGCCTTCAAGGTGGATGCAGTGCATCTAGTCAGGAGTGGGGCCTTGTGTACTCCGCAGTTAGACTTGGTGCCTATACAGGGCAGACCTCTACTGGCTCATATTTTCTTGGGGTTTTTTCTCTGCCAGAACCCAACTCTGAGTGTATTTCATGAACTATCTGGGAAGTGTATGCATGCCTCTCTGACTCAAAGCAGCTGGTGACCCCTGAGACTGCCTGAGGAAAGACGGGGGGAGCTCTAGGCTTCCAGAGGTCAAATCCAGGAGTGGGGGCTCCCCAGAGTACCGAGTTCACCCAGCCTGTGCAATCCATAAGTGGCCTGGTTATACTTGGTGTTTACATCACAAAGCATTCCGCTTCTGATGGGTATTGCCTATAGTATAGGGATTGTAATGGCGCAATCAATGTGATAACATTATTTGGCACAATAGCTTATGTGATGTCAATTAAGCACTTTTCCAAGTAGATACAATTAGGTACAATATTTGTGCCGACGTATTCACAATAAATTGGTGTCATTTCTCATTGGCGCAAAGGTCTATGACATCAAATTGCACATTACTCTCGGGTGCTTTGCTGATGAAGGAATTCGCAGGCATCGGTTGTTTTATGTCGTTTTTAGACAGTACTCTCTGGTTCAGTTGTCTGAGGTTACTGTTTAACCGGTTTTCATAGGAAAAGTTCCCAATGTGGGAACTGTGAATGGATTTAGTCAATGGAGCAATAATGCAATGGGGGCATTCGTGGCCCTGATAGCATTATTTATCCTAGGTATTTTTAAATGGCAATATTTAGCTTGGAGCAGAATCTCACTAGGATTTTACTGATGGCGACGCCTTTTTATTTATGTGCTAGAATAACAAAACCCAGACATGCTTTTGTGATACACATTATGGCCGTGATTCACAGAGTGTTTTCCAATGGGGGTTTTCCATTATAAAACACTTCTGTGAATTAGGCCCTATCTCATGGCATAGTGTTAACTACAGTTATGTTTCCTGGCACAGGACTGATAATGTCACAACATTTCAAATGGGTGATATTGTCATGTCGCATGCACATATATGCCAAAGTCTACAGTGTAGCAATGATTCTGGGGTTAAACATTTGGATAACTTGTTTTTAACCCACCTGGACTGTCTCGCTACTAACTACAATATAGAGAGTACACCTGAAAATACAGCTTTTAATGCCCACCTTCCCTCCAATGATTCCTTATTTGATCAAATAGCTTAAAATTGGAGTTGCAAATCTTTAAAAAAGCCATCGCGTGAGGTGGATGCGCAACACCAGCATAACGTTAGCGACACTGGCTCCTAACGCCACAGCCACGATATATATAGATGGAGCCACCCAGGTCCCCTTTTTTCAGGCTGATGTAACACCTTTGGACGGTGGCTTTGTCTCGGCCATGTCCAGATACCGCCTTCTATCCTCTGGATCAAATTAGGAGTCTGTGCAAGGACCGTGCATTGTGGATAATGCTCACGGTCCTTCACTCTAAGATCCAGCCAAGAAGGACGCTGCCTCCAATGCTGGATGCATGCACCACTTGCCAAATTTTACTTGACTGTAGTTGAGCTTAGTACTCCAAAATGGGTCTACAGGAAATAGTTTACGCTCATTTTTACACAAAGACTATGTGCCACCAACCCTGACTTTGAGGACATTTTGGCTGGCGCTGATGCTCCTAATAATGGGGATGCTTTTGGCGTGTCAGGCTTAGAGGTTCAACGTCCCCATCCTTCATACTTGGCTATTGGCTACTTCTACGATGTTGCATTTTGCAGATTCCTACACTAGGTCTTTGGATGAATTCTGCTCTTTAAAGGTGCTTATGCCTACGGAGGTGGAGACCTTGGGGGTGTCCTCCCCGTTTTATAAGCTGGCACATCCTGGAATCAGATGTAAAAGGATTGGTTCTGAAATCTTCCAGTCGGACTCAACAGCAACCTGTGCACACTCTGTGGGAGAAGTCTTCCTCCTCTGCATTCCCACTATGGCAGAAGCTGGCAAAGAAGCACATGGTAGCTCTTCGTGGCCTGCAATTTGTCTTGACCCATTCAAAAGGGAACACCTTTCCAATCGTCTCACAGATAGGCGCTCAAAAGTGGTTGGACGATCTTAGATTCAAGATGTCCACCAGGGGTAGATTTGGCTTGTCCATTGCCAACACCACGTAATCGCTGCCCGATGTACTTGCACCCTAGGGCATGCGGATGAGGAGCTTCTTAACACTTGCCAGAGCACATGAAGAGGCATGTTCTGGAAAAACCTATGGTTGGCAAGTCACTTAAAAGCTGATTCTGAAGCTCGGGCTCAATACTGTTGAGTGTCTGGGCAAGTCAATAGGCAAGTGAAGTTCTCTGGAGACATTCATGGATGCACCCACCAGACTTTTCACCTGATGTGCAGAACAAGTTCATGGAAATGCCCTTTGATGACGAGCATCTCTTTTAGCTAAAAAGCAGATACGTTACTGGATAGGTTTATAAACTACAGGTTAGCTGCAAAGGCATGTGACTTTTTAACTATACTCCACAGAATGTTCACCTTTTCAGGTTTGTTCAATGCTCTTCTACCACCAGAGAAGCAAGCAATAGCAATAGCAACTGGATGTATACTGCACTTGTAAAGCACATACTACCTCCGAGGGGCGTTCTTGGCGCTATCACCAGAATGCAACTCCTAGAAGCAGCATGCTATCCCCTCAGGGACAGATGATGTGCTTTTGGCTACTCTTCCACAGGGGTTGCCCGGATATCCAAGCCTTTCACTTGGTAGCTCCTGCACAATTTACAATTTACCACTGAATTGCGAATGAATGAGAGACTAAGGCCCTTATTCACAGAGCATTTTCCAATGGGGTTTTGCCATTATAAAATACGTCTATAAATCAGGCCCTAAGCCTCAAAGCGATGTAGAGAAATGGTAAAGAGAGGCTAAAGGCGAACAAGCATGAAATACAATGGTGAACGAATTGAGTGTCTTTCAGGGAATTGCAATTCACGCAGTATTTACAAATGGAGATCGAGATGCCAGATGTCAGAGGGAGAAAGAGTGCTGCAGAGAGTTGAGGAGAATGTTGTAAAGATTGGGTTCTGCTAAACATGACTGACGTCTCGGGATCTACTCACTACTCCTTTAATTAAGATCTTGCACATTAAGTTAAGTACATCAGGTCAGGTACACTTAAGCTTAGGGCAACATGCACCGGCATCCTCTCACTCAGGGGTCTACATCTCCAACTGACTCTCACAGATCACCACTCATGCATCAACATTCTCTCAGGCTGCATTCTCTGCCACTCACTCCAACATTACAAGCATTCAACTCAGGGTCCAGGGGAAGCGTAGTCACTACATATCTCCCCCCTTAATAATAACAAACAACACCTCAAGACCTACCAGCAAAAGATACACACTCACAAACACACACCATCCAATGTGCGTGCATCTCTTACCTCAAAACAGAAACACTCAACACACACCTAAATCCTAAGAGCGTTCTCACCCTGTGGGACATTTACTTCTCCAAACAATGCCTCTCCCCTTTTCTACACAGTAAAGAAGAGAAACCATCAACAACAACAAAGATACCCTTCTAAACTCCACCACAACTTCAGGCATACCAGCCCCTCTACACATTTACTAATCTCACAGCGCACACATCACATCATTTACTCGGCTCCCTCACAACCACTCCATATGCACAACTCACTGGCTGCGCACTCCACATATTCCTTAAACCAGGCTAGGTGTTCCAAATACCAGGATAGCCAACACCACAACACTCAGTGTCACTATCCCGCATGTGCCCATGTTAATAGAACACCCTCTACACCACATCTCTTCCTACAGGGAACTCTTCAATACACCACTCACCGCAATGTACAACTCTACTCATCAACCCAGAACATAAGTCAACAATTATCTTCACTCTACTTCCCCACAACCACTCTATACACACAACACACTGGCTGCACACTTCCACTCCTAGATACCAGGCTGGGTATTCCAAATACCTGGGTGGCCAACACCCAACGACATAGTCACCCAAAGTGCAAGTGTCACCACCCCCAAAGGTCACCTGTGTCCCCAGGACCACCAAACACTGAACCTACGTACTAGCCGTGAGGAAGCTCCAAATAGCACACTCAAAAATCACTACGCACCCACAGCATCATAAGTCACGTCCATACAATACTCTCCAATATCACAACATAAACAATTATGCATTTCTACTAACATGAGTTCTACCATTACATTTCTAAATTTTCTAACATTGACTTAAAGTCCCACCTGGAAAAGTAAAAGTGTGTGTTATTCCACCAAATCACATTTTGAACTTCTATTTAACCTAAACAGTCCACACTACAATAAGTTCTCAAAGACCATCTGTGGGTAAACAAAACTGTTAGATGAAACTGTTCACAAGAAATCTCTATTAACATTAAACTTCTATTGCACTCAACTCACTACTATGCCTTAACTATATGGAGGCCACGACACCTACACCCATTCCGTGCACACCAATCTGTCACACTCAAAAGGTTATAAACTAAACAGGCCTCACATGACCATTTTCCTAAAACCAAAATTATTAATACACAACATTTGTAATGTTGCGAAATCCACTTGTATTATTCCCTTTGTTCAACGTGTGGTACTTTAATTTACTAGCCATTCTTTCTTTGGCACTCCCTCTGTTGTTGACCGATGACAATCTCCACAAAGCCCCTCACAGTACCTTATATGCAACTCAAACCTCTTCTTTGCCTTTAGCTCTCTTCACTTCTGGTATGCTGTTAAAATCATTGTTCTCCGGACTTCCTTTCTTGAAAGGTCGCATTGCTTTACCTTTTGTCAAGTCACTATTTGCACATCCAAGATCGATTTCTTTATTGTTCACTAAGTTTACGCTGGTACCATTAGACACCGCCTCACCTACAGCTATCTCTTTAATGTCCCCCATGTTCCGCCACTTTTCCTTTGGCAGCGTGTATAGATTACTTCCTCTTACACCCTGATACCTGCGTTACATATTAACAGCCAATCAGGATCTCACTTACTGTTACGGTAAGCACACAACATGATCACGTTGCCCAACACTGTAGGTGCTTTCCTTTAACCTTCCTGTTCGGGAAATCCTCCTCCGATTACTTTGCTACAGCATGTATCATGTGATGTTTGCTCTACTGCCCAGCCTCGGCTAGTGAGCGCGGGCGGGCCTGTTAGGTGGCGCTGCGCGGGAAAGGCCGCAGCGCAATAGATGACACGACTCGTTCGTGTGGTGCCTAAACCCGGACTGGCGTTATCACGCCAGTTCCGGTGATTCCTTTATTGCTTCCGTGTCACGTGACCCTCTGCGTAAGGGCACGTGACACCACATTCCTCCCCAACTTGGAGGTATTTATACGGTAATTAACAGCAACTATTGTAAACTGATATGACCTACAAAGTAATACACAATCGTAATGCACCTGCTTTCATTCACTGCTTTCAGGGTTCATCTTGGCGTGGGTGTCTGACGATAGACTCTGTCTACTACATACCCCTGGAGGCGGCACGACGGTTTGGGTTTCTCTCTCAGACGGTAGCGGGTGCTTCTTTCCTTGGCCATGTCTTCCTTGGTGGCTTCCGCTTCGGTTCTCTCATATGGCAGGTGTGATCTGCCTGGATCTCCTGGTGTGGCCAGACCACCCGGTGGTGTCGGTCCTTGAGGTGTATGCGGCATTTCTCCTTCGTCCCCTCTCGGGGGCGTTGACGGTTCTTCCCACATTTCTGGGGGTACTTTCCTGAAGTGTGACACGTTTCTTGTCACGGTCTCTCCCCCTCGGGTGGCGGTGACCATGCTATGGTTGGTTGTACTGACTGTCCATGGTCGCACTTCGAAGTTGAGGGACATTTTCTTGGGTGGTGCACGGTTCTTGTCAATGACGGTGTCTCCTGGGGTCAGTTCTCGGTGGCAGGCTCGCCTGGCGATGCTCTCTTGTTCGATTCGCCTTAGCCGTCTGGCGTCTATTGCTGGGATGTCAGGTCCTGGGGCTGTCCAGTGGGGGTGTATGGGAAGTTCCGCTTGTATGGGTACCCCGAACATGAGGGCGGCGGGGCTGATCCCGGTGGCTGAGTGCGGGGTTTGTCTGTGTGTTCTCAAAAACCGATATACTGTCTTCAGCCACGGGTGCCCTTGTTCTGTGGCAATTCTGATAACTTTGTTGAGCGACCCCATCAATCGCTCAGCATCTCCATTTGCTTGGGGCCATCTCGGGGTGATCCGCTGGTGTTTTACGGTCACTTCTTTAAAGTATTCGGGTAGCTCCTGACTGGTGAAAGAAGGCCCGCTTTTTACTTTCCTCGGAATTCCATGAGTAGCAAATATCTTCTCCAGCGCGAGGATGGTGGTTTCGGCGTTGGTAGAGGCTGCGTGCTCTACTTCCGATATCTGCTAAACTCGTCGATTATCACGAGCAGGTAACCTTCGCCGGCAATGGTGCAGTGGTCCATGCTGACTGTGTCCCAGTGTGTGCAGCTCCTCGGGACACTGCTGATCGGTTCAGGGTTTTCGGGCCTCCTGGATGCTTGGCAGGCTGCGCAGGATTCTACCAACTCCACTACTCTTTGCTGCATGTTCGGCATCCACATCCTAGATTTGAGGTATGCTGTTGACTTTACGATCCCTTGGTGCCCACTGTGGGCTAACCTGAGAGCTCTTTCCTCCAGAGACTCTGGTAGTATGATTCGGTGCCCCTTTAACAGCACCCCTTCCGGGGCTATTGAGAGTTCGTGTCTGATCCCGAACAGCGCTCTGAGTTTGGTCTGTGCCGATGTTGTGTGTTGGGCTATTGACATGAGATAGTTTTTCCAATTCCCGGAATGGATAGCTGTGGCCGTGTGCTGTAGGACGGTGTCCTCCTCTGTCTCGCGCACCACTTCCTGCAGTGTCAGGGCTCGCGGTCTTGCGCAGGCAACTACGTGACAGACATGCTCATCCGTCTCCTTCGCGTGGTGTTGTTCGCTGTCGGTAGCTGGCCTCGGGTGGCGGGACAGGTAGTCTGCCGGGTTGTCCAATCCTGGGCGATACTCCACCTCGATGTTGTACGGCTGTAGCTGCAGCATCCATTTTTCTATGCGTGCAGGCGGGTGGGGGGCAGAGCCTCGGAAGATCGGGATCAAGGGTTTATGATCCGTGAAGACTTTCGCCTGCTTGCCTAACAGGTACACTTTGAAATGGCGGCATCCCCACAAGATGGCTAGGGCCTCCTTCTCTATGTGTGCGTAGTTCTGTTCGGGTTTCGTGAGTGCTCTGCTGGCAAATGCGATGGGGAACACTTTGCCTTCGTTATCCGTTTGGGTTAACACCGCCCCTAGGCCAACTGGGCTGGCATCAACAAGGAGTTCAGTCTGCCTTTCTATGTTGAAGAAGGCCATGGTGGTGGAGGCAGATAGAGTGTCCTTGATTTGTTGAAATGCTTGTTGATGAGCTGCGGTCCACTCCCACTTCTGGTCTTTCTTTGTCAGCTCCCTGAGCGGGCTTGCAATGCTTGCGAGGTCAGGGATGAAGCGTGCGCAGTAGGTTGCCATCCCCATGAAGCTTCTCACTTCGGAGGCTGATTGTGGTGCTTTGGAGTCCTTTATGTCTCGCACTTTCGACGGGTCGGGGGATACGCCTTCTGCGCTGAATATGTAGCCAAAGAAGCATAGTTCACTCCTGCTGAATTCGCACTTCTCTGCGTTGAGTGTCAGGCCTGCTTCTTCGAGCCTTTTCAGGACTGCCGCTAGACGCCGATAGTGCTCACTTTTGTTTGGGGCGTATACAAGGATGTCATCGCTGATGTTGGTGGTTCCTTCTAATCCCGTGATGACCTTGCGGATTTCATGTTGGAACACTTCTGCGGCAGAAGATATTCCAAAATTGAGCCGTTTTTATCTCATCAAGCCGAGGTGAGACGAAAAGGTGGTAATGTATCTTGACTCCTTGGATAGTCTTAGCTGGTGATAGCCTGATCTGAGGTCAATTTTACTGAAGACTGTTGCTCCGGTGAGGTCTACGATGAGTTCGTCGATCGTGGGGGTTACATGACGTTCCCTCCCAATCGCTACGTTGGGAAGCCTCATATCTATGCATATTCTTACTGCGTTTGGCTGTTTGGGTTTTTGAGCTACAACCATGGGTGAGACCCACGGAGTCGGTCCGGATGTTTTCTCAATGTTCCCTTCTTCTTCGAGCTTGGCCAGTTCCTTTTCTACTGCGCCTCTCAGGTGGAATGGGATCCGTCTGTGTCGAACTGCTTTCGGTTCAATGGTGGGGTCTATATGAAGCTTGATGGTTCTCCCCTTGAGGCACCCGATGCCCTGGAATAGCTTTCTGTGTCGTCTTAGTAGGTTGCTGAGTTCGTCGTGTTGGAGGCCGAAAGCGAAATGTATTAGCTTTAGCTTCTCTGCCGTTTTGCAGCTCAGTAGCGTCTCGCAGCCGGCGTCCACTACATATATGCGTGCACGGCAGTTGGTGTTCTCGTGGGCAAAGTTTGACTTGAACGACCCTCGCACGGGGAGGGGTTTCTTACATCCGTAGGCATATAGCCTGACTTTCTTCTGTTGAAGGTCGGGTTTCGGGCGAAGTCTGTTGAATGCTGCCACTGGCATAACGTTCACTGTTGCGCCAGTGTCAATGACCACCTTTAGTGGTTCTCCATTGGAGAGAACGGTGCACGACGGTCTTTTCCTCTGTCGTGACCGATGTGGTTCTACTGCAGATATTAGGTGTATGCGATGTACTTGTCTGCTTCCCTTTTTCCGTCTTCCTTTGTCTCTCCTTTCGGGGGACGTGCTGCTGTCGTCGCTGTCGCTCGAGTCTGGGGACCTCTGGGATTCGTCGACAGCTCTGGCTTTTCCTTTGCGTGCTTGTTGGTGGGAGGATTCTCTGGGCGCAAACTTTTTCCGGCGTTCTTGCGTCTGGCGCGGGGCAGAGTCTTTGTCGGGCGGGTTCAGGCAGACCGCGGCAAAGTGGTTGAGGCGATTGCATTTCCTGCACGTGGATCCCCATGCGGGACAGGAATCGCCTTTGTGCCACGGGCCTCCGCACCATTTACAGCTCTTGTCCTGCCCCTGTGATGGGTGGGGCCTCAGATCCTGCTTCGTGCGAATGTTCTGGCGTATGGAGATGGCTGCTACGTCCTCTGCGGGTCCAGGGTTGTCTAGTGGTAGTCTCTGGATTGCTGCTTCCATTACCGCTACCTGGTCTTCCGTCTGCTCGCGGAGGCGCGCCATTTCGAGGATGCGTGACAGGCGTATGTTTCTTTCAGATAGTATGGCCCTTCTCAATTTTTCAGAGGATATTCCGTTGATGATCTGGAGACGGATGGCGAATTCTTCATCCGGGAACTCACAGCCTACTGCCATTTCGCGAAGGCGAGCGTGAAATTTGTCTACTGTCTCTTTCTCCCGCTGCCTCGCCATGCAAAAGTGGAAGCGTTCGTAGTCTGGGTTGAGATCGGGTTTGAACATGTTGGTGAGCGCTGATCTCGCTGCATCATAGTTGTCTGCGTTACCGCGGTTCGGTGTGGCGTTGAAGAGGCGCAGGGCCGCTGCTCCGATGTTGAGTAGGAGGAAAGTGCGCATCTTCTTCGGCATGGTAATGTCTCTGGCTTCGAGGTGCATCTCAAATTGTTGAAGCCAGATTTCCCACCTGATGGCAGCACCCGTGGTGAATGGGTGGAATGGCGGCATGAATGTTGTCTGTGTTGGGTCGGGATGTTCATTGGAGAGGCTCCTCCTGGAGGAAGAACTCATGCTGGTCCTCACGGGGCTAGTGCTTGGGCTGGACATGTCAGTTCTCTGCGTGTTCTCCCTAGAGTTGGGGCGTAGGCCTTGGGTGGCGGTGCTAAAAGTGTCGCTTTAATATCGCAGGGGCCAGTGCAACTGGCATGTATTCAGCTGCGCAGTACCTGCTTTGATCCGCCAGACTTTTCCCGGAGGTGCAGGAGGAGCGTTGAATAGCCTTATCCTTGCTGCGTGTGGGAGCCCCTGTCTTGAGCATTTGCGGGGCTTCAACCAACTTGTGCACAACGTTATGCACAGCCGCGTGACGTCCGCGGCGTGTGGCTGTGTCGGAGGCGTTGCGCCGGTGCGCGTGTTGGTGCGCGGCTCCGCATGAGGAGGAGGCGCGGGTCCGCGTCGGGTTCGTAATCGGCTTCGTCGCCAGTGTGATGTTTGCTCTACTGCCCAGCCTCGGCTAGTGAGCGCGGGCGGGCCTGTTAGGTGGCGCTGCGCGGGAAAGGCCGCAGCGCAATAAATGACACGACTCGTTCGTGTGGTGCCTAAACCCGGACTGGCGTTATCACGCCAGTTCCGGTGATTCCTTTATTGCTTCCGTGTCACGTGACCCTCTGCGTAAGGGCACGTGACACCACATTTCATACTCCAGTTCAGCTCTAACAGAACAACATGTCGCATCTGAACACAACTTTGTCAGTGTTCTCTTTTGTCACAAGCTTCGTATTCTCCCTCGGTGGTGTCTTCAATCTGCCAGGGCCTTCGCCATCCCCCAATGCATTCTACACTACATCACCAGTTCATGTGAGCCACCAAGCAAGGCAGAGCTCCATGAACCAACGGTCGTCGCTCGTCGTGATGCCCCCTTATCACCAGCTTCACTACAGCAGGTGCCTGTGCATCCAGTTATTTGGCACTCTGCCAGCCACAGGCTGCTGCACTGCAAGCTGCCCACAGCTGCTCTGCCGATCCACACCACATCGGAGCCTCGCCCAGAAGCAACAGCTACAGCCACACACTGTTCAGCTCCCAGTGCAGCTTGGCATCCAGCTACACCCACGCCCCACTCAGCTCCAGTGCAGCAATCCTCAAATCAGCCAACACTTCTGCCTCAACGGTAAGACTGCATATGCCTTCACCAGTCCTCACTACTATCAGCAAAGTTACACAGCTGCGAGCTCCAAGCACCTTCAACACTGCTGTGGGCTCCAAGCGCCTTCAGGTGCTGCAATGGGCTCCAAGCCCCTCCGAGTCACAGCAATGGCTACAAGCCCTCCAATTATTGCCATGAGCTCCAAGACCCTTCAATGCACAACAATGGGCTCTAACCCCCCTCATTTTTCTCATTATTGTCTCAACAGGCCTTAGACCCCTCCTAAGCACAGCAATGAGCTCCAAGCCCCTCCATTTTGCCACGCAGCCTCTTGGCTCCCACTGTCCTTTGCCTGCTTGCTGGCAGACTAACAGGCCCCAGTCCCCGGTGCTGCCCTCTACATCCTGCGCCTCTGTATCCAGCGCTGGGCCCCTCTGCGCTTAATGGCAATTAGCTTCGCCCCTTACAGAGAGGATTTTCTTCTTTGGTCGGGGGGGCGGTGCATGTCCCTTCCTTTGTGCTGTCCCCCCAGCACAGAAATCATCCCATCCTCGTCTCCATTGTAAAGAATGAGTCCAGCCAAAGATGACTCTGACATTCTTTGGATGTACTAGCTACTTCTTTAATTAAGTTTTTGTACATTAAGTTAAGTACATCAAGTCAGGTACACTTAAGCTTAGGGCAACATGCACTGGCATCCTCTCTCAGGGGTCTACATCTCCAACTGACTCTCACAGATCACCACTCATACATCAACATTCTCTCAGGCTGCATTCTCTGTCACTCACTCCAACATTACAAGCATTCATCTGAGGGTCCAGGGGAAGCTTAGTCACTACAAATGTCACAGAGAATGTGCGAACGCTGTCCGAAGAGAGAGTGTTAGAGCTCTGAGCTCTAAAGAGAGAAATTATGAAAAGTAAACACGGAACGGTAGACCAGGAGCTGAAAGAGCAAGAACGTGCTTGAGAGTGAAATAGAAAGTGTAAGAGGGAACCTCACACATAAAGACAATGTAAAGGAGAGCTGCAGGAAGAGATAGAAAGGAAAACAGTGGTCCCAAATGGTAATTAATTAAGCTTGATGGTGTGGTGCAAACCTTGCATTGCACATGCACTTGTGTTGCCACAGCATCACACATTTTCATGCAATGCGCATGCACAGAAGAGTGTGCCAGATAAAGCACACCAAATCGCCGAAAGTGCACTCTTCAACAAGTCAACCCTACTAGAATCTTAATATTCAAACCTCCTCTCTGTCCCTAACCACTCCCACTTAGAGAAGCATGCATCAAACACCAAAAAGGGACAACCAGAAAACAATTAATCATAACCACTGACTCTGCTCTGGGCAGCTTTAATTTATTCATGTTTAGCTCACCTGCACCATAACAGAAGGGGAACAACCATATCTAAATTGGTCTTGTCCTGCTACTCATCCATTAGTATACAAGCCCTCCACAGCATATAGCAATCACTTGTCCTATCTGTGCTGCTTCCTGCTTTCATTCCTTCACCCTGATGCTCCCTTCTGCATTAACTCTCTTCCTCAGAAATGAATGACATTCCAAAAGGAACCGCCCCATTACAGGGCAGCAGATGAACTCCCAAACTCTAGAGAACACCATCAGTGCACAACTCTAGGCACACATGGAATCCAACAACACAGTGGAGACACACAAGTCTGGACTCCACTATGGAATAATCACAGCTCCAAGAACCTAGAACGTCTATAACTAGCAGATCAAGGCTCCTTCAGCATGACAATCATGCTTGATCTGGCCATAGCGGCCTCCAGTACAGTGAACAGTACCATCCTTCTACACTGCCTGCACCACACGGCCAACATCTCTCCTCCCACACTGAGGTGGTTCAGTCCTTTTCTTCCGCCCTCATCTGAAATGTATGACTGTCAAACCTTTCATCCAAATCCAGTCACATGGAGTGCGCAGTACCTCCGGCTCGCCCTACTTTTCAACATTTACGGCAAGCCACTTATGCACCTACTAGGCAAACATCAACTGCACTTCCACTCTGACACTGATGACGCGCAAATCTACCTATGGGTCAACGGTTAACAAAAACAACTTCCACTCCTACAGTGATGACGCGCAAATCTACCTGTGGGCCACAGGTTAACAAGATCAAATTGCGATTATGTCATAAAGACCGAAAGTCATAGAAAAGTGGGTGGAAAAACAGTCTCCAGCTGAATGGTGCAAACGCAGAATTCCCAGTACTTGAAACATGTCACCTGCTCAAAGAAGCCTCATCACTACGCCCGCTGCCACCTTCTTTGGGGAAATATTTTGTGTCAAAATCAAAGTTGGCAATCTAGGCTTTAGCTGTGAGGCTAATCCCAGGGTAAAGTCACAGGGTGCACACGTGATCAAATCATCATTCTTTCAAATGAAAACTCCTCCAACAAATCCTACCCTACATACCAGCAGAAAATCAGTCACTGGTGTTAGGAACACTTGTAAACTCAAGAGTGGACTACTACAATGCCCTGTACATCGGCCTGTCTGCATATTAAATGTTCTTGGCTCACTTCCCATCCTCTGGGTGCATCATTAATGTCTACCAGAATGGCACTGTCATGGCCCAGAGCTCTCAGCCCAATCTCCTCCTTTTGTATAAGTGTCTCCCTTCTCTCGTTAACTTCCTCCTTTCTCCTGCCACCCCTTCCTCTGCCACCCCTCCGGCTTCTTTGCCCCCCCTTTGAGGTACCCCTGCACCCCTGCTCCCCTCCTCAGAAATGATATGATATTTTATTTATATCACGTTCATACACAGCTGTTTCAAATCACGACCAGGCGAAGAGAGGGAAACAGGGGAGAAAAAAAAACAACAATCTTACTAAGCCCAGTGACATTGAGAATGCGCAAGTGCATGGGGAATGGAAAAGGGGAAGAGTGCATGGAAGGGGGGAGAAATTGGAAAAGTGCATAGCATAGGAGAGAACAAAATAAATAGTAAGACAAATAAATAAATACATAAAGGTGATTAAACAGTGATAGTGCAGCCGGTAAGTGCTAGGTTAGTCAGATAGAGTGTATCTGATAAGTGCAGAAGAAGAGTGGGTGGGGGACTGTATGGGTACAGAGGGTGGCACGGTGAGCAGATACCTGGGCACGAAGGACAGAGGGTGGCCAGGTGCACAGTGCCAAGAGAGAAAGCAGATTAGCATTGGAGAAGCGGGGCAAAGGCAGAAGCGAAGAGGAAGGACTAGAGGAGCTTCCAGAACCGTACCCGGTTCTCCTCAAGTTTGAAGGTGGTCGGGAGGCAGTTCCATAGGGAGGCCCCAGCCAAAGACAGAGATCTACCCCAGCTCGTTTTTTAGAAAAACGACTGACCCTGAGGGAGTTGGAGGTACAGGAGCGAAGGGCTCGAGAGGGAAGGTATTTACAGAGGGATAGTTGAAGGTATTTTGGACCCAGGCCACAGAAAGCCTTGTGGACAATGCAGAGGGTTTTAAATTTAATCGTTGCATCCACTTGGAGCCAATGAGGGGATTTCAGAGCTGGAGAGATACGATGCCAGGGCTTGAGGCCAAGGACAAGTCTCGCAGTCCTATTCTGGATTAGCTGTAAAGGGCGGAGAGTGGAGGCAGATAAATTTAGAAAGAGGCTGTTACAGTAATCCAACCTAGAGAGAATCAGAGCTTGGGAGACAGTGAGCTTCTGAGGGAAGGAGAGGAAAGGTAGAGTACCTCTAAGAAGGTGCAGTAGGAAGTTTGACTTTTTAGAGACATCAGAGATGTGTGCGGAAGAAGGAAAGTGTGGAGTCAAAGATGACCCCAAGGTTCTTAGCCTCGCAGGTAGGGACAGGAGGAGGGCCAAGGCAGGCCGGCCAGAGAGTGATGGGAAAGGATGGCCAGGGTATACCAATGAGGAGGATCTCAGTCTTGTTGGCATTTAAACATAGATCACTGGCGGCACACCAATTTTGAATGGCAATTAGGCAGTCTGAGATGAGAGAAGGAGAGTAGGTGGCTGAAGGAAGCCTGAAAATGAGTTGGGTGTCATCAGCATAGCACTGGAAGTTTGAGCAGAAAATGGAAATGCAGTAGGCGAGAGTTGCCAGGTATTGGTTGAAAAGCCAGGGCGAGAGGTTAGACCCCTGGGGAACACCACAGGTAGAGAGGGAGATAGAAGATAGAAAGGACCCAAGTTGTACCTGGGAGGGTCAATATGAGAGGAAAGAGGTCAGCCTGATTAGTGATACCCAGGTTGTCATGGAGACGAGTGAGCAGGCTGGTGTGGTTGACCATGTCGAAGGCATAGGAAAGGTCGAGTAGGATGAGGACAGAGGGAATGTTAGAGTCAAGGTTGGACAGCAGGTCTTCACGGATGTTCAGAAGACCGTTAAAGGTGGCAAACAGCATCACTTAGCTACCCTCAATGCCCTCAATTCAGGCTCTGCTGTCAAACACTCTGCCACCTCCTTGGAGACCATGACCTTGATGTCCTCACTCTCACTGAGATGTGGTTCAAGGCCAGCTCTGTCACTGGTTTTAACACTCTTCTCTCTGATGGCTACAAGATCCTCTCCAAGCCCAGGCCCAACCGGCCTGGGGGTGGATTGGCCCTGATTTTCCCTGAATGGGTCCCTGCTACTATCATACCCACTCAATCCTACTCTTTGTTGGAATGCCTCGTCTGTAGGTTAGGTGTCTCTCCGACCCTCTCCCTCACTCTCACCACCATCTTCCCTTTCCTATCAGACATCTCCTCATCTCTCCTGACCTCCTCCTCCAAGCTTCTCCTGAGAGACTTCAACATTCATCTTGACTCTCCTGATGTGGCCACTGTACTCTTCTCAACCTCTCTAGCTCTCTTTCCCTCACAATCCTTCCCTCCAGTCTGACTCACTCAGCCGGACACACCCTGGATGCGCTCATCTCCGCTGACATGCCTACCTCTAACCCCCTCAGTATACCTCTCTCCTGGATTGACCATGCTCTCCTCTCCTCCCATCTGGAACTCCTGGACCCCCCGGCTATGCCTCTGCCAGCACTGTCAGTGTCCTTCTCCGTCATTCGACCGATGAAGCGAGTGTCTGTCTCTGCATTTGCCTCCACCTTCATTCTCCCTCCCAACCCTGCTATTAACTCTCATACTGACTCAGCTCTTGCTAACCTTAATCTCTCCATCTCCAACATCCTGGACAACCTTGTCCCTGTCATGAGTATCCGCATGAAGACTGCCTCCACGGGCAACTCTTGTAGATTTGCTGAGCGGAAGTGACTGGGATAAAGCACATCCTCTGACAAACTGGCCTGCCGCCTGCTCCTAAGGCAATACCGGCTCTCCATCCACTCTAAAAAGAGGGAGCATGTATCTCTGGGGCCACCAATAAGATGGCGGAACTTTTCAAAATTTGTAAGGAACTTGTCAATCCTACTGCAGTTTCCACCTCTCCTCTACCCTCCCAGCCACTCCGCACTGCACTGGCCTCCCACTTCACTTCCAAAACACAGGACATCTTATCCTCACTCTCCTCTTCTCCCCACTCCACCTGCCCACCTCTCTTGCCTCACTTGGCCCCCCTTCCTCCCACCATACTCTCCCCCTTCTCTCCCATTGCATCGGATGAGGTCTCTAAAGTAGTCCGCTCTATGAAAGTCCCTGCTCTTCCACAACTATCAAGGAAAACATCTCTTCTCTCACCCCTGCCTTGGCTGACTTGGCTCTTTCGCACTACCCCTCTAGCACTCCCTTGTGCATCCTCTCCTAAAAAATCTGTCTGCTGACCCTTCCTGCCCGCTAACTATCACTCCATAACCCCTTTCCTGGACAAACCCCCGGAGAAACTGATCACCCAGATGATCCACCACACTAAATCTGTGGTCTGTCTCCATGATCAAACATCTGACCTCAGAGCACCCAGAGCCACAGACACTGCTCTTCTGAACACCCATAACATCCTGCTCTCAAATCTTGATTCCAATTCTCCCTCCGCTCTCATCCTCCTCTTTCCTCTGCCTTTCATACAGTCAATCATGCCACCCGCATAAATCGTTTCCATGATACTCTTGGCATCACTGACCTGGCACAGGCCTGGCTGACCCCCTTCCTTTCCAAACGTCCATCCCAGGTGCAATTGGGCCCTTTCCTCTTCTCCTCCTCACACTCTTCATGTGGCACCCCTCAAGGCTCTATCCTGTTGCCGTGGCTCTTCAATATCTACCTTGCCACTCTGGCCCACCTGATCTCCACTTTCTCTCCTCACTTCCAGTGTTATGCTGATGGCACACCGCTCTCCTTCAAGATTCTCTCTGCTACCTCCTCTTCTTCCTCTCTCCTACCTAACTGCCTGACTGCTATTCAGGCATTGCGCTCGGCTAATAATCTCTGCCTTAATGCCAGTAAGACCGAGATCCTTCTCACTGGGACGCCTGCTCACTGTTTCCCTCCCACTCTCTGGCCGCCCTCCTTGAGCCCCCTCCCCTCACCTTCCTGTGAGGCAATAAACCTTGGTGTCATCTTCAACTCGTCTCTCTCCTTCTCCCCTCACATCACCGATCTTGCCAAGAAAGCCAACTTTCAGCTGCACCTCCTCTGCACCATTCTCCCTTTCCTCACCTTCCCCGAGAACCTCAATGTCGACAGAGCTCTGATCCTCTCGAGGCTGGACTACAGCAACATCATCTTCCTCAATCTGCCTCTTTCCTCTCTTCCCCCCCTCCAACTATTCCAGAAAAGGACTGAAAAATGTATCCTTGGCCTCAAGCCCAGGGACCGCATCTCTCCCACCCTAAAATCTCTCCATTGGCTCCCGGCAGCTACAAGTATCAAATTCAAGACCCTCTGCATCATCCACAAGACTTTCTGGGGCCTAGGACCATGCTACATCCAAATCTCTCTCCCAAAATACCTCCCAACTAGAGCACTCCGGTCCTCTAGCTCCAGCTCTCTGCAGATCCAACGTTTCTCTAAGCAGAGAGTGGGGGTAGATCTCTATCTTTGTCAGGAGCTTCCCTCTGGAATGGCCTCAGTGCCCCTCTCAGACTTGAGCCAGATCTCTCTAAGTTCCGGAAGCAGGTCAAGACCCTGTTCTTCTCTACTTCCTTCTCGCCCCCCTTGCTAATTCCCCCAATGTCTCCTGAGATTGGCAGCACCAGGCCCCCCCGTCCAGTCTCCCTCAGCACCCGCCCAACCTAACAACCTACCACTGACTTTTTGAGCCCCTCCCTGGCCAGTTTGAGGGTTGGTGGCCATGCTAAGTCCGGATCACCCCCTCGTCTGCCTTGACGAAGTTCCTCGTTATCCCCTTGCTCTTGCCCTCCAGGGCCCCCTTAGTACTTGCCTATCCCTGGGCCATCATTCCCCCCTGCCCGTCCACCCCTCACTCCCCTCCCCATTGCCAAGCACTTCTTACTGCTCACTTGCACAATCCGAAAGACCTAGTAGGACTGTTATTGTTTTCATCTCCTTGTGCCGCACCCCCCCACCCTTGTCTTGTGGAGCCTTCAACCACTTGTGTATGGGCATTTTATAAATATGCAATAAATAAAATAAAATGAATAAATAAACAACAACAAAAAGTCCAGAATGCTGCATCTTTGGCATAAACAAAGATTATTCAGTCACCAACACATTTAAAGCATACATTGGTTTCTGGTACTGGTTAGGTCCTCCTTAAAGATCCTGTGGCATGAATAGAAATGCCTGGAAGGCTATGCATCACACTACATACAAGAAACAATATTAAAATGCTAACTGATCACAGCCCTACACTTTGCAAATACCTCCCAAATCCTAGACTGGGCTGCAAGACCCAAGGACAGATGATTCACTGCAATCCCTCCCCTCCATTAAATAACCTCCAAGAAGATATAGGACTCACCACCAATGTGATGTCTTTCAAGGCAAAACTCAACACCCATGTGTTCTAATAGTACAACCAGGAGACAGCACTGCTGGGCTCAGTCATAAGCGCAAAAAGCATTTAACCTATTTAATGAATACTCTACAATTCAGTAAGCAAACATGAGCTGACACTCGCTTTAACACTGCTTTTAAGCACCACCTTCTCTCCAGAATCTTGTGGTTTATCATTCTCCTCAATCAATGACGTCCAACCTCCATCGCCGCCCAATAGTCTAGGTGAGTCGTGAGTTCCATAGGAAATTGAAAACATGAATTGCTAATAACTTATGAACCGTGCAATAGATTCAGCTGAAATTTCGCAGACAATTTTGTGCGCAGCAAGACTAATTCCCATTAATTTACCCATAGACAAAAACTGTCAACTGTCAACATGGGCAAGACGCATTAACTTGCAGCCCTTTTGTGGTTTGGGGTTATTCTGTCCAGTAGTTTTTTTAAATATTTGACAGAGAAGGGGGTGCCCCTTCTCTCAAAAGAATAGTGATAGCCCCACGATGCATTGCAGCAGAGAGGTTTTTAAAAAATGAAAAAGCTGGCATCTTTTTTTTCCTCCAGTGCGAGAGATAGCACAGCTATACCCACGAATAGCGGAAAACATAAAGCCGAAAATTGACATTTGGAGGTGTTGTGAAATAGCATCAGACTAGGGGTGGGGAGGGGGAGAGGGCACCATGTAAAATTTGGGAGTTGGAGGTGTGCTAGGGAGCGAGTTTGCAGCATGAATGTTTTCCCGTATTTTTCGCTCTGATAATCGTAGTTACCAGAGAAAACGAGAGCAGGCAATGAAAGTTCATCACACACAACAGCAAGTGTTTGAGGACATATGGGTGAGGGGTAGGGAGGTAAATTGAAGTTTGTGGGAGTGGGGGCCCTTGACATGAGGAGAGGGGAACTTGGTGAGTGATTGGGGGTCCCCGATAATCGTGGTTATCCGAAAACTACTGATAATCGTGGCTATATCTAGTACATTGCTATTGTGGCCCTCTTGGATCAACCCTATCTCCAGGCTCCTCTGGGAACACCAATTAGGAAGAAATCAGGGACAATTTCAGGGAGAGCAACTGTCTTGACTTGACACGTCGTGAAGAATATATGGGCCTCTGTCCCCAAGTTCCACAGAGAGAAAGAAAACCACTCCCTATGCGAGCCTTGAGGCCACAGGTGGTTGTTGTTTCACAGGACCAGACGCCACCGAGGACCCCAGAGCTGTGGAATGAATTCAGGTATTAGCACAAACAAGCACAGTACTGCCAACAATGTAATTGTTATTGAAAAAGGGCTTACCCAAGGGTGATTGACAGCTGCCAGGAACTCTGAGGCTGTGGTGCAGGGAAGCGTCAGCAATCCTTAAAGCCAGGCGCCAGAAACTCAGCGCTGGCTACACACCTGATGATTCTTGAATGTATTCGTAACAGTGTGGTACTCGTGCTTAAGGCACCGTAGCAGTTCAAGGAACCTTGAAGCCCGTAGAACACTTGATAAAGCAGAGAAGGGTAATCCAAACAATCGTTAAACATTAGCCAAAATCCAAAAGTCCGTAAATCCGAGCATAAACCAAAACCACAAATCCAAGGAGCAAGAATAACCAGTCCGTAATCCGTAGGCTTGAGGTCTGTATCCTAATGAATCCAAAACGTGAATCGAAAACGCCAAACAGTGTTGTGAAACAGATGTGAAGCGGCGAGTGGTTCAAAGTGTGCCGCTTTTATCTCCTGCTCCAGCTCGCTCGCAATCTCCATGGCAGTTTCCACTGGAAACGAGGGAACAAATAATATCGTCCTCTGACAGAGCCTTGAAGCTGGTGACGCTTCCCATGCACCACAGGTAGCGTAACCATGTGAAGGGCTGACTGTGACTTGGGGAGTCTAGCTGTGTTATGTGTCAGGGAGTCCCCTGGGATGTGAGTGTTATGTAAAGCGGTGTGCCTGACCTTGTGCCTGACCTTCCTTCTGCGCATGACAGCAACCTTATGGATTAGGTGATAAGGTGACCAGAGCGTGTGTCATCCCTTCTGGTTTTTGGCTTCACTTTCTGTCTGGAACTTCACTGCCAGTGGCCATTGTGGATTGATGAAATCACTTCCTGTGGCCATCTTGGATCAACCCTATCTCCAGCCGAAGGACATTTGTGATGTCATCTTTGATGTCCTGGGTGTTAGTGTTAGTAGTGCACGGTGGCGTGAGTTATGGTTGCTTATCTTACCATAACTGCTGAATTTCAGGGGTTTTTCGGTTTTACTTTGAACCATAACGTCCCTTTAACAAAGTTTTTTTCACTGAATTTCATAAGTTTTTAGTAGTGCAACTTAACCATAACGTCCCTTTAACAAAGGTTTTTCACTGAATTTCATAGGTTTTTAGTAGCGCAACTTAACCATAATGTCCCTTTAACAAAGTTTTTTCACTGAATTTCATAGGTTTTTCGTAGCGCAACTTAACCATAACATCCCTTTAACAAAGTTCTTTCACTGAATGTCATAGGATTTTAGTAGCACAACTTAACCATAACATCCCTGACTTCATATACATGTAACATAGAACATACTGAACCCCCACGTAGTGATTTTGATGTCCGCGGACTACTGCCATGTCCGCGGACATATCGAGCATCTGAGCGTGGTGAATGTAAATTTAAATAGTGTGCCCCATTTCCCCTTTGAAGTTGGCTCTGAAAAGAGCCCTTTTTTTGCTTTTTTATACAGATGCTTGACAGACATCTGTTATTTTGTATTCCTTTTCTTGTTTTTTTTTCTTACTTTACTCCTAAAATCTTCACATAACCTTCTCCAAAGCAACCCTTACATTCCAAAATAGAAAGGCATTTCCCGTAAAAGATAAAGAGATGCCATCTTCTTTAAAATTAACAGTATTACTGGCACCAATATTCTCATTATTACAGAAGAACATACC